>NW_022436947.1:28141421-28370944 GCF_009761245.1 Sapajus apella
TTGATTCCAGGTTCTCATTTTTCTCTTGAGCCTTTTAGTGTATAGCTGTTAAGAAAGTACAAGTAAACTAATCACAAACTACTTTTTTCTTTCTTTCTTTTTTTTTTTTTCTTTTTTGGAGGCAGAGTTCCACTCTATCCCCCAGGCTAGAGTGCAGTGGCAGGCGATTTCAGCTCACTGCGACCTCCGTCGCCCAGGTTCAAGTGATTCTTCTGCCTCAGCCTCCTGAGTAGCTGGAATTACAGGTGCCCACCACCATGCCCAGCTAATTTTTGTATTTTTAGTAGAGAAGGGATTTTGTCATGTTGGCCAGGCTGGTCTCAAACTCTGACCTCAAGTGATCCTCCCACCTCAGCCTCCTAAAATGCTGGGATTACAAATGTGAGCCACTGTGCCTGACCCTAGTTTGTTTTTAAATATCTGATTGGGCTCTCTTTAGAGTGTAACTGTGAACCATTGATCAGTTCTTTTGAAATAGTATACTAGGAAATTTTGAAGAATTATATAATAGATGGTTAAATCATTTTTTGACTACTATCATTTTTTAGGTGTGACTTGTGGAAGCTTTAAGATTGAAGTAATTTCCTGGGTCCTCTAACAATTATAGTAACATTTGCTTAAGTAGGATTGAAAAGTTCTTCATTTACTTTATAATGACTATTTGGGTGAGCATTTCAGCTTTTCATTTTTGACTAGGAATTGGTCAGGATTTGGTTTGCTATAGAGATAGTGTTTAGATTTGGAAAGCAAGTTTAGTAATCAAAGTAATTTAATAGAGGTAAAAGTACAGGGAGAATTATGGCTCAACTTTAGGGACTGAGTAACTTTACTATAGTTAAACTTTAATTCTAGTAAGTTTATTAAACAATGTAAAGACACTCTCTAACATTCTAGAACTGCCTTGTAAAAAGATGTGGGGATATTTGGCAGGTCGTAATGATTGCTGTTATTACTAATATATACAAGTGCTTTTCAAATTGGAGGTTATGATGAAGTCCTTCATTCACTTTAAGAACTAAGTAGCTTTTGGTTGTACCAAAACCTGCTACAGTCTAAGCTAAAGCGAACATTTCACCTTTCCTTGTTGAAAATCCGGGATTAGGTCAATTCTTCACCATCTCTGGAAGAACAATTCTATTCATGCAGTCATAGCATATGATGAGTAGAAAGCACAGCCATGTCTGTTTGGATAAATTGCCAAGTTTTAAGCCAGGAACAATTGTCCTTAAGTTATTGCAAATCAGGGTGTAAACTGGATTTTTTTACTTTTTATGTGCCTCTCTATATAAAATAATGAGTAAATTACATTAAATTAACTGATTTTTTTTTTCTTCTTTTTAGATCACTATAAACAAAATTTCCACCAGAGAAAATGTTGAAATAGGAGTTGTGGATACATTGGATATACTGGATGAAATACAGCGGTTAATTTTTGTAACGTGGGGGAAAAGCCCACATTGCTGGTTACATGTGTAAATCACTGCGTTATTGCTTTAGTCATTGTCTCTATTTAGCAATGACAAGACTGGAAGAAGTAAATAGAGAAGTGAACATGCATTCGTCAGTGCGGTATCTTGGCTATTTAGCCAGAATCAATTTATTGGTTGCCATATGCTTAGGCCTATACGTAAGATGGGAGAAAACAGCAAATTCCTTAATTTTAGTAATTTTTATTCTAGGTCTTTTTGTTCTTGGAATTGCCAGCATACTCTATTATTATTTTTCAATGGAAGCAGCAAGTTTAAGTCTCTCCAATCTTTGGTTTGGATTCTTGCTTGGCCTCTTATGTTTTCTTGATAATTCATCTTTTAAAAATGATGTAAAAGAAGAATCAACCAAATATTTGCTTCTCACGTCCATAGTATTAAGGATACTGTGCTCTCTGGTGGAGAGAATTTCTGGTTATGTCCGTCATCGACCCACTTTACTAACCACAGTTGAATTTCTGGAACTTGTTGGATTTGCTATTGCCAGCACAACTATGTTGGTGGAGAAGTCTCTGAGTGTCATTTTGCTTGTTATAGCTCTGGCTATGCTGATTATTGATTTGAGAATGAAATCTTTCTTAGCTATTCCCAACTTAGTTATTTTTGCAGTTTTGTTATTTTTTTCCTCATTAGAGACTCCCAAAAACCCCATTGCTTTTGCATGTTTTTTTATTTGCCTGATAACTGATCCTTTCCTTGACATTTATTTTAGTGGCCTTTCGGTAACTGAAAGATGGAAACCGTTTTTGTACCGTGGAAGAATTTGCAGAAGACTTTCGGTCGTTTTTGCTGGAATGATTGAGCTCACGTTTTTTATTCTTTCAGCATTTAAACTTAGAGACACTCATCTCTGGTATTTTGTAATACCTGGCTTTTCCATTTTTGGAATTTTCTGGATGATTTGTCATATTATTTTTCTTTTAACTCTTTGGGGATTCCATACCAAATTAAATGACTGCCATAAAGTATATTTTACCCACAGGACAGATAATAATAGCCTTGATAGAATCATGGCATCCAAAGGGATGCGCCATTTTTGCTTGATTTCAGAGCAGTTGGTGTTTTTTAGTCTTCTTGCAACAGCAATTTTGGGAGCAGTTTCCTGGCAGGTAAGCTTATTGTTTGTCCATCAACCCCAAAGATATGTAATAAAATGCTGGCTTCAAGAATTGAAATTAAAGTTGTAAGGTCAAGTTCCTGAAAAAGGATATTATTCATATTTGCTCTTATTTAATTTTGTCATTGGAATTGAAGCACTGAATGTGTTTCAAAAGGATAATTTATTTGATCTCTAACAAAGAAGTACTAAAATGTTATGAACACTCAGCATTGAGATGCCTCCTGCTTCCTGATTGTTCATTAGTGAAACACTCATCGATTAAAGATTCTTAGTATACTAGCATTTGGAAAGTATTTAAAGATTGTATTTTGATCCTTTCATTTTACCCATGAGGAAACCGAAAGCCAAAGAAGACACATCCAGAGTCACTAGTACTAGCAGGAGCAAGGTTACCTACCTAACTTTTGTCTTTTCCTGGACTCCTCACTGTAACATGTTTCTTTTATGTAGCCATTTCTCTGAAGATTTTATATAAAAGGTGATTAGATATATAACAACATATCAGGTTCTTAATTATAGATTAGAGGTTATCCTAAGAAAGAAAACCTGAGTTTCATCATACCTTTGCTGCCCAGAAATTTTTTAAAAAAGGTTCTTGTATACAAAGACATTTGTACAGATGGAGTTTGCATCTGCAGTATTAACAAACCCAGTCTTTGATTAATTGAGCATGTATTGATTATGCACTATATATATGCCAGGCACTATTCTGGGTGTGGAAGATCTCAGGATGTCTGTCAGAGGTGGCACAGTCTCCAAAGGGAGGAGGAAGAGGCTGGCATGTAAATTACTATCACAGTGAGACAAATACTATATTCTGTGTACATCACGCTGGGATATGGGGCAAAAAGGAGAGTCAGCTCTGCTTGGTGGAATTCTTTGTAACAGTTTGTTGCTCCTGAGAGATGAAAAGTGTGTTTTGAAGGGGGAGATGTGGAGACTTGCCTGGAAATGGTGCTTTCTAGTCAGCTGGGCTAGGGTAGGGATCCTATGTGGGAGTCAACCAAATGAGGAAAACATCTTGGGTGTTGCCCGAGGATATTGTCCTTACTTTGCTCTACTTGCTGGTGTTAGGGACTATCAGAATTATGGTGATATCAAAAACTCAAGCATGAGTTTTCCTCCCCTAACTTGCCTCTCTTCTTCCTGCTAGCTCCTTTCCCAGCCCTAAATACTTTTTCTTTTCCAAGTCAGCCTCATTCATGCTGATACCATTCCAGGCTATCAAATTCTGTTAACAAAATATTAATATTTTCTTGGTCTGCAAATTTTTTCTTATGCCAGTTGTCTTCAGATACAGTGTGTACCACTCTAGATACACGAAAACTTTCCAAGAGTCTATCAGCAGAGATAATTTTAAGAGAATCAGTTTCCAGATTCTCACCTTCTATTCTATTTTTTCCTAAAGTTGATCTACTTAAGAATCCCTCAATTTAGATGTGGGGTGATATTGTGGTTTTAATTTATGTCTCTAATGACTAATGATGTTGAACATCTTTCATGTGTGTATTACCCATTTACTTTGTTATTTAAACATTCACATTGTTTGCCCATTTTAAAGCTGAGTTATTTGTCTTGATTGAGTTTTAAGAGTTCTTTATATATTCTGGATACAAGCCCTTTGTCAGATAAATGATTTGGAAATGTTTACTCCCAGTCTGTGGCTTATGTTTTTATTTTCTGAATGATACTCTTTGAAGAGTTTAGAAGAGTATAAGGTTTTAATTTTACAGAGTCTGATTTATCTGCTTTTTCTTTTATGGGCTCTGCTTTTAGTGTCTTATCTAGGAAGTCTTAGCTCAGTACTGGGTCACAATTCTTTAGAAGCATTATTTTAACTTTTATATTTAGGTGTATGATCCATATTGAGTTATAGTATGAGATAAGGATCTATGGTTTTTGTTTTAGTTTTTTTTAATATATAGATGTCTCATTGTTCCCAGCACCATTTATTGAAAAGATTAACATTTCCCCTATTGAATTGCCTTGGCACCTTTGTTTAAAATCAATTAAATATAAATGTAAGGTTGTATTTTTGAGTTTTTTTGTTATATTGACCTATATGTCTATTGTTATGCTAGTACTGTGCCATCTGGTGAGAGGTTTTCTAATTTCCCTTGAAATTTCTTCGACTCATGGGTTATTTATAAGTTTGGTGTATAATATCCTAATATTTGGAAATTTCCCACATTTCTTTCCATTGATTTCCAATTCCATGTGGTTGGAGAACACTGTTTGTATTTAGTTTTTTAGGCCACTTATTTTGTGGCATGGCTTTTTATTTCATGTTCACTTGAAAATAAGGAGTCCTGTGTTGTTGGGTACAGTGTACTATAACTATCAGCTAGATTAAGTTGGTTGGTATTGTTGTTCATGTATCTGTAGCCTTGTTAGTTTTCTGTCTAGTTCTTTAATACTGAGAGAGATTAAAAGCTCTATTATAGCTCCTGAGTTGTCTACCTCCTTTTTCAATTCTGTCTTTTTTTTTTTTTTTGCTTCATGTATTTTGAAGCACTGTTCCTAGATGTAGATGCATCTTTAATTGTTATATCCTCTTACCATATTAACTTATTATTATGGTAAACACCATAGTTGAGTAGTTAAAACAGAGACTATATGGCCTGCAAAACAAAACATTAACTATCGCGTCCAGCCCCCCGTGTTTTTGAGAGTTGTTTCACTCTTGTCACCCAGGCTGGAGTACAATGGTGCCATTTCTGCTCACTGGAACCTCCGCTTTCTGGGTTCAAGCGATTGTCCTGCCTCAGCCTCCCAAGTAGCTGGGATTACAGGCGCCTGCCACCAGGCCTCACTAATTTTTGTATTTTTGGTAGAGACGGGGTTTTGCCACGTTGGCCAGGCTGGTCTCTAACTCCTGACCTCTGGTGATCTACCCGCCTCAGCCTCCCAAAGTGCTGGAATTACAGGTGTGAGCCACCACATCCGCCCCCCTCTCTGGCCCTTTTGAGAAAAAGTTTGCCAATCTTTTTTCTAGACCATTGCTTCTCAATTTTCAGTATGCATACTATTCAGGTAGGGATCTTGTTAAAATTCTGAAGATTGGAATTCAATAATTTGGGGGAAGAGCATGAGACTCTGTGTCTTTAAAAATCTTCAACATGATGCAAAAACTTCTGATCACCAGCGTACTCATTGAGTGGTGATGTATTATTTAGCTATTCAAGACCAGTGTGAATCTACCTGAGTTATGGCTGCATTTCTCAATTGGTTGTTATTTGGAAACTGCTGCCCATGGCATAGGCATTGTGCCTTAAAGGTAAATTTTTTCTACTTAATTTAACCAATCTTCTTTAGAAAGATTTCAAACTCTGCTTTGCCCAGAGTTCTGTAAGATGTTAGTGAGTGTACTCTGAGGAAAAAAAATGTTCAAAGTACAGAAAGAAAAGCATTTTCAAACTAACTTGCCCGTGAAATCCTTGCTCTATCCCTCATTACTTATATTACTCACCTCTCCACGCCCATACCTTTTAATCTCTATGTGAAACATAATTTGGGAAGTATCTGCTCAATTTATGTATGTTCCAAACCTTTCGAATAATGAAAGAACCAGAAAGTTTTGCAGAAAGGCACATACTTAAGAGCTATGTTAGGCGATGACTATTTTGGGATAATAATATCATTGTTTAATGAAAATAAATTCTGAGGGCTATCTCAGATTCTTTAAATTGAATTTTAATTGATTTTTAAAATTGAACTATTTTTACTTATTTCCTGAATGGTATTGATACCATTTTTCACATAATCTAAAACTATTTGTCATGTTTCTGTGAGAGTAATACTAAAGTAGTAATTTTTCTCAGTCCCATTAAAATATCCTTCAATCTGTTTTCACTAGAAAAACTGTGCCACTGATTAGATGAGGGCAGACCTAATGTGCAAGGAAAAAAATGAATTAAAGAAGGCTTTGAGTAGATCAGTTTGTGAGCTATGACAGAATCTATGAAAGTAAACACAGACTGAAATCAAGAAGGCTAGCCAGGAGCAAGAGATAAGGACTTGTACTAAGGTAACAGGGAAAAGGGCTATGATAAGGATAAGACAGAGCATTATCAAATGAAAAACTAATAGATTTTGTTGAGAAGTAAAATATAAAGAGAATTTGATATTGGTTGATAAAATGTAAAGTAGAAGGTTGTGGTAGATAGTCAAAATGTTAAAAAGATGTTGAGAACCTGAAGAGAGCAGATAAGAATGTAGCATGACAGAAAACATGACGGATTTCACTGAGTTAATGACTCAGTGGAATGAGTTAATGACTAGTGGACATTTGGGATTTATTATATGCCTTATAGGCTTATTTATCTTTTAAAATATATTTTTAGGGACTCAAATGCATTTTCATTTTACTATTAGATAAGTAAAAACATGCAAGATTAACATGCCTTATGGAGCACAATTGTAACTTAGATCATAATCCCAAAAAATTGGTTTAGCCATTGTTCCTTAAGGTTTTGCATATGAAAACTTTAGGGTTTTGTTAGTTTTACTTAGCTTAATATAAAAAAAAAAAGTTTAAGGAAAAATTTACATATAGTAACATTCACCTCTTTTAGTGTGTAATTCTGTGATTTTGACAAACACATAAAATTGTCTGACAACCACTACCACAATCAATGTGTAGAGCAGTTCCATCACCCCTAAAATTCTCCTCTGCTTCTTTGTAGTCAGTTCTTCTCCCAACCCCAGATATTTGCAACCTGATTTGTTTTCCATTCCTAGAAATTTTCCTTTTCCAGAATGTCATATTCATAAAACTGTATAATATTGTAGCCTTTTGAGCCTGACTTTTGTTTTTGAGACAGGGTCTTGCTTTGCAGTCCAGGCTAGAGTACAATGGCATAATCATGGCTCACTTCAGCCTCGACTGCCTAGGTTTAAGCAATCCTCCTGTCTTGGCCTTCCAAAGTTCTGGGATTATAGGTGTTAGTAAGTTAGTTACTTTTATTGTGAGCAGTATCCCATTGTACGCATGTTCCAGTTTATCCCTTATTCAATTGAGAGACACTGAAATTATTTGCAGTTTTTTGGTAATTATGAGTAAAGCTGCTATTTGTGTTAACATAAGCTTTTATTTTATTTAGTGCGATGTGAGATTGCTGGGTCATGTGGAAAGCATTTGTTTTAACTTTATATTGCCATATATATGTATTTCTAGAAAATCTACAGAATAAGCTCATGATACTAATTATTTATATATTCTAGAAATCAAGACTTAAAAGGTTAATTAACTTATTCGTGTACATATAGTAAGTGGCTGAGCTGGGATTAAATCAAAGTCTAACTCCAAAGCTTGGGTCCTTTCCACTATGCTCTACTTCTACATAAACAAGTCATTTGATTTTAAAATTATGCAGTAGCCTTCATAATCTTCTTAAGTTTCCTGAACCAAGTAAAGTTTTGAAAGTTGCCTATGTTTCTTAAAGCCAGACTTCTCACAGTCTTTCCATTTATATATTTCCACATTTATGTATGCTGTTTCTTAGCTGGGCTTTACTTTCCTTAGACTTCTATGTATGTTTTCCAAATCTGGTTTGCATAAGGTGACTCATACAAAAATAATTCTAAACAAACAAGGTTTATATGTTTCTTGTGTAAACGTTACATTTTTTAAATGGCGTTGCATAAAGAAATTTCTTTCCTGTTACCTGAAAAATTTTAGGATATGAAATGTTGAATACTTAGACTATGACTTGAAAGCCCAGCTAAATGGAGATCTAATAACTAGTAACAACTTTTATTCAAAGGACATTACTTACAGATTGTTTATTGATCTTCTTTTGTGCTTAGTTTATATCTACTCTGAAATATGAACCATATCTTAAAATTTGATAGTGAGCTTAGAATAATTTGGAGAAGCAAAGGAGAAAAAGTACTTATAGGTTATGGCTCTAGATTGAAGCTATAGAATAAAGGTTTGCAGACCAATAAAATTGAAGCTCTCTGAAAGAGGCAGGTGGATAAAACATCCTAAATTTATTTTGGTTTCTCCTGGACATACTTGCCATCTGTTCAGTTAAGATTATGAATTTTTGTATTGCCTAAATACTCACTTGTGTGTGATTTTAATAGAATATTTAATACTGTTTTCCTAAGCTTGCTTTTTCAAAATAACCTAATAGAAGTACTTAATGATTTTTTTTTCCTGATAAATTAGCTTTTTAAAAATGTATAACAGGGCCAGGCACGATGGCTCACGTTTGTAAGTCAACTGTTTGGGAGGCCAACACGGTAGGATTGCTTGAACCCAGGAATTTGAGACCAGCCTCGGAAACATAGGGAGACCTCGTTTCTACAAAAATAAAATTGGCAGGGCATGGTGGTGCATGCACCTGTGGACCCAGCTACTTGGGAGGCTAAAGTCGAGGCTGCAGTGAATTGTGATTATGCCACTGCAATCCAGCCTGTATGACAGAGTAAGACCCTGTCAATCAGCATAAAATTCTCAATTTCTAAGATTTTTTAATATAAGAAGCTAGTAGTAACAGATCATCTGTTATTTATGAATTGTGATCAGTAAACCCCTGAATATCTGCTTATTTAGTTCTACTGTATCAAATATCATCATCAGTGTTGCATAATCAACATTAGGGCATTGAATAACATCAATATCAATTAACATTTTAATTAGAATTAATTATTAGGCTTTTCATTTGAGTCATCTTCAAATTGGCAATTAAACTTTATCATTTGCTTAGTCTACTGCTCAAACTGTTTAATACTTTTTTCTAACAGTAAAAGCATACTGAAGATTGAGAAGCAGTGGGCTAGAAAAAAATATGTAAATATATAAAATGTAATAGCCTGGAAATCAATAATCAGAGAATTGGGACTGATTCCATTTATAAGAACAGAAACATAAAATGCCTAGAAATAAGTTTTAAACTTATAAAACTTTTATTTTAAAATTACTATAAACCTCACTGAAGGCTATAAAAGAAGACTCGAATAAATGGAAAAACACACCATACTCCTGGGATGAAAAGACTCATTGCTGAGCCTTGCAGGCATTTGTGTATGTAGAGGAAACTGTTTTCAAAGCTGAGCTGCACTTTTGTTCCCCTCAAGGGTAGCAAAAATCAGAGCTAAGCCCGGGGCCTCCAGAAGTAAGATCTCTGGTAAATTAACTCTTATGCTTACATACTGAAAGAAGAGTGTAGAGCCATGTGTGTTATAGTTCTCTCATGAACTTGCTTTCTGCCCTTGTGCCCTGTTGGTGGTTCAACCTGGGATTAAGTGGTCAAACCTGGATTTAGATATGTAGACTCGTAATGTCTGCCATTCCCTGGAAGAAACAGATTGTCTCTAGGAGAAGGTATCATGATCTTAGGCCTAAATAATAATATAATTTTTATATTCACTGTTCGGCTCATAAATTTAACCAGGTACACACACACACACACACACACACCCCAAGAGCAAGAAGCAGCAAAACCAACAGACAACAGAAAAAAATCTTCAGGTATTGATTAGAACTATCAAACACAGAAAACCATCAAGCTAAGTTGCAAAAATAAAAGCAGAGATCAAGACATAATGATAGTACACTGGAAACTTTAAAAAGTGACAAAGCAAATCAGGAAATAACAAATTATTTCAATGTTGCAAACATAACATTAGACAAAGCTGAAGTGAACATTAGTGAACTGGAAGATACAGTTCAGAAGAAGCTGTACAAGAAGAAGCATGAAAAAGGAAAAGTATGGAAAATACTGAACAGAAAGAAAAGGTAAGACTCAAATAGGATATGGTAAGAAGATCTCATCTTTGTTTGATTAGACTCCCAAAAATGGAAGAAACGAAGACCAAAGGACATGTGAAAGGATAAAATATAGATCAACAGATCAGAAGACAGAGATCGAGAAAAGATCCATTAATACGACAAAGGAGGCACTGTAATGTGGAGTGGTTGATATTTTCAGTAATTGCTGCTTGGGCAATTGTTTCTGTAGAAGAAAAAATTGGGTCATTATCATAAACAGAATCAATTACATTTGGATTATAGATTTAAATGTGAAAGGCAAAACAAGACTTTAGAGGATAATGTTACAATCTCTTCTTAGTAGTTGGATAGAGGGATATTTATTTAACAAGGCATAAAGTGACATATAATTAAGAACTCATGTTAAGCAAAAAGCAGCATTAAAGTAGTCACAGAATCACCAACCAACAAAAGACTTTCATTTAAACTATGTTCAGAACCAAACAAAGCTAAATCGATGAAGAAAAGGTCAGCCCCATAGAAAAGTGGGCAAAATATTTACACTTCATTAAAGATGATACCCACATGATGAAAGATACTTAACCCCATTAATAATCAGAGAACTTGATATTTATTCTAGTCCTTTTGGTATAATGGCAAACTGTAAGCAATTTACCATAATAGGATCAACTAATTACAGTTTTATATGTATTATAGGAATGCCATTTGGTCTTTACAAGTGATTTAGAGTTATGTTAACAAGCTTCGATTAAAATGTTCACAGATTATATCTCCCATTTGTTAAAAAAAAAATAGACATGAATATGTATTTGTGAAAAATATATTGCATGAAGCCTGGGAATATTTCAGAGTAGCTGTGCACATAGATGATGGTATTTGGAATGATTTTAATCACGTATCTTTTTTACTTATTTGTATTTTCCAGTGTTTCTAAATTGAGCATGTACTGTGTTACTCATATAATTAATAAAATAGGTGTCCAAAATATGACAGTATATCCTTTTTATTGCAGGAATATATTTTCTGTTATTAAATTTTTATCAGATGAGCCACCCCTTAGTTTTAAAAGCATATGTTTGTGCACCTACACATATAGTATGTGCAGTAGCAATACAGAAAGAATGTGATAGTTTAATATTCCAAAGATAAGTTGAAGACTAAGTGCCATCCTTCCATTTTCTTTTCACTTAAATGAGTCTTAATTTTTTCTGCATTTTCATTGCAATTAATACCTTATTGCCTCCTCCTCTTGTTTCTTCTGCCTCTCTACTTTCCATTCTGCTTTTATAATGCTTACATGTCCTTAATATTTTCTTCTGTTAAAATTCTGAATTTACACATCTGGAGAGTTCAGTGCTTTATAAGGTAAATTACATTATGTAAACGGAATTTGTTTTTATAGGTTTAGGGTCTTTAATTTCCTTAAGAATTTCATAATTTCATGGGGAAAAAAATGAACCCTTTCTAAAGTACCCTTTTTGATAAAGTAAATGAATGTGTCATTTGAAAAATGACATCAGCATGTGAGTTTTAACAAGATATTGTTTTCTGGCATTTTTCTGTCACATCAAAGAATGGTTTTGGTTTGGGTTTTTTTTTTTTTTTTTTTTTTTTCTAGTTTGGATAGGATGTTGTATGACAAATCTTTTAAAAAAATGATGTGCTTTTGCTACAACTTCCAAGAAACTGAGAGATAAATTTAGTATTTATTGCACTAGTTAGCTCATTCATGTATACCTGTCTGCTTTAAGTGAAAATTGTTTTAGATTATTAATTGTTCCTTTTATCCTTTTTGAAAGTATAGGTTAAAAAATGTGAATCAATGTGCACGTATGTAAATACATACTCATATGTACACATACTGTGTAAACATGTTTTGGATTTCTTTTAGCCAACAAATGGAATCTTCTTGAGCATGTTTCTAATTGTTCTGCCATTGGAATCCATGGCTCATGGGCTCTTCCATGAATTGGGTAACTGCTTAGGAGGAACATCTGTTGGATATGCCATTGTGATTCCCACCAACTTCTGCAGGTATAGTAATCTAGTATAGTTAGTATTAACTATTCAGTTCATAACATTTTCTTAATATTTATATGAATACAGTATAGCTCTTTTTCAAAACTATATTTTCAAAATATAACTTTTTCATTTCTTCCAAAATTTTAACAAACTTTATTCCAAGTGATATCTTTCAGTTCAATTGAAATATTTTGATGAATACAGTAAGCTTATATTTTGGCTAGATACCAGAATGTATTCATGAATATCTTTTCTAAGGAGAGGTCTTGCCCTACAGGGAATATTTTGTTTAAGAAAGTGTCCTATGAAACAACATAGTGAAATATAATAGAATGTGCACTAGGCTTGATAGGCTGGAGGTCTAGTTCTGTGTTACCTTTGGCAAATTGTAACTACTCTGAACTTTAGTGTCTGTCTTATCTAAAATGCAAATAGTGATACCTATTCTGCTCATCTGACAGGAATGGTATGAAGAACTAAAAAAAAAAAAAAAAAAAGAATATAAAAACACTATGCACACTGAAAATGCCATGCAAATACTAGGAATTCAGAGGATTGACAGTGAAGTTTAATAAATGTTTATTTAATTGCAGTTTTATTCCAAAATAATTTTTACCCACAAAGGTGGTGACATTTGTATAAATCTGAACATGTTGCTACATTTTGATTTTTATTTTATAGCTAAATACCTTTACAATAATTATTTACCATAAATGAATTCTGATGACAGTTTTCATCACACTTTCCTAGGGAGAGGGGAGAATTTTTTCTAATTTCAAGTATTTAACATAAAATCCCCAAATAGACTATTTGTAGGAAAGATTTTCTTTCATGTTAAAGACTTTAAAAGTTGAAGATTCAAGAACTGAAGGAAACAGATTTGGAAATGTCCCATCAAGTAAGAAATGATAACCCTGTAGAAAGAATATGTGGAAATAGTAATATGCACAGTTATATATTTATTCTATTGTAATTTTTTTAATGTATTGCTTATTCTCTTTTGTGACTCTAATGAAAAAAAGCTAGTAGAATAGTATTGATGATACATGAAGCAAAATCTAAGGTTTTCAAAATTCCTGATAGAAATCCCTTTTCTGGATAGGAATGATTTTTTCTTTCTCAATATTAATGGTATTTTGCTAGTTAAAAGACTTGCTTTATCATCTTTACTAGAGCACCATTTTATATTTGTTCAAGAGCAAATCTAAGTGAACTAGTTTTCAGTAGTATAAGGCAATGGACCTAAATTTTAGTAACTTTTTAAATGCCTATTAATAGATAATTTCTTCTGCCATTTGTGTACCGTAAGTTAGTAAAATTTGAACACAATTTTTTAAAGACTATTTTTCAATACAGAAATAAAATAACTAGGCCGGGCATGGTGACTCACACCTGTAATCCCAACACTTTGGGATGCCGAGGTGGGAGGATTATGAGATCAGGAGTTTGAGACCAGCCTGGCCAATATGGTGAAACCCCATCTCTACTTAAAAAATGCAAAAAGTAGCCGGGCATGGTGCCATGCACCACAGTCCCAGGTACTTGGGAGGCTGAGGCAGGAGCATCTCTTGAACCCAGGAGGCGGAGGTTGCAGTGAGCTGAGATCACACCACTGCACTTCAGCCTGGCGACAGAGCAAGATACTGCCTCAAAAAAAAAAAAAAAGAAAAGAAATAATTAAAATATTGCTTTTATATTTTGTGTGTTATAATATTCTTAAAGAATAGTTTTTTTAATAGTCCCCACCCAGATGTTCTTGAAATGGTATAATTCTGCTTTTAAAAAGCCATGTCCAATATCTATCAGGTAAGAAAATAGAAATAAGGAACAAAGAGTAATACTATCTACATTTGGAGATGTTATCCCAAATTTTAATTTGGTTGTTGTTTTAATGATAGTAAATATAATATTTAGAAACCAGGTTTTGATTTCCTAAGCTTAATTCTTAGTACTATGGGAATATTAGAAAGGACTATTTAAAAAAAAAAATTCCTGTCACTTAGCAGCAAATATTATGATTCTTAGATAATTAGTTATAAATGACAGATGAGAATGTAATATAGAGTGAATAAATACTTTTAAACACCAAAATAATTGTTTTTTCTCCTACTTCAGTCCTGATGGTCAGCCAACACTGCTTCCCCCAGAACATGTACAGGAGTTAAATTTGAGGTCTACTGGCATGCTGAATGCTATCCAAAGATTTTTTGCATATCATATGATTGAGACCTATGGATGTGACTATTCCACAAGTGGACTGTCATTTGATACTCTGCATTCTAAGCTGAAAGCTTTCCTCGAACTTCGGACTGTGGATGGACCCAGACATGATACGTATATTTTGTATTACAGTGGGCACACCCATGGTACAGGAGAGTGGGCTCTAGCAGGTAAATTCACCTTTGGTAGTTTCACTATTGTAAAGATACACATGTATTTGTAGAAATCTGTATTTCATACATAGTCATTAAATTTCAGGATTCTCAGTTTTCCACTTCAGTTCACCAAACTATACATATGACTCTTAATTTGTTTTTCTTTGCTCTAGCATACCTGTTTAGCCTAATTTAGTAATCTCTAATGATAAGATTGAGAATTATGTCTTGTAGTGATTAGAAGGAAAAAAATGCTTTGAGACTTATAATCAGTTCCATTAAAATATTTTCAGATTTGCTAAATATATTTTTCAGAAGCTGATAAACTTCTTTGACTAGTTTTTTGTTTGCTTGTTTGTTTTGTGATGGAGTCTTGCTCTGTTGCCCAGGCTGGAGTGCAGTGGTGTGATCTTGGCTCACTGCAACCTCTGCCACCTGGTTTCAAGTAATTCTACTGTCTCAGCCTCCTGAGTAGCTGGGACTACAGGTGTGTGCCACCACACCTGACTAATTTTTTGTATTTTTAGTAGATACAGGGTTTCACTATGTTAGCCAGTATGGGCTCTATCTCCTGACCTCTTATCCACCCATTTCAGCCTTCCAGAGTGCTGACATTACAGGCATGAGCCACTGTGCCCGGCCTTGACTAGTATTTTTAAGTTTCTAAATGTTATAGATGCAGATTTCAGTAGTCCTTCACATCTGTAGTTTTATTTATGTTAGAAAGCTCACCAGAATTTTAAATACTAGATCATGTGGTAATTAATAGGTCAAGTAAATGTATTTGCTTAGGACCTATAACAGAGCCTGGTACATAGTAGAGGATCCTTAAGTAGTTGATAAATAGATGAAATCACTAAATAAATCATTTAAAAAGAAAGGTAATTTTCTTATTTTAGATTAGACATAGTTATTTTAGATTTAATTACATGTTTTTCTGTAAAAGAGTATAGATGTTTTAAACTAAGAATACATAAATAATAAAATAGTCATAAAGTAGAAACATTCAGGATGAAGAAAAAGATAAATAGAAGTAGTATAGAAGGACAGAGGGAGAGTTGCCAATATCAGTATAAGAACTCCAGAAAGAAACAAAAGGATAAAGTAGAGATGATTTTAAACCAGCGTAATCTCACTAATTTTGTGCCAGATTTGTAACTGGTTCTATCAGAAAGAATTTTTTTTTTAAATTTTTCTTTTTTGCCAATAAATATTGAATAACTCAGTGGTTTTCTAGTAGTAAGACAAGATAATATTTATTGAGCACATTTTAAGCATCAGCTTATCTTATTGTACTTAGTACCTTACACACTTTGTTAATCTTCATGTGAAATCCTTTGAGATGGATACCATCACTTCTGTTATCTTCAAATGGAAATTGGAAGTTGTTATGTAACTTATCTATGGTCATACCACTATGTGATAGACCATGATTAAGGACCAGATCTGCCAGACTCCTGAAGTGTATTTTTTCCCCCGCTGTACCATGTTGCCTCCAAGGGTGAACGCCATGATGATAAAGAAATGGCATGTTCTGATTAAGTGGATATTTTTGTTAGCATGGATCACCCATTTCAAAAAATTAGAATGTACAAGACTAAATGTATTGAACACTAAAGCTACTTGAATATAGTTTTAAAAATCTTTTACTTGACCTGTAACTTTTTTTTTTTTTTGCACATCCCCCCATGACCTATAACTTTTTAATTACAATGTAGAAAGCATCTTTTTAACCTTTATGGCTACTTCAGTTTCAGGTAAAGTATAACATTCTGTGTATTCCAACTCAGAATACAAGAGAAAGCTCTAGTCAATTAAAACAGTCTTTACAGAAGTAGAATATTAGATCTAAAAGCAGGGATTGATTACTGAAAACTTACTAAAATGCTTATGATAATAAACTCTACCCAGATTAAATGATGTAAACAGGGCTAATTTTTGGTGGCCATGCATATATCCCTAGTTAAAGTATTGTAAGAGAGTAGTTTTAGAAGTAAGCTTTCTGTGTGTGTTTACATTAAGGATTTATTACTTAATAGAAACACTTTTCAAAAAGTTTGCACTTTTCTTAAGTGATTTAAAATTCATTATTTCTTAAAGATAGCCGTGGAAATCAATCTAGATGTTCATTTTACTAATACTTATCAGCTTTTTCTCAAAGTAAAAAACACTAAGATAAACATATATATAATCAGTGTTCCTAAATTTTCATTCATTGTTTAGTAATAGTTTTTGAAGACTTTAGGAATTCTAAAATAGAGTTATATTTTAGGTAAATGTTTAGCAGTTACATTCTGGAATGATATCTTTATAATTTTTTGCAGTATGTTACCAGTAAATTGACCATTATAGAATTCCTCTATTAGCTAAGGTTTGTTCTTCTGTAACTTTGAGAACTTATTATAAGAAGTTTAAAAAAGAGAGGGAAAAAAAAAAAAAAAAAAGAGAGAAAATGTACTGATCTCCCTTCCCTGACAAAGGTAGATTTTATCCCATAATTCAGCAACTGCATACTATCATGCATGGCCTGAGGCATCTGGCAATACTTGTGGGTAGTCAGGTTGAACCAGGCCCAGAAGCATTCTTTTTAGTTAGTTCATGCCCTGGCCTGCTTTCGACATAGCCCTCAAGGACCGATTCTACCTCACAAATAGTATTGAATATCTCTGCTCTGAGGAAAATGCTTTAATCTATTCCAAATTAAGTGACAAAGAATTTTAAGTTCTACTAATTTATTAATAGGGTATTTTGTTTTGTTTTTGTTTTTGTTTTTGTTTTAGCAGCCTTTGAAATAGGAAACATCACAACTGGATTTTACTTGGGTTAGCAAGTTAATAGCAGGCCCAGTATTAATATCACTGTGGAAAGGAGAATCTTTATTTGCCCTTTATCCCATAACTTTACTCACAGTACTTAGAATATGTAATCTTTTATTTATGGAGTTTCACGATACGGAACTTAATATTTTTGCCTCTTTGCTTGAGAGTAGAAAACAATTATGGTAATTGCAAGAGAGACAGAAATAAATGGAGAAAATGTAGGTAATTTATAAAGCAGTTTATTACAAATAAACAAAGCCTTTAAAAAGCAGTCTCCATTACTTGTAATGCATCAGATGGCTGTTATTTTAGATAAATGTAAGTACTTTGAATCTGGGCCAAAAGCCAAATGTAGCATAGAACCTATTCATAGAGGGAAAGCAGAGCAAAACAAGAGAAATCATTTAGAAAGCTTTAATGCTGCTTGAAGTATCTTGTTGATAGCTAAAGAGCATTTATATAAGAGAATGAGGGTAGAATATGTTAAAGAATGTTTATTGAAATAGTTGTGGATAGCATGTTGGGCAATGATGTTTTGTGGCAGATGGAATTTATATAATAGTTCTTGTAATCTGTGTCATCTTCTAATCTCCAGAGAAATTTAATAGAGCTGGAAATGATGGAGAGTTAACATTTGGCCATTTTTGAAAAAGTGTCTTTTGGGGAGGTATCAGTGGAATAACACATTGGTATTATGTAGAGACCATGTACTGAAATAGCATATCTGAGATAATGTGTGCGAGTGTTAGATTGATTCATAAAACAAATTTATTTTCAGGTTCTTAAGCTACAGTGGGCTACTTAATAAAATATTAATCAATTACACATACAGAATATGATAGAATCCCAACGCTAAAGGATTCTCTGTCTGGTGATACCCACTTTTAATGGTGAAACCAAGAGGACAGTTGATTTGGGGGAAATATGTATTCTGGAGTTAGGTTGTTTGGTTTTGTACTGGTACATTGTAAAAGTAACTTATGCTTAATGTAGAAATTTCAGAAGAGTACTTTAAAAACCACCTGGAAGTGAAACATCCGGCAGTAGCTGCTGTAGTAATTTTTATAGATTAATTGTCATGCTTTTTCTAATATAGACATTTTCTGATCAGTACATTTTCTTTATAAATATTATAAGATTTACTCTTAAGATTTTAGGCTGTAGTTTATTTCCATTTCCCAAGTGGGAAGGAGGTCTTTTTATGTAATTTCTTGTTCCTAGTCTGTTCTTCCCTTAGGATAGATTCCTAGAATAGGAATGATTACATCAGTGTCCATTGAGGCAGGGCCAGATGAGATGAGGGTGGCAGTTGCCTCAGGCACGGAACATAAGGGAATGCCAAAAACCTCACTAATCAAAATGGACATTTTAATGTAGTATACAAAAAAATCCGCAATGATCTAGATGAAAAACCTGTAGTCAGAAGTTTATTTAGAACTTTCTGGGTATATTTTTTTAATCCCTTGTTCTTCAGCTATAAAACTGATTTAAATGTAAATCTATTCTTTAACTCATTTTTGTACAGGTAGGAATAGGGTTTATTTTCATTTAGCAGGTACTTGCATATGAGGAAGAAAAGGAAACAATGGTATAGAATGGGGGCCAAACTTTTTCTGTAAAGGGCCGGATATTTTTCGCTTTGTGGGTTTAGATCCCTGTTGCAGCAATTTGGCTCTGCCACTTTAGAGCAATAGCAGCCATAAAGAGTGTAAATGAATGAATGTAGTTGTGTTCCAGTAAACTTTTACAAAAATTATATCAAATTTAAATTGCATACAATTTTTGCTGTCACAAAATATTCTGATTTTCTTTCAACCATGTAAAAATATAAAATCAATTTTTAGCTTTTAGACCAAACAGAAAGAAGTGGTGGGCTAGATCAGGCCCATGAGTTGTAGTTGCTGCCCCTGCTACATAGAATGTTAGCTTTCTTGTATAGTTGTTTTCACTAAATACAACTATGTAAAACTGTTTTCTTAATTTATAATAGCATATTCCTTTTTATGTGAGTAATAAGGATTTTTTTAACCTCAAGTTGAAAATCTGTTGTAAAACTATCTTTTCCAAAGATACTTTGAAAGTGTCATAAAATTCTTTATTTTTTTGCTTATTTAATTCTAAGAATTTAAGGAAAATACATGTAAGACAAGAGTATTTTCTGAGAGAAAGTGATTAAGAGGGTTTTCTTAATGAGGCTACAGAGATTATTGCTCCATTGAATTTTCTTTTGTTCACAGGTGGAGATATACTACGCCTTGACACACTTTTAGAATGGTGGAGAGAAAAGAATGGTTCCTTCTGTTCCCGGCTTATTATCGTATTAGACAGCGAAAACTCAACCCCTTGGGTGAAAGAAGTGAGGAAAATTAATGACCAGTATATTGCAGTACAAGGAGCAGAGTTGATAAAAACAGTAGATATTGAAGAAGCTGACCCACCACAGCTAGGTGACTTTACAAAAGACTGGGTAGAATATAACTGCAATTCCAGTAATAATATCTGCTGGACTGAAAAGGGACGCACAGTGAAGGCAGTATATGGTGTGTCAAAACGGTGGAGTGACTACACCCTGCATTTGCCAACGGGAAGCGACGTGGCCAAGCACTGGATGTTACACTTTCCTCGTATTACATATCCCCTAGTGCACTTGGCAAATTGGTTATGCGGTCTGAACCTTTTTTGGATCTGCAAAACTTGTTTTAGGTGCTTGAAAAGGTTAAAAATGAGTTGGTTTCTTCCTACTGTGCTGGACACAGGACAAGGCTTCAAACTTGTCAAATCTTAATTTGGACCCCAAAGTGGGATATTATTAAGCACTCATACTACCAATTATCACTAACTTGCCATTTTTTGTATGCTGTATTTTTTATTTGTGGAAAATACTTTGCTACTTCTGTAGCTGCTCTCACTTTGTCTTTTCTTAAGTAATTACGGTATATGTAAGGTGTTGGGAAAAAACATTTTGTACTAAAAGTATATAGGGAGTCAAATGCTGACTGTAAATGTGTAAGAGATGTTAAAAATCATACTGCACTTTCAGGAATGTTTGCATATGGTCCTGATTAGAAAGAAAACAGTTGTTGTCTATGCTCTACAGTGGCCAATGATGAATTACTAATGCCTTATTTTCTAGGCATATGATAGTTTAGAGAATGTAGACCAGATAAATTTGTTTACTATTTTAAGAAAACTACCAGTTTACTTACAGAAGATTCTTTTTTCCAAACAGTAGGTTTCATCCAAGACTATTTGAAGAACTACAAACTCTTTCTCTTAGAAAAGAAAGAGGGCTGCCCAAAATAAATGCAAAATTTGCTTATACTTCATCACATTCAGATGTCTTGGTTGTGACCTTTTACCAGTGTAGCAGAGAACCCTAATTACATTTTAGATTAAATCATTCTTTATGTGGGTATTGTTAAAAGGCTTGAGCCTACAAGTTGCTCTTTCTTGAATTGGTTGAGGGCACTGAAAACACTGGTAATATTAAGAGTCTTTCTCAGGGTAACTTAATGTTTTCTTAATGAACAATGTTTCCAGCTACAAATTCCTTCCAATAAGTTGTCTTCCTTTGTGAAAAGGTACTCTCATAGAAGAAATTTAGCAATTTCTCATTGACTGACTCAGTCTGTTTTAAGTATTCAGAAAAGATTTTGATCCCTATTGAGCTAATGCTCCGCCATGAAAATATTTTTCTGATCCATGTTAGTGATAACATTTTTTTTCTACTGAAGGTCAAAGGATAGGAAACATGTCATTTCTTTTCTTGTATATGTGTAATGTATTATGTAAAAAAGTATTCATATTGGCAATTTTAGTTAAGCATAATAGTGTGGTTGTAATTTTTAAAACTTAATTCAGTGTTCTGTCTGATTAAAGCAGGCACTGATCAGGATATCTCCTAAGAGGTAATTCACTTCATATTTCCTTCCAGTAATTATTACATTCTAAATTTTCATCTATGAGAAATAACAAGAGGGGAATAGAATTAAATTGGGGAATAATCTAATCTTCATTGTTTAAATGGTTTGACTTCTCACCATTGAAGCCATTTTTTCTAGCCTCAGAAAGAGGAAATAATGCTACCACCATTTTCTACCTGGTGACTTGAAAATTGAAGTTTTAGGTTAGGAAGAAGTTACTTAGAGTCAGGGAACTTGTTTACCACTATCTATGCAGTATTGTTATAGTCTATTTCTATGGTTTGAATATGATTTTCCTAATGCTCTGAATAAAATTTTGTTAAAAATTAATTTTTCATTTAATGTGCAAATATTGAATATTCTAGTATATTGAAAGTGGTAGTCATTAAAAATGCCCATGTTTTAGATTTCATGTTTGAAAGGTTCCAATATAGGTTAAGGATTTATATTAGCATTGTCCAAATAAAATAGTATAGTGTTTCATTATTGTTCTCTTCAGCAGTAGTGTAGTAGAAAAGCCAAATGTTAAAATTATGACCTTTTTAGCTTCAAAAAAAGTTAATGTTAAGTAAAATCTCTTTTTAAATTTTTTAGCAATTTGTGAGCAAGTTAGCTTTAACTAAAGCATTATTTCTTCACTGTAACGAAGCCAGAAATAAAAGTATGTTCTGCATTCTTTATAAGGTAGTATTAAGGTGGTACTAAAAATTATAAAAACAGCTGACAGTTTGACAGCCGCAAACCTAACTTTTTGATATATATTTTCTGTGAAAGTAAAACCAAAAAAGGTCTTTGGGCCAAGAATGTGACTTGAACAAATTTATTAACCAGAATTTATAGAATATCCACTTTGGTGAATTCTCCTACCCAAACAAACAAAAAACTATAAATGACCCTTTGGGATGATATCACAAAGCTGATATTTAAAAAACAATAAGGATGTAAAAAAGAAATACTGTAAGAAGGATAAAGTGATTGGTTACTTTCACCTAAAGATTAAAAAATAGGTCTGACAATGATTCTAATTTGTTTATGGCTGTCATATTTAAGAAAGAGTTGCTTGGAATGAAAGGAGTTATTTTAGGGCAAAACTTTACCATCCTACTAAAAAGAGGTAACATGGAAATATTTTCAACATTATTTTATTTAATGTTTGTTTCCTTGTGTGATACCTTGCTAAAACCACAAAAGTACTAACCTCTAAAACATCTTTTAAATAGTGTACACACTGTTGCAAAATAAATAAGGAGCCAAGCTCTTTCTCTCCCCATGACTTTTCAGTTATGCTGTCATTTTAAAAAACATTTTTTAGTTTGCTCTGATCTAAACTCTTCCTCCCTAGGAAAATTGGGGTTATATTTCCATAGAATTCTATCTTGCTCTTAATAAATTCAAATTTTATGGAAAAGATGCATTTCAGAAGATTATTCTTGTGACCAGTTATGCTTTAAAAAAATTAAATTCTTAAAATGCACTTATATTTAATGTATTATTGGGTAGATTTTTGTTTTGAGTACAATCTTCATTAGAATCCATTTGTAACTGGATGTGTTATAATTTGGGGCTTAAACATATTTACTCTTTTGGGTGCTGCTTTTTTATATGTATTCAGATTGAGAGCTTAGTCTATTTTAAAGTAATATTCTACATTACTTTCCCACAAGTGATGATAGTTAATATAATGTATGCCAGAAGAAAATGATTTAATTTTAAGAATACGGTTAGATATATTTGACGGTAAATGCTCAAAGGAGTTAGATCTGTCAGTACTTTTGAATGTCTCCTGTATTGGAAACTATTAAGACTGTCACCTCTTTTTAGGCAGAGGCTTACACGTGTTGGTATTTCTGGCACACAATTAGCGAGAAGAGTGCCTTGTCCATAATGAGAAGCATTTAATAAATATTTTGGACTGAGTGAATAAATTTAGAATTCTAAGGAGAAATTGGAATAACTTGATTGTAAATTACTACAGTTTCTTTACAGTTCTACTTAAATTGATACTATTTCAAGATCTTTATTAAGCAAGTAATTTAGTAAAAACTTACAGAATCCGTAAAAGCAAAAAAAATCTGAAATTTGTAGTTAAGAGTAATAAGTGTTAAGGTTGGGGAAGGAAAAACTGTTTCAGAACTGGTTTCAATGAAAACATAGCTGATGTTGCCAAAAAATGGCTTTTTGTGGGTTGAGTCCATTTCCATCATGACTCCAATATCATTAAGATTGAATCATTCATTTCCTCACTATTAAATCTAGACAGATTAGAGATTTATCACAAATAGAAATTATTAAAAGTCTGACGAACAAAGAAGGAATTTAGCTGTGCATATCAGTGACAACTAAATTGTAAGGTCAGTAAAATAGGCCTGTAAACAAGCAGGTTAAGGATAAGCTAGGGGGTCTCTCCTTGCCGCGGTGGGAGCAGAGTACCGAGTCTGAGGCTGAGGGAGTCATGGCAGGACAGGTGTTCAGAAAGTTTCTCCCACTCTTTGACCGAGTATTGGTTGAAAGGAGTGCTGCTGAAACTGTAACCAAAGGAGGCATTATGCTTCCAGAAAAATCTCAAGGAAAAGCATTGCAAGCAACAGTAGTCGCTGTTGGATCGGGTTCTAAAGGAAAGGGTGAAGAGATTCAACCAGTTAGTGTGAAAGTTGGAGATAAAGTTCTTCTCCCAGAATATGGAGGCACCAAAGTAGTTCTAGATGACAAGGATTATTTCCTATTTAGAGATGGTGACATTCTTGGAAAGTACGTAGACTGAAATAAGTCACTATTGAAATGGCATCAATGTGAAGCTGCCCATTCCACTCAAGTTCTGAAATCTTTCATCATGTAAATAATTTCCATATCTCTCTTTTATAATAAACTGATGATAACTGGAAAAAAAAAAAGGATAAGCTAGGGAAACTACAGATATCTCCTTTTTTATACTATCTTACCTGTTCACTAATTATAACACATATTAACAATATAAAACAATGAAGTTTAAGCAGTAATTGTTTTTACCAACCATTCTGTTGATAATTTACACTTATGTTTATTAGGAAATGTTATTACTTAGACCAAAGTTGATTTAAAATTGGAAACTCTGGGCTACCCATAAGGTTTTTTTATTTTGAAATATTCAATACCTAAAAGCCATTTTGATTTAAAAAAATGAAGATGACCAGTCATCTTGTATGATGACCTCATAACATTTTATAAGTTTGAACTTAAAATAGAAGTAGACAGTTTTAGTAATCTTTTGTTTTTGTTTGGTCTAGCCTAAAAGACATTGATTTATCTTAAAGATTTTTAGCAATGTGCCAGGGATAAGTGAGAAATATGGCTTATCTTCCTAGACAAGCAGCATTCACTCAGTGCCAAGTAAACTTTTCTCTAAGTTCAAAAATATTTTTTATATTAAAACACATACCAATGTATTGATGAACAAAACTTACATTAATTTTTTTCTTTTAACCTGGTGTCTGGGTACCTTTCTTTTTTTTTTTTTTTTTTTTGCATTAATTTTTAATATAATCTACAGACTTCACAGCAATTTAATCTTGCAGCGGGTCATTTGATTCATCCTTCTCATCCCAGAACACGTTGGACACAATACTGGATGCTAATGATACTCTAAACAATTTTTGAAAAAAAAAAAAACAAAAAAGCCTTTGTCTTATGACTTGGAATATGAATAGCACAACAAATTTTCATTAGACAATTCATTTCGTTTATATATAGAATTTCAGACAGATGCCATTTTAATGGCATTTTATGATAGATATTTCTAGATTCTTCAAAGTCCTTATATGTAATTTTTCTACACACTTGGGCATTGGTAAGGAAAACTACAGGGTGTGCAGATTTTAATTTGTAATCCACATCCATGTGTATTTATACATGTTCTCTCTTATCTAATTAGAAGAGGCATTCTTTATAACAGCTAACCTTTGGATTCCTCTCTTCCCCATGTAACAATTTAATAAAAATGACAATGGCTATTACTTATTTTTCACTAGGTTCTAGCACTGTGGTAAGCACTTCTATATACTGATTACATTGAATCTGCTCAGCCACCTTTTATGGTAGACATACTTTTATGAATGAAGAAACAGGCATAACTTTACCAAAATGACAAAGTTATCTCTAAGAAATTGGGTCTCAAACTCAGCTGTTAACCCCAAACTCTTTTTTTTTTTAAATGCTTTGTAATTCTATCAATTTGTTATCTTCATTGTCTCTACTAGCACTTTTCCCTCAGGATACAGTATGAACATTCTCAAGGCCTTTTAGTAGTAAAGAAATCCTCCCACAATTTTACATCAGATCTTATTTTTTTCTTACAGTGAGGTTATTTGAAAGTGTGTGTTCTGTAGTCAGCCTCCAATTTCTCAGCTTCCATTATATCTTGTATCCATAGCAATCTGGTTCTACTCAGCACTCCACTGACAATGTTCTTACTAAATCACCAGTGACCTCCATATTGCCAAATAAAGAGACATTTGATCTCTAGAGCATTTATTAACTACTTCCTTTATTTTCTCCTTTTGGGCTTCTGTAAGTACTATTCTTGATTTTTCTGCCATTTTTCTGGACATTCATAGTGTGTTTTGCTAGCTCTTTATACTATATTTTGGATTTTCTCATATTCCTTCTTTGCTCATTCCATCACCTGCTTTCAGTAATCTCATTCACACAGGATTTCAGCTATAACACATTCCACTGATTGCCCTCAAATGTCTGTCTCCAATCTACACATCTCTGGCACTCCAGGTACATGCATTCAGTCATGCACTGAACATCTCATTTCACAGATTCCTCATACTCAAATTCAAATCAGGTAGAGCCTCATCCAAATGGCTTAGTTCCCTTTATTTATGTGCACGTGGATGGTACCATTGATGATTTATTACTCAAACCAAAATTTGGGTTTTATCCTTGACTCTCCCTCTTCCTCGTTACCCACATCCCATTAGTCACCAAGTCCTACTAATTCTACTTCCTACCTAGTATTTTATTATAACCATCCCCTCATCTCCATTCCTACTGCCTTTACCCTATAAAGGCCTTCACCAATTTTTCCACTAGTTATTGTTATAGCTTAACTGTTTTTATTCTACCGTCTCAAGTCTCATTTTGCTCCAATATAACGTCCATATTTTTGCCAAAACAATCTGTCTATACTCCATATAACTTTCACCATAAAGGATATATTCCTTGTGTTAGCTTATCAGGCATGCCTCATGGTTAGCTCGTTTCTAGAATCTCTTGCTATTCTTCATCTCAATCACCCTCTCTCTTGTCATTTAGAACTGTTCATGAATCTGTGAAAATATTATGTGATTTTTAAAAACCAGTTCCATGTGGGTTCAAAATACATGCTGGTCTCAAAACACGTTAGTCACAAGTGAAGCAAGGCTCAGCAGGGAGAATAGATCGTGCTGGTAGCATAAATCTGGCATGAAAAATTGTTTCCTATATTATGTATGAATCACAGTTTTGCATCCAAGAGAGATACTTGGGAGTAGAGAATCATGGACACTGACTAACGAATCTAACAACTGACTTTTTATGTCATTGGTCCTCACCGTGACATGATGGAGACAGGCAGATCATGGCAAGTAGAGGGGAGAGCCTTGGGAGGTAGGTCTGGAGTGCAAGGCTTGGTCCACAAAACTATGCAGCATCACTAAGTCTCTATTTAATCCAAAAGGAACTTGCTTGCCAGTCTAGTTTTACCAAAACATAGGAAAATGCTTATTACCCAGGCAGTGCAAAATAGGATCGGAGCTGTGAAGTGCAGGGGTGAAGTAAGCAGCCGCTTTGCAAACCATGCACCATCTTGTTTTGTGATTTTTCTTTTTGACCCCCTTGTAGGTAGTGCTGTTTCAGCAAAGCTGGAAAGGGATCTGCATGGCCAACATCTGTGAAACACTAAAAGCATTCCCCACATGGCCTTCTGTCCTCAAAGTGAGGCTTATCAGTTCAGAAAGACTAATTCTGGAGCTGTGCTAGTTATTATGCAGGACTCTTCTCATTCCATGTTACCCAGTAACTGGTAGAATAGAGAGTTCTGCTTCATTACAAATGATGCAATTTCACAGTCAAGGGGCACCACTCCCACCCCCTGAACCTTTTAAGAACTTCATCCTCAGGCCTTGGACATTCCACACAAAGTCTTGGGTGTCCTGAGAAGTTACCCAAACTCCACAGTGAAGGGAACCATGACCTAATCCTACCATCCCCTCCATGGGGTCATCAGGCACCTTTTTCCCAGCAGAACCACCAGACCCAAAGCTCAGTCCTGGAAGCTCAGGGAATTTTTTTTGTTTTTATTGAGACACCTGTTTGCATCTTCTGCGAGACTTCAGACTAGAAATGCCTTGTGTTCTCTTGCCCCCTTGAATTTGATGGCTAAGATATCTAGAACTTCTGAATTAGAATGCTTTGCAGGGTGCCAGGCTTCCTAGTGTATTTGGAGAGGCAGGCTCATTAGCTTCAGAAGAATAAAACATTTTGTTTACACTAGACCAGAGCTCAGATCTCAGCTCTGAAAGATAACGGGCTGAAACATCTACCTTGAAAGTCACTTTTTAGTCAAGGTTATGGCACTCTGCTGTACTCAAGGGTCTATACATACATTTAGAAGTGATGGCTAAAGCTGGAGGTGCAGGCAAGGATGGGATATAGAGTGAGGGTCTTGTCTGACCTAGATTTGATCACAAATAGAGAGTAAAGCTCAGCAGTAAAACCCTGAAATACATCAGGATGTCTGCACTAGTCATAGTGTCAGAATTGGAGAAAAGCTAAAAACTCCAAGGAACTAAACTCTTGTCACTGTCCAGGAAGGGGGTAATAACCTAGCCCCCCCCCCCTTTTTTGGCAAGTTTATTTAATGCAGTGTGGTAGAAAAGACAATTCCAATGTATCATTTATAGTTGAAGGTTGTTAATCTGCCTTTGTTCTTTGGAAGAACAGTCCTCTTGTTAGGGTTAGGGAATTACCCCTCCCATATGCCTGGATAGCGACAGGGGTCTGGCATTGAGATATGGTGTTCCTTGAGTTTAGTTGATCAGGTGTGTGGAACACAAAGGAGCAAAGAGCCAAGACAGCCCCCTTGGAGGGGGAAATAAATGAAAACCAAGCAAACTGTTAAACTGAGTATCACTTGGGAATTAGGCAGAGTGAAAGAATTCAGCCTTGGAACAACGGGACAAAAACCAGATGAAAGCAATAGGGATTTTGAGATGACAAAGGGTACAGAGAAGTTGCAAGAGCCAGGGAGAAAAGCTGTACACTTTGTTTCCTGAAGTAGAGTAGTGCAGCTGGTTTGATGAATAATCAGGACTTATGAAGTATACTTATAAAGTAACTATTTCCCACTCTTTCTTTACATTTGTTTGGTAGGCATAGTTGTTCTGATAGGCTGACTGAAAGTTCAAATTGCTTCATTTTATTTTTCCAGGATATGTTTTGAAGATACAGTCTCACTGTAGTAATAAAAATGACCAAATGTATAGGGCAAAGATAACAACCTTGTCAAAATTACAGCTATTCTTACTTTCTCTAGCTGGGGAAGGAAATAGGGATAGCTGCTTCTTTTCTTCTTTTCCTTCTTCAGCTTGCAGTCTTTGACCCCTCAAGGGATGGAAGAGATGTGAAGGGGAGGACAGAGACATAAGGAGGGCAGAAGCTTGAAAGTGACTAGGACCATGGCACCTGGCTCCGGCAGACTGCATCATCTGATGTTCACAGTGGCATCCTGCACTGATACTCCTGATACTGGAGATCTCTCACCTGTATGCAGTAGCGTCTTTACCTTACTCTTTCCATGGCTTTTAGGAATTCATTTGATACCCCAGCTTCTCTCTACTGAGGTTGATCTGCTGTTCAGGTGGCCCTCATGGGCAGGACCTCCCATGGCCATATACTGGCACTCTCTTCATGGGCCTCCTGTAGCCTGTGGGAAACACTTTCACAACCTTTGCCCTGCAAGTGTGGGCAGATCCACAGCTATCTTCTGAACTCAGTTCTCAGCACCTGGCCAGCACTCGGGTTCTTCTGGTTTCACAGTCAAGAGTCAACACCAGTACACTGGGCCTGCCAACTTCAGGGCCATGTATCAATCTCTCTGAGGGACCCAATTAAATCCCTTTCCACTAGGATTTGAGGCAAGGGGTAGTCACCCCATTACCCACTCCCAGTGGGGGTACTCACAGCATTATAACAACTCTCTCCAAAGAATCCTCTTTATGAACCTGCCTTTCATCTCCAGCTCCTGAACTTTTTATAACTCCTATGTAGGTGAGGGATTTCAGAGTCATATGAGTTGTTGACTTATTCTTTGGCATTTTTCTTCTTTGTCTGAGTTACCACTCTGTCAGTTATTTTCTTTTCCTGAGAGTCTCTCTGCTTAAACATCCTTTTCACCAGCAATAGCTCTTTCAAATATAATGGGAAAAAGATTCTTCTACCAACAGAAATAGAGAATATAATTAATCAGAAATATTTGGGGCCTATAAGAAAAGCATAACTGCACTAAAATATAGAGAAGATTACTAAATACAGAGACAGTATTTTTTTTTAGGAAATGAATAAATATTGTAATCTCAGTTCTTAACAGGATGGTAAAATAAGTTTAATTAAATCATAAGTCAAATGTCAACAGTTATCTATAGTCCAAGTGTTTTGAGTGTTTTCCCCTATTTTCTGAAATTTTGACTAGAACTGTGTTTAATCTTATATACTTAAGAATAAAGTTAAATACATCAAGGGAATCAAATCATACTGAAGGGACTCATAATGAAACACTAACAGTCCCCTATTCCAACATTTCTGACCCAAGTCCCACTCCCAAGAGGAAACCAATATTATTTCTTATGGTAATCAGCTTCATGTCTATAAATAATGTGCTTTTTATAACTTATAATACTGTCTTTTTCTAAATTTATCGACTTTAGAGATTATGTATTAATGGCCTGCTATGATAGATGAGGGCTTATTTCACTTACACAGTTTATCTTTACTCATTCTTCCAAATGGTTCTATAAAATTGTTTCATCATTTTAATATACTCAAAACTCTTATTTCCTCAGTTGTGGACACTATCTCTCTTGAATCCCCCTCTTTTGTGATGAGGGGGAATTAGCATGTCTGGTCTTTCCTCACCTTTTACTTCCCCTACTACCAGCTTGTCACTTTAGTCTCTTTGTAAACTAACCACAGTCAAATCTCCTACCTTATTTAATGGTTGATTCTAAGAAGTAACAATTACATTAATAACTTTATTATCTTGTTCATAGCATAGTCAAATGTGCTGTGACTACATTTCCTCTTTTGTGTAACCGTTTTCACCTGAAGTTTCTGATTGTCTACCCTCATCACACCTGAAGTCCTAATTTCTCTTATATTCTCCCTGAGTCTCCATTAAATAATTCATGGAATCTTCTTTTCCCCCAAATTCCTGCTCTTCGATTTTACGCTGCCTCTTCTAGTCAGTATCAGTTATTCTCTAGAGCTCCTGCAAGGCTCTCACCCTAGGACTTCCCTTGATTATTTTCACATGTTGGGTCTAATATTTCCTGGACCCCACATCTTCCTCTTTTTCATTTCTTCATTTTAATTGGAGCACTTCATGAAGCAAGTTCTAAATAATGGAACATAAATGTTCTTAGACCATATTTGTCCAGTAGAGTTATTATTCTGTTCTCTGTCCTTGCTGATATGACTGGGTAGAGAATTCTAGTCCATAGAAACTTAAAGACATTGCCCCTTATTGCTCCATTTTACCAGTGGTCAACAATCTAGTCTTTTTTCTCTATAGAAGCTTTCATGATGTCCTCTTAAAATCTCTTTAACTTGGTTGTTCTGAAATTATAATGGTTTGGGCATGGGAATATATCGTAGTCATTCTTAGCATTTCACAGCAAGCCCTTTTCATTTGAAGATGTGCATCTTCCTAGAGCTCTGAGAATTATCTTCTATTATTTTCCCTTTTCTCTATTTTCTGCGTGTTTACTTTATTGTCCTACTGCTGGGATGTAGGACTTGATTTGTTCTTTTTTGCTGCTGTTCTGTATTTTGGAAGATTTTCTTGGGTTTGCCTTTCAATACTAGTGAGATTGTTTTTTCCTCCAGCAATCATACATTTAATTTCCGAGAACTATTTCTCATTCTTTGTAATTCCTTTTTCATGATACAGATTTAGCATCCGAGATTTGTCTAAATGCTAGAGATTTTTTAAAAGAATATTATAGCATTCTAATAGCAAAAAGTTTTTTTTTTTTTTTTAAGGAAGCAGCATAAATGTTTACAGGAAAATGGACTGATAAATACATTTTCATACATCCATTTAAATGAAAACTTTGGAACTATACTGACTAATGTAGATAAATCTCAAAAACATACATATTGTTTTTTAAAAGTTGTAGATACATTAAGTATGATACCATTTATATAAAATTTTAAAACTTGGAAAGCAATGCTATGTGTTGATTTTGGATACATATATAATGAAAGTAATAAGATAGTAAGGGTAATGTAATATTTTTTAAAATATACATGAAAATGTTACAGATTCAGATTGATGGTAAGAAATTGGAGATTTAGAAGACAGTAAAGAAGACCTTGAACTGCCCCCCTTTTTTTTAAATTGTAATTGAAGTTCTGGGATACATGTGCAGAACATGCAGGTTTGTTACAAAGGCATACATGCGCCATGGTGGTTTGCTGCACCCATCAACCTGTCATCTACATTAGATATGTTCTCACTAATAAGTGGGAGTTGAAGAATGAGAACACATGGACACAAGGAGGGGAACATCACACAATGAGACCTGTTGGAGAGTGGGGGAAGAAGGGAGGGATAGCATTAAGAGAGATTTTTTAAAGTCATCTTTGGATTTCTGAATTTCTTTTGCTTCCTTTGGCATTTGTTATCATTCATGTTAGTTTCCCTTAGTTTCTCTTTAAAATTCTATGCTTTTCTTAAATATCTGAAGATCTTTGGCTACCAGTTCATGTTTAACGAGAAAGCAATAAAAAGGCTGGTATATGTGCTACCTGAGTGCTAAAAAGGCTGATTTAAATCTCTTTATCCATAGTGGAAACTGTCAACTAGAGGGCTTCATATTTATGTGAAAAGGTGGGAAGCCAGCTTTTATGTTGTGAGGGATTCCCCACATGCCAGAAAAAGGCAGGTTTTACTCTCAAGTATAAATACATACATGCCCTTTAGAGAACTGTTTGAGATTTTGCCTAGAAAGTAAAACACCTGGCTATAAGCACATGAACATAGTGGAGAAGGGCATTTGGTCAATGGAAAGATCTTCAATTATTGCACAAATATCAGCCCCACTTCTTAACTTCTTCCTCAATCTACCAGAAATCTCTGAGGCCTCTCTGGAGTTGTGCTCTGTGAGGCTAGATAGGACATTTCAGAAACAAATGGAAGTTTTAGGACTGATAAATATATCTTAAATTTAAAAATAAATTACAAATGGCACTCATTGTGTATTAGGGGAGGAAGGGTGTCTGGCATAGGATATCAGAGCATGTTGAAGGAGTACACAAAAAGGAATGGTCTGGCATGAGCTGAGGGCATCCACAGCAATAGAAGTTGGATGATGATGAGAGATTGTCTACATAAAGGTGGCTTTATCAAATAATATCACGGAGCAGGTTCTTCTTTTGAAGAAATAAATTGCAAATATGGAAATAGAGAAAACTAGAATGATCCCTAGGGTATTGGATTGAAAGATAAAGTATCAGATATATATAGAAATGAATGTAGACATAAATATGTGTAAGCATGTATGTGTGTATTTTTTCACATACATTTGATAGATCTGTCTACTGAAAGGGCCTGAGACTACCAGTCCCCACTAGCAATGAACATACCTTTATCTTAGATCTTGGCTTCTGAATATTATTCCCCACTGAAAGAAACAAGGGTTCCTTGGAGAAATAACTGATTACTTCTGAATATTTTGCTGAGGCAGCAGAGATACAGATGAGCTTGCAATATGTTAGTTCTAGAAAGGAAAAATTGTTCAAAGAATGGTAAGAACAAATAAAAAAAAGCATGGAAGTTAATTTGAAACAACTGCTAGTGGCCAGAGATGGGGAAATTGAGTGTCAAAATAATTAGAGTAATGGACTATAGCTCATTGAGTAACATAGGAAATAATGTGTCTATACTGATAAAAATAAATAAAGGTACAAATGAAAACTTTGATGAACAGGATATTTACATTAAAACAATAAGTGAAGAGGCATAAAAGAAGAGAAGAAAACAGAATACTAAGGAAATACTGGTTTGATCCAATAGAAGGCAAGAAAAAAGAACAAAGGAACAAAGAACGGATAGGATGAACAGAAAAAATAATAGCAAATGCTAGGTTTACATTTAACCATGTTGATAACTATATTAAATGAAATTAGACTAATGGCTTTATTAAAAATCATATCAAACTAGAATTTCTCAATCTCAGTGCTGTCGACATTTTGGAACAGATAATTCTTTGTTGTAGAGGCTGTCCTGTGCATTGCAAAATATTTAACAGTATCCCTGACTTCTGCCCACTAGATACCAGTAGTACTACCCTCCTCCCCTTCACTTGTGATAACTAAAATTATTACTAGATATTGCTAGCAGGGAAACACCTCTTACAATACCATCAGATCTCATGAGACTTATTCACTATCATGAGAATAGCATAGGAAAGAGCTGCCCCCATGATTCAATTACTTCCCACCAGGTTCCTCCCATAACGTGGGAATTCAACATGAGATTTGGGTAGGGACACAGCCAAACCGTATCATGTACCATGGTTTGGGGAAAGAAATCACCCCTGGTTGAGAACCACTAAACTAGATAAAAACCAAAATCCAATAATATGTTGTTTAAAAGAAATACATGTTAAATACAAAGATATGAATAGTTATAAAGAAAAGGATTCAAAAGATATTCCATGCAAATATTAAAAATGAAATAGTTGCCAGGCATGGTAACTTAGCTACTTGGGAGCTTGAGGTAGGAGGATCACTTGTGTTAAGGAATTTGAGGTTGCAGTGAACTATGGTCATGCCACTGCACTCCAGCTTGGGTAAGAGGAGAAACCATCTCTAAAAAAATTTTTTTTAAATTAATTTTTAGCTGATGGGGCTATGCTAATATCAGACAAGGTAGATTTGAAGACAAAGAACATTATCAGAGATAGGTAGATCTTTTCATCATCATGAACTATCTCTGTCAAAAGGACCTAAATGTGCAAGTACCTGATAACAGAACTTAAAAATACACCAAGAATAAATAGACATAAAGGAAAAACACAGACAACCCATTATCATATTTGACAATTTAAACACTGCTTTTCCAGTATTGCTAAAGCAACTAGATGCAAATCAGTACTTGAATAATGCTATCAACCAACTTCACTTAAATGATGCCTTCACAATATTACACTCAACAATTGCAGTCTATACATTTATTTCAAAGTCACCCAAAATATTCACCAAGAAAGAGATCATATGCCGGGTCAACAAACAAGCCATATTAAGCTACAAGTGACTGCAACCAAACGAAATATTTTTTTTCTGACCACAACAGAAATAAATTAAAAATCAGTAATGAAAATTTATCTAGAAAAATCCGCAAGTATTTTGTAGCAACACACTTCCAATAAGAGTAGAATATTTCTTTAGATCAAAGACTTTTTTTGAACCATAGGATTTTCTTCGGGCCAAAGAATCACAAAGAATCACAAAAATATTTTCAATGATGTCAAAGTTCTTCAAAATAATTGGGTATTATATCCCTGATTTGCTGGTACTTTAAGCAAGTGCTAGAGTAAAACTGGCACTGATGCAGGATTATTTTCATGCCAATATGTAGAATATAGAAATTCATTTTTTTACTATGTGTACAAGTTAAATAATATCTGAAAGAAGTTTGTCAATTAATGTATATGTAAAGGCATATTTTACTGTTGTCTTTTTCCTTTTTTTAATCTTTCACAATACCTAACATCAAAAGATGCTGATTTAATTGATGTTTTCAAATAGTTTCACCAAAATTAACACTAGTAGAATAAAAATAATTGTGTATGAAAAATTTTTCATCAGATGATGCCTTCTTTGAAAAAAAAAAGTTTTTCAGAACCTTCAAATGCTTTAAAAATATTGATGTGAGATAAATGTGCTAATCAACTCAATATTTTTTGATTTTGAACAATTGTCAAGACTGTGCTAAAGTATTTTTAATAGGTTTGACAGTTTTTTCTTTCAGATGATATTATAAATTGTATTTTAAAAGATTTATACTTATCTTGTTTTATTCTTTAATTTTTTGACTTTTTAATATATACTAATGTTAAAATATGCTTTTTTTTTTCCTTCCAACTTTTATTTTATGTTCAGAGGGTACCTGTGCAGATTTGTTATGTGAGTAAGTTCTGTGTAGCTAGGATTTGGGATATAAATGATTTTATTATCCAGGTAGTGAGCATAGTACCTAGTAGGTAGTGTTTCAATCCTTACCTTCCTCCTGCCCTCTACCCTCAAATAGGTCCCGATCTGTTGTTCCTTTGTATCCACGTGTACTCAGTGTTTAGCTCACACTTCAGAGAATATGCAATATTTGGTTTTCTGTTCCTTCATTAATTTACTTAGTGTAATAGTCTCCAGCTGCATCCATGTTGCTGCAAATGACATGATTTTACTCTTTTTTAATGGCCATATAATATTATATGGTATACATGTACCACATTTTCTTTTTCCAGTGATGCGCATCTCGTTTGGCTCCAGGTCTTTGCTATTGTGAATGAAAAGTGCTGCGATAAACATACGCATGCATGGTGTCTTTATGGTAGAACAATTTATATTCCTTTGAGTATATACCCAGTAATGGGATTGCTGGGTCGAATGGTAGTTCTGTTTTAAGTTCTTTGAGAAATCTCCAAACTGCTTTCTGTAGTGGCTGAACTAATTTACATTCCTACCAATGGTATGTAAGTGTTCTCTTCTATCCACAACCTTGCCAACATGTTACTTTTTGACTTTTTAGCAATAGCCATTCTGACTTATGTGAGATGGTATTTTATTGTGGTTTTGACTGGCATTTCTCTAATGATGAATATGTTGAGCATTTTTTTCATATGCTTTTTGGCTATATGTCTCCTTTTGAGAAGTATCTGTTTATGTCTAAAGGCATATTTCAGATAACAACCAAATTATAAGATTTTGCCAAGTATCGATATATATAGTCATGTATTGCTTAACAATGCAGATTATACATTCTGAGAAATGCATCATTAGGTTATTTTCTTGTTGTGTGAATATCAGAGTGTGCTTACATAAATCTAGATGGTATAGCCTGCTAAACACTGGCTATATGAGGTAACCACCATCATCTATGTGCTCCATCCTTGACTGAAATGCTGTTATGCTGCACATGACTGCATAAGAAACCTGAAGCCATTTTTCAAATCCAGGGAGCCTCATGTCCCCCTTGTGGAACATTGTAGAGTCACAGAGGATAAAACCTCCAAAAAGAGAATGAACTCAGAACTTTCCTCACATAAAACCGTTCTCTCTACATAAACTAGTATTTAGTATCTAAGGCATTTCCAACTAGGAATGAGCTTATAACTTTAGCTAGCATTAAGGAATAATTTTAGTGATGGACCCTAATCAGAATAAAAAAATTTTAAGTCTCTACCTAGACATTTCACAGTGAAATTGCAGGAAAAAAAGAAAAATCTAAAGCAAATAGATTTTTTATTTGTTTGTTTGCTTTTTGAGACAGGGTCTCTGTCTGCTGCCCAGGCTGGAGTGCAGTGGCATAATCTCAGCTCACTGCAACCTCCACCTTCCAGGTTCAAGTGATACTCTCGCCTCAGCCTCCCAAGCAGCTGGGACTAAAGGCCTGAGCCACTATGCTCAACTAATTTTTGTAGAGATAGGTTTCTCCATGTCGTCCAGGCTGGCAAATAGATTATTAAAGTAACAGATTATCTTCAAAGAGGCAAAATGTACCCTGTCAGCTCTGGCTTAGCAGCAACAAGAAAAATCAAGGGACAACAATTATATAACCAATATACTAAAAGAAAATAATGACTAATGTAGAATTATATGCCCAGCAAAAATATCCTTCAGGAATGAAAATGAATAAAGACATTGTCAGTGAAAAATTCAGAGAATTTGCTACCAGCCGACCTCCATTAAAAAAAAAAAAAAAAAGGATGTTAGGCAGAAGAAAAATACCAGCTATGCAGGCAAGAAATAAATTAAAAAAAAAAAAAGTCATAAATCAGTAGATAAATCTAAATGAACAACTGATTATGTAAAATAATAACAGTAAAGTTTTGGGGAGTTTAAAATATATAGAGAATCAAAATAAATATATGTCCAACAATAGTATATTAGTTGCATTTACCTACTAGAGGGTTAAGGTACTAATTTGTCATTTCTCAGGTAAAAAAAAAATTGCATAGTTTTCAGACTAACAGGAAAAAACAGAATTAAAAAATCAATTATTTCACAAGAAGGCAAGAGAGAGAAAAAACAGAATAGGCAGGACAAATAACACAGTAAGAAGGTAGATTTAAACCCACATTTACTACTTCAAGACTTTTGAGGATGATATATAGGAATGTATTAGTTCTTTCTCTCATTGCTATGAAGAAATACCTGAGACTGGGTAATTTATAAAGAAAAGAGGTCTAATTGGCTCATTGTCTGGCGAGCTGTGCAGGAAGCATGATGTTGGCATCTGCTTGGCTTCTGAGGAGACCTCAGGATACTTACAACTATGGTGGAAGGCAAAGTGGGAGCAGGCACATCACACAGCCAAAGCATGAGGAAGAGTCAGAGGAGGGAGATGCCACACACTTTTAAACAACCAGATCTCGTGAGGACTCACTATCATGAGGACAGTACCAAGGGGATGGTGCTAAATCATTCATGAGAAAACACCCCCATGATCCAATCATCTCCCACCAGGCCCAACCTCCAACACTGGAGATTACAATTAGACATGAGACTTGGTGGGGACACAGATCCAAACTATATTAAGGAGTATAATAGAAAACAACGTACCTGATTTAGTTAATTCAATTTGCCTTGCCCTAAGAACTTTTTAATAAGTTCCCATGCACAGAAGTTTTAAAATGGTTACCTCTTGGATACTTTAGGTATCAAGAGAGCACCAGAAAGGCCTTCTGCATGCATTAGATCTCTTAGTCCTCATGATGAACTTTCAGGACCTCTAAATTGTGTATCCCCAATTTAGAGGTAAGGATTTCCTAAGGTTGTTCAGATAGTAAGTGACAAAAACAGGATTCAAACCAGGCCTAACTCATCCCAACTCCAACACACATCCCACTATGACAGTTAGACATTTAATAGCATACAGTTTAGTCATGATGTTCATATATATCCTGAGTTCTTAATTATTCAGAAGAAACAGATGGACAAACATTTTGCAACAAACCAGCCTTCTTAAAAAAAAATCCTTGAGATTTCTTAAGTTACAAAATAGGTCTTCAAAACAAATGTACTAAACTTAGCCTATAGTTCTGTACACAGCTACTCATATTGAGGAATTTATGGAGGTGTTACACATCCCATATTTTCCCATATTGTGGCCCACACTGCACATGCATTTTAGGTGGTGTTTGGATCTCCATTTAATTCTGCTAAGAACATGCATTCATTTCTTGTTAAAAATAGAGTTTTCAGTTCTGAAATGATTTATAATAAAAGACAATGTAATTACATTAGAAGACATTTTAATTTGCAAATTCATTTCCAGCTAAGATTTGCGGAAAATAAAATCTAATTTATGCTAAAGAATATCAAACCTGCTAATCAATTCTCTTTTAATGGCTTCCCAGGAAAAAGCTGATGTTGGCTATAATTCTTCACACGGCAGTTATGTTTCAACCATATTGCTTTTGAAAAGTATCCAATCTGTTTTATGCTGTTTCAGAAATGAAGATTGCATTACCTATTTACCACAAAATGAGAACTTTGCCCAAACCATAAAAAAGGGAGGCTTTGGTTGTTTTCCTTCCAGTCATTTATTTCCAGGTACATTTACTTTTATTTCCTTCACATTTTTACTATTTGAATCCTTCTATACTGACTTGTTAACTGTATTCTAATATTATACAAATGAAGTGACTGCAGCTTGTTCCAAGATCATTACAAGAGAATAAGTTGAAGAAAGAAAATTCATTGCTAGAAAAGATAAATGGATGACATATTGACCCCTAAACCCTGTTCCTAATGGAAAATTCCATGCAAGAGATGAAACGTTACTAGAAAACATGAACTGCTTCATTAACTTTTTGCCCAAGTTCTATCAGCAATTGATTTTTAATGCCTGTGTTCATCATTTATGAGCTTTTAGTATTCTTTACATATATTTTAAATTAAGCTTTATAAAATGAACTAGTTATACTGTGACGTTCACTGTATCATCCATATAAAACATCTCAAAGAATAATTCACAGAGGAGAAATAGAAACCTTATGAGCCTGTTGTTTTGTGATGCAAATTAACTAAATGTCAAATGTGGCAGCTATAAATGCCACTCTATTTGAAATGACCTTAAAAATTACCAACATATCGTGAAGTATACTTTTGGAAAAATCAAAGTTACATTGCTTTATTATATTTCTATGGTATCTTTCAGCCAAGGATCCTAGCAATATAACAGTGATGCCATCTACATCACAATGTATTATTGATAGAAAGATATGAATTTAGAAATTGATGCAAGTTAAAGCAAAGCAGATTAAAGTGGGCCAAACACACTAGTTTTCAAGGTGGGTTCCAGAAATAACAGTTTCACAGACACAGTAAGCAATCCATTGAGATTCGTAGCGTTGTTTAGAATAATTCTTTTAAATAGGAAGTTAAAAACCAAGTGCAGAAAATAAGGTTTTAAAACAGAGTTTAATAAGCCTGCTTACAACCAGTGGTGGGGAAAAACTGTTAAAAATAGTTTTGTTGTTACTGGAACTAAGTTAAAAATAAATTGCCAGAAGCTAGGTTGATTTAGGAGATGCATTTGAAATTATCCCTAGAGGGTAGCTAACATTGGCTAACATAGCCAATCTCTGTTGTAAGCCCTTGACGTACGTTAACCCATTTAATCTTTTCACAATCTTTTCAAGGAGGTACTATTATTCTTACTTTAGAAAATGAGGCAGAGAGGTAAAATGAGGTAAAAATAATTCACCCAAGATCACCAAGGAGGAGAGGGAGGGGTCCAACCTGGGTGGTCTGGCTCTGAAGCCTGATTCTAACCACTATGGTAAGCTGTCTCTCTTCAACTGAGTGTTCGAATCAAGTGGCAATGTTCTTTCATTAAAGGCATAGAAGTATATTTGGAAGAATTCTAGTATATGTGGGAGGCCTTGAAGAATCTTCAGAATTGAACCAATCATTAGTGGGATTATCGAACTTTTACTGTATTCCTGCTCTAACAAAAAGATTAGCCCTGTAATATTTCAAACCCTGCAAATATTCAGACCCTGACATTTAAATTCTTGCTAAATACTCTATGTCATCTCATTCAATCCTCATAACAACCCTATAGAGTGGATTTCACTTTCTCCATTAAAATTAACACACGACATGGACTTTTACAAAATGAGGGTGGACACCAAAAATATAAAGTCTGAAAATGCCAAGGCATTTATGTATTACTACATCCTTTTTATAGATTTATGAAAAAATGTTGCCTAAAAAACCTGAGACCACAGATATCAACATATCCGGTTCTGTAAGAATTACAATGGGAAGGAATACTATAGAAAAACAAACTAATATAATAAGTTAATATAAGAGATATGTAGGGCAACGATACTTGTGTAATGTGGAAGTTGGGCTGGTTCATAGGCTGTTTTTCTAAGTCAAGGACATTTGAAATTGTAGAATTACAAGCCTCATCAGGAGGAAAAAAAAAAAAACTCAGCTGGGCTGGTAGCCTGGGGGCATTAGCCTTTTTAGCTGTATTCTAGAAAAATTAAAAACAAGAGTTCTCTCCCTAGAGAAGTGCCCCAGGCTACGGCAGCTCAACTCCAAACAGGTTTCACTACCTCCTATTCCCTCTTAGAGGGAGGCTCCACAGGCCCTAATCTCTGTCCTCTGGCCTTGTTAGAGCCTCTACCAGCCCTCTCCTAATTAAATTTTGTCAGCACTCCTCTTTTTGTGAGCAATCTTATATTCCCTGTAGTGAATTTTGGTCACCCTCAGCTGCCTGCCTTGACAGGCCATTTTTATACCCCGGTATTTTTTTTTTTTTTTTTTTTTTTTTTTTTTTTTTATTGTTGTTAGTGCTCTGGTTATCATCAAAATGGGTTATAACATAAAATAATCATAAACATGGAAAATATTTTCAAAAAGGTAATATCTTTCCTGCCATTGCAATTCTCCATCCACCTCCATGTTTATTTTTTCCATTGGCCTTCATCTGGTTTGGGTTGGGGAGTGGATACTAAAGCCACTTAGGAAAAGATTTTTAAATAATTCATACCCTCCTACTCTTCCCTTCTGCAGATTATGTTTTGTTGAAAACAACCAATTTTTTAAAAACAATCAAGCATAGCCTACATTTCCTCAATTCCTCAAAATTCTTAGGAATTTATAGACCTTTTTATTTTTTTTAAGGCAGGGAGGAGAGCTTTATGTTTAAATGTACTTATATAACAAGCTTTCCTGGCCATGAGTAAAACATCCTGGTTTATGTTAACCAGCATCATGTAACAAGAGTAACAGTATATATTTTTGCAGCAATTTTAAAGTTTCTTTCATTTCTAAATTGAAAAAGACACTATTAATTTTAAAATCTCAGTTAAAGGAAATAGGATAATTGAAGACCCCTTCTTGTATTAAGGAACCATAGATTATTCAGCAGTATTCTCTGAAGGTTCTCAAAATAAAATTATTTCCATCTTGATTTTAATTTAAGGGAATCTTAACTTGCACTTTCACTTTAACTTTGTACTTCCTCTGTTGTTCTCTCTATCTCCCAAGTGGCTTTTTGCCCAGAAATCGGAAGGCACTGTGTTTGGGCTGGTAGCCTTTGCGTGAATGAAAAACAGAATTGAGACTGAAGAGATGTTGTGTGTGTCTGCTCAGACTATCAGACTATCTTTCTTCCATCATCTCCTGCTACTAATTCTTCACCAGTAAAATTGTACATTCCTGCCCCCACCCCAAGGTTAGACAATTGGGGAATTGTTGAGAGTCGCTCATCAGTCGGCACAGCTGAGTTTTATTTATTTATACTCCATGTATCTCCAACATATTTCAGGTGGTCAGCAATAATAGTAGTATGTCTACTATAGAAATTAAAAGTAATCTTTCCACTCTTCCCAATTAATCCCTGTGTACACCCCTCTTCCCTCCCCGATAATAATAGAAAGAAAGAAGTAAAAATTAACATTGATTCAGCCTTGGTTAAAATGATAAGAAAACACTTTAGAATAATATTTGATTATTTCATGTCAAAACATTCTGATAATATAAAGAACACATGAAACAAAGATATTGGCTAGGTGGTGGAAACATTTTATTTAGAATTAAGTGAATGTGCCAGTTACTAAGTTTTTATATCTCAGCACCAAATCTATCCATTTTGTGCTACATGATGCTGGAACTGAGACTTTACAAACCACATTCCAGCTGGCTCCCTCTTAATTTCTGCCAATTATGGTGATGAGAGGAGGCTGTTTAGAAGGAGAACACAAAGGGAAGAGAGGAAGAAAGAACTACTTGCTCTTGCCTGCTTCCTCTTCTGGGAAGCATCAACCCTACAATTCTTTTTCACCCTAGGAAGGCAATTCTGCCCAACAATGCTGCCTCACCCTGAGAGGGCAAGTCCTTCCCATCACAACTCTTATAGAACCAGCCTTTTTGCACCTCCTTAGAGACACAAAAACTAGCTGTCTAAAGACCCCTTTTAGAGATCTGAGTTTCAAGACTGCTTGACTCCAAGCTTCCAAGTTTTAATACAGATTGAACATACCTAATTCAACAACGTGAAATTTTAAATGCTCCAAAATCTGAATCTTTGAGGGCTGACATGATACCATAGGTGGAAGTTTTCACAGTTCACCTCATGTGATGAGTCGCGGCCAAAATACAGTCAAAACTTGGTTTCATCCACAAAATTATTTAAAATCTTATAAAAATTATCTTCAGGCTACATATATATATATATATGTATATGGAACATAGTGAATTCCATGTTTAGACTTGGGTGCCATCCCCAAGGTATCTCATTATGTATATGCAAATATTCCAAAATCTGAAGAAATCTGAAATCAGAAACATTTCTGGTCCCAAGCATTTTGGATAAGAAATACTCAAACCTGTATGTGCAACCTCTTGCCTTTGTTCCCCCAGCCCTAGGGCTGGTATCTGCTCCTGCAGTTGCTTTATGTTTCCTTTTTGCCTTTTTAGGTACCTAACAACTTTATACCTAGTTAAAAATTCCTTACTTTATATTTTCTGTTAGATAAGTAGTGTGACTACTATATCCTGACAAGATCTTAATGGTTACAATGGAGACAGGCCATGTCTCTTATCTTCACTTACGTGAAGCAGCTTGCCTCGTAAGACAGTCACAACACTCTTCCAGAGCTATTAATATAAAGATCTTCCCTCGATAGTCATTTTTTGTTAAAATTTCTCTAACTCCACTGGAAGCAAGAAAAAAAATACTTTTTTAAAAAGCAAAGTTTCTTTTAACAAGGAGACATGTAAGATACTACTTTATTCCTTTATTTTTGGCAAAATATGTTTATTGTAAAAATTGTAATTTGCTCCTTTTTATGGTGTAGATGAACTGTGTTAGACCTGTGACTGCAGGTATCATGTGGGTTGGAAAGGCCAGATTCTAGGTCTAATTTTCTATTTGTTAGCTTGGTAAATAAAATGACGATGGTGGTGCTAGCAGCTTAAAAACTACGCTCAATGGGAAGTGTGGATTATTTAATGATTCGCTATTGGAAAATTAAAAATAAATTTAAAAGAATGATAGAAAGATTGCTAGTTCTATCATTATACTGGGAGCCTGGGATTATATTCTCAAATGAAATTTAACTTTCAGCTCTCTTACAAGCCAAGGAAATAATTATTGCTTTTATGTAAAAGTAAGGAAGTGATATCAGCAAAATGGCTGACTAGAGATGCTTGACACTCATCCCTCTCACAATAAAGGACCAAGGCAACAAACAGCCAGCCAAGATTTTACTGATGTGTTGAAGGGAGAGTGCTGGCATGCAGCGAGGGAGTGGAGATGCACCTGTGGTGATTGGTTGGAAATCCAGGAGGGCGGCATGGAGGTATCTGCAACCATCTCCCCTGCTCAGATTGAATCTGCCTGGAATCAAAAGGAACTTACTATTTCAGGTGGAAAGGTAGCAAAAGACTAGTTGCCATTGCCACCACAAACACCCACAGTCCTTACTACAGGAGAATCACATGCTCTTTGCAAGCCCTGAGCCCAGTTTGGAGAACTGCCAGGAATTCATACAGCTGCATTGCCCCAGTTTAAGGGCATGACATGTGTTCTTTCCACCCACAACTCACCCTCTGCAAAACAAGTAGGTGCAGCATGGTATCATGAGAATAGAGCCACCTCTGTAGTGCACCTTGTTCTGATGGCTAGTAGCCACTGTTCCCCTCCAATACTGGGGCTTCATCTTAATTTCACCAAGCATACACAGGTGGCTGAATGCCACAACTCCATCTGCACAAAGCTCAGGCCCAGGGTAGGCTGTGACTCTGGTCTTGCACAACAAGGAAACTCACCCATTCCTGCTGCCAAACTTCCAGCTGAATGAACAGTCTGGCAGTCGCACCCAGGATGAACTCAACCTTGAGCCAGCCAAACCACTGCACACCCTCCTTGAAGTGGCAGAGGCATCTAAACTTTTGAACAGCTAATGCACATATCAGGCTGGTGGAGCAGGCTGAGTACTTCTGCTCAGGACCTAAATAATAGCCCTGTCCCTGTGGTGTTCTCCCACTCCCCAGCAGACATGTTCCTAGCCTGCCCAATGGCCCTGCATCTGCAATCAAGATCTGAGACACAGTCCCACAGTCTGGCTTCTGGTGGGCACAACCCCAGGCTGGCCAAGCAGCTTGAAGCCCATGACCTGGACCTCAGAAACAGTCCCCAAAGGTTACCCTGAGCCAGCTGAGCAGCCTAACACCTGTGTCCGAAAATTAAGAAACATTTCAGTGGGTTCCCCTCACACCCTTAGACCATCTGAGCAGCCTTCCACCCATGCCTCAGGGCTGAAAAACAATTCTGTGGGTTGTCTGGTAGATAGACTCCCAAGCCAGCTGACCAGCTGTGTGCCTACGTTCTGAGCCTGAGAAACATACCACAGTCTACTCATGGCAGGCATGCCAGAAGGCCAGCCAAGCAAATGTGTGCCCATGCTCCCAGCCAAACAACCCTGTGGCCTCAATCTCAGTGAGCCAGACCCCAAGGTGACTGAACCACTATGTGCACACACACAGTCCCACAACCCAAGAAAATCCTGGAGAGCCCACTCCAAGGATAGCCATACCACTACCATCAAAATCTTAGCCTAGGCCACACCTTGAGAGCCCACTCCCAGCATGGCCACAACACTACCATATAGCCTAGGCCACTGACACTCATAAATGTTACTAGTGTGGATTACAGCTGGAAAAAACTACATGGAGACTATACTACAGTGTCCTCCTAGAACCAAGGTCAACACCCTAAGACCCATTCATGCAAATAAGTCATTCCCTATGAAACCTACTTCATGAAATTGGAAGAGACGACTGCTCCACCAGATATGTATAAATCAATGTAGAACATGTTGAACATGAGAAAGGAAACATGACACCTCCAAAGGAAAACAATGTCTCCAGTAATAGACATCATTCATAATATATCAAGTGCCAGAAAAATAATTCTAAATAATATTAGGAAAACTTAGTGAGATACAAGAAAATACAGATAGACAATTCAATGAAATCAGGAAATTAATTATTTGAATGAGAAATCCAAAGACATATATCATTAAAAAAGAGCCAAACAGAAATCCTAGAGCTGAAGAATTGTGTTCAACCAAGCCAGCCACTCTGCACAAGGAATCTGAGAACTCATCAAAGATGCTCACAGTCTGGGAACCAGAATGTGGATGTTCCATAAGCAATTCTGTCTTTCTTAAGGCTTTTTCTTAAGAAAGCTTTCCTGAAATCTTTCTGGTGTGAATCAATGGAATGACAATATACAATCAAGAGCTTTAGCAACACACTAGACCAAGCAGAGGAAATAATTTCTGAACTTGAAGACAGGTCTTTTGAAATAACACAGGTGAACAAAAGAAAGGAAGGAAGGAAAAGAAAAGAAAAAAGAAGAAAGCATTTTAAAAATGAAGAAAGCCAAGAAAATACAGAACGTGCACTCCTGGCTGGAGCTGCAGCACTAGGGCAAGGGTCTTGCAGCGGGGCACGGGGCTGCTCCATGAACACTATGTGCCCAAAGGCTATGTGGCTTCAGAGCCAGAGTAGCAGCCCTGTGGTCAGGGCCAGCAGGCAGGCAGGGGCAGCCTCAGAGCCAAGAATCCTGCAGAACGGTCAGCATCAGCTGGTCCCTGGTGGGCTCCACCTTCAATGTCAAGCCACAGGGCAGCCGCTTGGACCTGTTTGGTGAGTGCTGGGATCTTTTTGGAGGTCCTGAGCTCAGTGCCCCAGAAATATTTCAAGAAACATTTCTCAAGAAAAAGCCTTGAGAAAGACAGAATTGCTTGTGGAACGTCCACATTCTGGACCCCAGACTATGCTCATCTTTGATGAGTTCTCAGATTTCTTGTGCAGAGTGGCTGACTTGGTTGAACACAAATTTGGAAGTATGTCAAAGTTTGCAAAAAATTACTAGCTGATGAAAAAAACAAACAAACTTGTGAATTTCCTTGGTCCAGAAACCAGGCAACTGGCTGAACTGTTTAGGTTTGACTTGGAAATTAGTAGAATCCATCTAGACAAAAAAAAAAGTGTAAAAGAGCAGTGAACCTGAATGTTAAAATCTTGGATTTGAGCACTATATGCCTTATGGCAACCAACTTTCTCAACAAGATTGAGAAGCTCTCTTACCAGAACACATTCACCATAACTTTTATCTGATGGGGATCATATCATAATTGATGGTCTCCATGCAGAAGCACCAGACGACTTAGTGCCAGAAGCTGCTTACAAAATTTTTCTTTATCCCAATACTGGTCAATTAAAATATTTAGAAAAATTCCTAAGCAACAGAGATCTTCTGGCAAAGTTGGCAGGATATTCTGTTTTCCCACAAGGCTTTCCAAGGATCAATAGTTAAAAATCCAGAGACTGTCATGCAGTTTCTTGGAAACTTTCTAATAAACTTTCTAAAAAAACTCTAAAAGATTTTGAGATATAGAAGGGATGAAAATGAAACAGAATCCTCAAAATTCTGAAGTAATGCCTTGGGAGCCCTGCTACCACAGTGGTGTGATTTGTGCACAAACACATAATATTGAGTCTGGCTTATGTTGCCTGTTTTTCTACCTTGAAGCAAGCATGATAGGCCTGAATATTTTGCTTAACAAACTGTTGGGGATTTCATTATATGCGGAACAGCCTGCAAAAGGAGAGGTATGGTGTGAAGGTGTCCAAAAACTGGCTGTCATTCATGAATCTGAAGCATTGTTGGGGTGCATTTACTATTATTTTTTTCAGCAAGCAGATAAACAAACAAAACAACAAAAAAAATCAGGATTGCCATTTTACAATCCATGGGGGCAGATTAAAGGAAGCTGGAGACTATCAACTCCCAGGCATAGTTCTTATGCTGAATCTTCCCCATTCCTCACGGAGTTCACCAACTTTGCTAACTCCTGGAATGATGGAAAATCTTGTCCATGAAATGGGACATGCTATGCATTCAATGCTAGGACATACTTATTACCAACACATCAATGGGACCAGGTATCCTGTTAATTTTGCAGAGGTTCCTTTTATTCTAATGGAGTACTTTGCAAATGATTATTGAGGAGCTAACCAGTTTGCCAGACATAATCAGAATGGGCAGCCACTGCCAAAAAATTATGGCGTCTCAGCTTTGTGAATTGAAAAAGATTTGTGCTGCAACTGATACAAAACTTCAGGTCTTTTATGCCACTATGGATCAAATCTACCATGGGAAGTATTCCCTGAGGAATTCAACCACAGACATTATCAAGGAAAGACAAGAAAAATTCTGTGGCTTACCATATGTTCCAAATACTGCCTGGAAGCTGTGGTTCAGCTATCTGTTGGGCTATGGTGCCAAATATTACTCTTACCTCATGTCAAGGGCAGTCACTTTCATGGTTTGGAAGAAATATTTTCTACAAAATCCTTTTAGCAGTGCCACCAGGAAGTGCTATTGCAGGGAGATGCTGGTCCACTGCGGAGGCAAGGAGCCCTTGCTCATGGTTGAAGGTGTGCTTCAGAAGGGCCATTCTATTGATAACTTTGTAAGTGCCCCTGTTTCTGACTTGGATTTGGATTTTGAAACTTTCTTCATGGAGCCTGAAGAATGGAAACACCCTAAATCTCTTACATCAAGGTCATGTAGATATTGATTTTGTTATAAATGCTACAGCTGTGAAAATTTGTTTCTAATTTCAGTGTTGACTTCTGTAATAACTTCAGAAAAACTTTAAATTGATAGAACTTGGAATAAGTAATTTGTTTTAATCATAAAGAAATGAAGAAAGCCTACAGATGTATGAGATACCATTAAGTGAATAAATATTCATATTATGGGTATTCTACAAGGAAAAGACAAAGAAAAGGAGAGGAAAACATATTTAATAAAATCATAGTAGAAAACTTCCCAAGTCTTGAGAAAGAGATGGACATCCAGATCCAGAAAACTCAAAGAATCCCAATTAGATTCAACCCAAGCAGGTCCTCTCTGAAGCATGTTGTGGTCAAATTGTCAAAAGTCAAGACAAAAAATTTTTAAAACAGCACGAGGAAAGCATTAAGTCATATACAAAGGAACCTTCATTAGACTAACAGTGAACTTCTCAGCAAAACATTACAGGCCAAGAAAGAATGGGATGATATATTCAAAGTGCTAAAGAAAAAAAAAAAAAACTGTCAGCCAAGAATATTAAACCCAGCAAAGCTACACTTTAGAAATGAAGCTTAAATAAAATATTTCACAGATAGACAAAAATTAAGGAAATTTACAAGAAATGCTCCAGGGAGTCTTACATCTGGAAGTGAAGAAATGGTAACCAGCATGATGAAAACATGAGAAACGAGAAAACTCACTGGTAAAGCCAGTACACAAAAGAAATGAAAGGAATAAAGCCTTATCACTACAGAAAACCACCCAGCTGCAAGAAGCAATAAGGAAATAAAGAACAAACATACAAAACAAACCAGATGTAAATTTGCAAAAACAACCATAAAGATGTCAATAAACGACAGGAGTAAGTCCTCATCTATCAATAATAACCTTGAAAGTAAATGGATTAAATTCCTCATTTAAAATATACAGACTGACTGAATGGATTAATAAAAACAAGACCCAATAATATGCTGCCTATGAGAAATTCACTTCACCATAAACACAGACTGAGAGTGAGATGATGGAAAAGCTATTTTATGCAAACAGAAGCTAAAAGTGAGCAGAAGTAGCACTACAAACAGACCTCAAGACAAAAGCTGTAAAGACACAAAAAAAGACATTATATAATAAAGAGATCACTTTGGAATGAAAATTTAACAATTGTAAATATACATACACCCAACACCAGAGCACTCAGATATATAAAGCAAATATTATTCTAGCAAAAGGGAGAGGTAGACCCCAATAAAATAATAGTCAGGGACTTACTTCAACACTCCACTGTCAGCATTGGACAGATTACCAACACAGAAAAATCAACAATGAAACATCACATTTAAACTGTACCATAGACCAAATGGGCCTAGCATATATTGAGAGAACATTTCACTCAACTGCTGTGTAATATACATTCTTTTTATTGGCATATGGAACAATCCCCAGGATTGACCATATGTAAAAACACAAAATAAGCCCCCAAAATATTTTTAAAAATAAAAATCATATCAAGTATCTTAACTAACCAAAGTGGAATAAAATAAGACATCATTAACAAGAAGAACATTTGAAACTATACAAATACAAGGAAATTAAACATGCTTCTGAATGACCAATAGATGAGGAAGAAAGTAAGAATAAAATTTTTAAAAAATCATGAAGATAGAAACACAGCAAACCAAAACCTATGGGGCACAGCAAAAACAGTATTAAGTAATGTTTGTAACAATTAATGCCTATATCAAAAAGCTAGAAAAGGTCAGGCACAGTGGCTCATATCTTCAATTCCAGCATTTTGGGAGGCTGAGACAGGAGGATCATTTGAGGCCAGGAATTCAAGACCATCATGGTCAACATAACACGACCCTGTCAATCAATCAATCAATTGACTAAGACACAAGGATTGCTTAAGGCTAGGGATTCAAGACCAGTCTGGGCAACACAGTGAGACCCCCACCTCTACAAATAATTTAACCAATAAAATGAACTTAAACTGAACCCAAATCTAAACAAATTAAAGTTATTTTAAATAAACAACATAGTAATGCATCTCAAGGAAGTAGAAAAGCAAAACAAAAAAAAACAAAAAAAAAAAACTAAAAAACAAAACCAAACAAACAACCCCCCCAAAAGAACAGCAGAAATAAATGAAGTTGACACTGCAAAACAAAAACCACAAAAGATTAATGAAACAAAAAGCTTATTTTTTTCTTTTTAAATTTTTATTATGACATTTTTTAAAACAAAAATCGAAAAACTACTAGCTAGACTAAAAAAGAGAAAAAATTAAATAAGAAATGAAAAAGATTTAACAGATACCACAGAAATACAATTGATTCTGAGGCTCCCATGAACAACTATATGCCAGTAATTTTGAAAATCTAAAAAAAAAAAAAAAAAAGACCACACAAATTCCTGGACATATACAATCTACCAAAATTGAACCAAGAAGAAATAGAAAATCTAAACAGACCAAGAACAAGTAATGAGATTGAAGCAGTAATAAAAACCTCCCAACATAGAAAATCCCAGGACAAAATGACTTCACAACTCAATTCTAGTGAACCTTTAAGAAAGTATACAGTTCTCCTGAAACTATTCCAAAAAAATTAGAAAAGGAATTCCTGCTGACTCATTCTATGAGGCCAGCATAACTCTGATGACAAAACCAGATAAAGACACAAATGAAAAAGAAAACTATGAGCCAATATCCCTAAAAAATATACACAGAAAAATCCTCAAAATATACTAGCAAACCAAATCCACCAACATTGGTGTACAGGTATCTATTTCATGTACTGATTTTCTTCCCCTTGGGTAAATACTTAGTGGGATTGCAGGATACTACAGCAGTTCTGTTTTTAGTTTTCAAGAAATCTCCGTATTGTTCGCCATAGTGGCTGTAGTATTTTATATTTCCAACAACACTGTATAAGATTTCCCTTTTCTCTGTATCCCTGTTAACATTTTTTTAGTCTTTTTTGTCATAGCCATCCTAACTGGGGTGATATGATACTGCATTGTGGTTTTGATTTGCATTCCCCTGATAATTGGTGATGTTGAGCATTTTTTCATATAATCGTTGGCCAAGTGTATCCTTTGAGAAATGTCTGTTCAGATTATTTACCCATTTTTTAATTTGATTTTTTTCTCTTGAGATTTTGAATTCCTTGTATATCCTAGATATTAATCCCCTGTCAAATTAATCATTTGCAAATATTTTCTCCCACTCTTTTTTTTTTAAATATATATATCTTTTTTATTGTACTTTAGGTTCTGGAATACATGTGCAGATCATGCAGGATTGTTACATAGGTACATGCATGGCAATGTGGTTTGCTGCTGCCATCCCCCCATCACCTATATCTGGCATTTCTCCCCATATTATCCCTCTCCAACCTCCCTACCCCTTGCTGTCCCTTTCCTAGTCCCTCCCAACAGGCCGCAGTGTGTAATGCTCCTCTCCCTGTGTCCATCTGTTCTCATTGTTCACCACCCACTTATGAGTGAGAACATGGAGTGTTTGATTTTCAGTTCTTGTGTCAGTTTGCTGAGAATTATGGTTTCCAGATCCATCCATGTCCCTGCAGAGGACATGAACTCATCGTTTTTTATGGCTGCATAGTATTCCATGCTGTATATGTGCCACATTTTCCCTGTCCAGTCTATCATCAGTGGGCACTTGGGTTAGTTCCAGGTCTTTGCTATTGTAAACAGTGCCACAATGAACATGCATGTGCATGAATCTTTAAAATAGAATGATTTATAATCCTTTAGATATATACCCAGTAATGGGATTGCTGGGTCAAATGGAATTTCTATTTCTAGGTCCTTGAGGAATGGCCACACTGTCTTCCACAATGGTTGAACTAATTTACACTCCCATCAGCGGTGTAAAAGTGTTCCTATTTCTCCACATCCTCTCCAGCATCTGTTGTCTCCAGATTTTTTAATGATCGCCATTCTAACTGGCATGAGATGGTATCTCAATGTGATTTTGATTTGCATTTCTCTAATGACTGGTGATCATGAGCACTTTTTCATGTTTGTTGGACTCATATATGTCTTCTTTTGAAAAGTGTCTGTTCACGTCTTTTGCTCACTTTTGAATGGGTTTTTTTGTTTTTTTTTTTCTTGTAAATCTGTTTTAGTTCTTTGTAGATTCTGGATATCAGCCCTTTGTCAGATGGATAGACTGTAAAAATTTTTTCCCATTCCATTGGTTGCTGGTTCACTCTAATGATTGTTTCTTTTGCTGTACAGAAGCTCTGGGGTTTAATTAGATTCCAGCTGTCTATTTCCAAGAGAGAGATGCATGTTTATCTCAAGTACACATGGAGCATTCTCCGGGATAGACCGTATGTAAGCCATAAAACAATCATTCAAAATATGTTATTTGACCACAATGGAATTTAACTACCAATTAATAGAAATAAATTTAAGAAATCTCTAAATATTTGAAAATTAAATAACACAGTTTTGAATAACCCATAGGACTAAGAAGTAATCACAAGGTAAATTAGAAATTTTTTTGGCCTGAATGAAAACAAAAGCACAATATTTTAAAAGATATAAGTTGCAGCTAATGCAGTGCTCAAAATATATAGCTTTAAGAACAAATATGTGAAAAAAGACAATCTTGAATCAATAGCCTAAGCTTATTCCACCTTAAGAAAAATAGACAAAGAGGAAATTCAACCAAAACAAGCAAAAGAAATAAAAATGACTAAGGAAAAGTCCCCAGCTCATTCTAATAAGTTATTTATATTTTGATACTAATGCCAGATAAAGACTTCACTAGTAAAAATAGACCAAAATAAACACAGACACAAAAATCCAGAAAAAAAATAGAAATTGAATCCAGCAACATATGAAAAGACTTATATACCATGACCAAGTGGGATTTATCCCAGGAATGCAAACTTGGTTAACAAATGAAAATCAATTAATGCATATTCATAGATTAGATCCAAAAATGATATTATCTCAGTAGATTTTCTTTTTTTTTTTTTTTTTTTTTTTTTAGAAAAACTATTCAACAATGTCTAACATCAATCCATGATTAAAAACAAACTAGAACTGGATATACATTTTCTCAGCCTCATAAAGGAAGTCTACAAAAATGTTTTTGTCATCTCTTATTCACCCCATTGGTGAAGGAGGCATTCTTGTTCTAGGATTCTAGGGATAAATAGACACATAACACCTGACGCTGGACAGATGAGATCAACAACAATTATTTGTCATATATACTCACAGCTTAGGGGAGGAGGACCCCATATGTCATGTGGGGCCATTTGGGGGTTGCACTGGGAAATTCAACATCCAGGGAATATGGGAGGCAGGCTTTGTAGTATCAAAAGGGTCACATGACCCCCATCTGTGGGAGGTCTGTGGTGTCCTTGGGAGGATATGATTGGCTTGTTTGAATAATTCCATGGGCTGTCAGGAAACTGAAACCCACTACTCAGAGATAAGCAGAAACTGCATCTGATCTGTTTGATAAGGGGAATTTTTTATGTGACCTTAGCCATGGGAACAGAGCAGAATGAGAAACTTGCTGTTAGGGCATTTGAGGACATCTCAATTTTACCAATCATCAAGGCAGCATATAATTCTGAGCCTAATTTTAGGCTTTATACCACACAACAAACAACAGAGAAGAAACCTGTGCATCTAACATAATACTGGTGAAATAATAAATACTTTGTTCTTGAAAGTGGGAAAAAGGCAAAGATGTCCACTCTTGCCTCTTCATCAACATTGTGCCAAGGGTTTAGCCAGCACAATAAGGCAAGAAGAGAAATTACAGTTATGCAGATTAGAAAGGAAGGCATAAAACTTTTATTTGCAGATGATATGGTATTATTTGTAGGAAATCCTAAAGAATTTACAAAAAGCTGCTAAAACTAATAAACAGGGTTAGCAAGTGTTAAGGACAAAATATTAATACATAAAAATCATATTTTATATACTAGCAATTAATCTGAAAACAAAATTAAGATAATTTTCCTCATAATAGCATTGCTAAAAGGAACTAAAGAAGACTCAATAAATGGAAAGACATAACCTGTTCATAGATTGGAAGACTCAATATCATTAAGATGGTAATTCTTCCCAAGTTTATCTAGAGTCAGTGTCATCCTGATTAAAATCTCAGCAAACTTTTTATAGAAATGAATATATCAATCCTAAACTTCATATGGAAATACAAAGAACCTAGAAGAGTCAAAACAATTTTTGTTTGTTTGAGATGGAGTCGCAATCTGTTGCCAGGCTGGAGTATAGTGGTATGATCTTGGCTCACTGCAACCTCCACTTCCCAGGTTCAAGCAATTCTCCTGCCTCAGCCTCCTGAGTAGCTGGGACTACAGGCATGCACCACCACACCCAGCTAATATTTGTATTTTTAGTAGAGATGGAGTTTCACCATGTTGGCCAGGTCTCAATCTGTTGACCTCCTGATTCACCTACCTTGGCCTCCCAAAGTGCTGAGATTACAGGTGTGAGCCACCATGCCTGGCCTAAAACAATTTTGAAGAACAAAAGTAAAGACCCTACACTTTTTGATTTTTCAACTTATCATAAAGCTACAATAATCAAAACAGTATAGTGCTGACATAAGAATAGACATATAGACCAATGTAACAGAAGAGAGATGTAACAGAAGAGAGATGTAACAGAAGAGAGATGTAACAGAAGAGAGATGTAACAGAAGAGAGTGTCTAGAAATAAATCTTTACATTTATTGTGAACTGAGTTTTGACAACAGTTTTGTCAAGCAATTCAATGGGAAAAAGAAAACTCTTTTCTGCAAATGACGCTAAGACAATAGGCTGTCCATGTGCAAAAAAAAAAAAAAAAAAAAAAGAACTTGGACTGTTGTTTCACACTATAAAGAAAAAAATCAAAAATGGATTATAGACATAAATATAAGAGCTAAAAATACAAGACTTCTAGAAAACATGAAAAAAATCTCTGTGACATTGGATTAGAAAAGATTTCTTAAATATGACACCAAAAGCATGTTCAATTTAAATAAAAAGTTTGTAAATTAGACTTTCAAAATTAAAAACATTTGCTCCTTAAAAAGCATCATTAAGGAAACATAATGATGAGCCATAGACTAAGAAAAAAGCATTTTCCAATCAATTATTTGATAAAGAGTTATTTTTGTATCCAGTATATGTAAAAAAAACTCTTAAAACTCAATCATAAGAACATAAGTAACCCAATTTAAAAATGGGCAATAGGCTTGAACAGACATTTCATTGTAAACATATATGAATGGCTAATAAGCATATGAAAAGATGCTCAATATAAGTAGTAATTAGAGAAATGCAAATTAAAAGCACAGTGAGTTGGGTTAGATCCAAGATGGCTGATTAGGAGCAACTCAGGATTGCAGCTCCCAATGAAAGTGCAGAGGGTGAGTGGATGCCGCATTTTCAGACGGATTTTTATTGCCCACAGACCAGGAGATTCCCAGGCGGAGGAGCCCCACAGGTTGCCAACATGGCGGGTTTGGCTGGTGAGGCTGCTTTGCCAGCACCCTGGGGCAGCAGTTCTCCGTACAAAATACACAGGTCTGGGCACCATTTTAGCTGGCGAATGGAGCTCCGGGAAGGCAGAGTAGCCCATTCATCTGATTAAAAAGGGGATGAAACAGGGAGCCAGGCCAGGAGATTCCCAGGCAGAAAAATGCCACGAATCTTAGCCCTGCTGTTTCAGCCAGTGCAGCGAGTCACTGTACGGGAAATCACACAGATCCCAGCGCCTTTTCAATAGGCGACTGGAAAACCTGAGAGAAAGCTGGCTGTTCAACTAAAAAAAGTGGCTCTGAGGCAGGGAGCCAGGTGATCAGAGCAATTGGAAATGCTCTGGGTTGAGAGTTTCACAGCAAGCACGGCTGAATTTGGGAAGGTCCAGCTCTGTGGGGGAGGGGCGTCTGCCATTACTGAGGCAGTCCACCACAACGGAGGTAGTCCGCCATTGCTGAGGCAGCCCGCTGTTGTTGAGGCAACCCGCCACTACAGAGAGACTCTGCCGTTACAGAGGTGGGCCAGCTTTACCGAGGCAGTTCTAACTACACTGTATAAACAGGACTGCAGGGAAGTTCACACAGCAGCTGGGCGGAGCGCACAGCAGCTCAGCAAAGCCTCTGCAGGCAGACAGTGACTAGGCTGCCTCCTCACTGGGCAGGGCCGCCCTGGAAAAAAAAAGGCAGTAGCACAATGGAAACTCATAAATAAAGCTCTAACCACCTGGGACAGAGCACCTGGGGGGGAAAAAAGGGGTTTATGAGTTCTGCTGCAGCAGACTTAAAAGTACCTGCCCAGCAGTTCTAAATGAACAATGGACATCACAGCTCAGCACTTGAGCTCCTATAAAGGACAGACTGACTCCTCAAGCAGCTCCCTGACCCCTGTATATACAAAGAGTCACCTCATAAAGGAGAACTCAGACTGACATTTGGTAGGTATCCTTCTGGGACAAAGATAGCAGAAGAAGAAACTGGCAGCAACCCTTACCATTCTGCAGCCGCTGCAGGTGATCCTCAAGCAAGCAGGGCCTGGAGTGGACCTCAGCAGTCCTACAGCAGAGGGGCCAGACTGTTAGAAGGAAAACTAAGAAACAGAAGGAAATAACTTCATCATCAACAAACTGGATGTCCACTCAGAGACCCAGTCTGAAAGTCAACAACTACAAAGACAACAGCTGGATAAATCCACAAAGATGGGAAGAAACCAGCACAAAAAGGATGAAAGCACACAAAACCAGAACACCTCTTCTCCTACAAGGGATCACAATTCCTCACCAGCAAGGGAACAAGGCTGGATGGAGAATAAGTGTGATGAAGTGACAGAATCAGGCTTCAGAAGGTGGGTAATAAGAAACTTCTGTGAGCTAAAAGAACATGTTCTAACCCAATGCAAAGAAACTAAGATCCTTGAAAAAAGATTAGATGAAATGCTAATGAGAATATACAACTTAGAGAGGAATATAAGTGAATTGATGGAGCTGAAAAATGCAACATGAGAACTTTGTGAAGCATGCACAAGTTTCAACAGCTGAATTGACTAAGCAGAAGAACAGATATATGAGGTCGAATATCAACTCAATGAAATAAAACGAGAAGGCAAGATTAGAGAAAAAAGGGTAAAAAGGAATGAACAAAGTCTCCAAGAAATATAGGACTACGTGAAAAGACCTAATCTACATTTGATAGGTGTACCTGAGTATAACAGAGAGAATGAATGCAACCTGGAAAATACTCTTCAGGATATTATCCAGGAAAACTTCCCCAACCTAGCAAGGCAGGACAATATTCAAGTCCAGGAAATACAGAGAACATCACAAAGATATTCCTCAAGAAGAGCAGCCCCAAGGAACATAATCATCAGATTCACCAGGGTTGAAATGAAGGAGAAAATGCTAAGGGCAGCCAGAGAGAAAGGTCAGGTTACCCACAAAGGGAAGCCCATCAGACTCACAGCAGATCTCTCAGCAGAAACCCTACAAGCCAAAAGAGAGGGGGGGCCAATATTCAACATCCTTAAAGAAAAGAACTTTCAACCCAGAATTTCATATCCAGCCAAACTAAGCTTCACAAGTGAAGGAAAAATAAAATCCTTAGCGAACAAGCAAGTACTCAGAGATTTCATCACCAACAGGCCTGTTTTACAAGAGCTTCTGAAAGAAGCACTACACATAGAAAGGAACAACCAGGATCAGCCATTCCAAAAATATACCAAAACGTAAAAAGCATCAGCATAATGAAGAATCTACATCAACTAAAAGGCAAAACAGACAGCTAGCATTAAATGGCAGTATTAAACTCACATATATTAATATTAATCTTAAATTTAAATTGCCTAAATGCCCCAATCAAAAGACACAGACAGGCAAATTGGATACAAAGGCAAAACCCATCGGTGTGCTGTATCCAGGAAACCCATCTCACCTGCAAGGATACACAAAGGCTCAAAATAAAGGGATGGAGGAAGATTTACCAACCAAATGGAGAGCAAAAAAAAGCATGAGTTGCAATTCTCATCTCTGATAAAATAGACTTTAAACAAACTAAGATCAAAAGAGACAAAGGAGGACATTACATAATGGTAAAAGGATCAATGCAACAAGAAGAATTAATAATACTAAATATATACGCACCCAATACAGGAGCACCCAGATATATAAGGCAAGTTCTTAATGACTCACAAAGAGACTTAGACTCCCACAAAATAATAGTGAGAGACTTTAGCACCCCATTGTCAATATTAGACAGATCAATAAGACAGAAAATTAACAAGGATATCCAGGACTTGAACTGAGACCTGGACCAAGCAAACCTAGTAGACATTTACAGAACTCTCCACCCCAAATCCACAGAATATACATTCTTATTAGCACCACATTGCACCTACTCTAATATTGACCACATAATTGGAAGTAAATCACTCCTCAGCAAATACAAAAGAACGGAAATCGTAACAAACAGTCTCTCAGACCACAGTGCAATCAAGTTAGAATTCAGAATTCAGAAACTAACTCAGAACTGCACAGCTTCATGGAAATTGAACAACTGGCTCTTGAATGTTGACTGGATAAACAGTGAAATGAAGGCAGAAATAAAGATGTTCTTCGAAATCAACGAGAACGAAGACACAACATACCAGAATCTCTGGGACACATTTAAAGCAGTCTCTAGAGGAAAATATATAGCAATAAATGCCCACATAAGAGGCAAGGACAGTTCTAAAATTGACACCCTATCATCAAAATGGAAAGAGCTAGAGGAGCAAGATGAAAAAAAACCTCAAAAGATAGCAGAAGACAAGATATAACTAAGATCAGAGCAGAACAGAAGGAGATAGAGACACAAAAAACCTTTCAAAAAATCAAGAAATCCAGGAGCTGATTTTTGAAAAGATCAACAAAACAGATAGACCACTAGCCAGATTAATACAAAAGAAAAGAGAGAATAATCAAATGGATGCAATAAAAAACGATAAAGGGGATATCACCACAGATTCCACAGAAATTCAAACCATCATCAGAGATTATTACAAACAACTCTATGCACATAAACTAGTAAACTGGGAAGAAATGGATAAATTCCTGGACAGTTGCATCCTCCCAAGCCTAAACCAGGAAGTCAAAACCCTGAATAGACCAATAACAAGGGCTGAACTCGAGGCAGCAATAAGAGCCTACCAACAACAAAAAAAGTCCAGGTCCAGATGGGTTCACAGCCGAATTCTACCAGACATACAAAGAGGAGCTGGTACCATTCCTTCTGAAACTATTTCAAATAATCCAAAAAGAGGGAATCCTTCCCAAATCATTTTATGAGACCAACATCATCCTGATACCAAAACCCATCAGAGACTCAGCAAGAAAAGAAAACTTGAGGCCAATATCCATGATGAACATAGATGCAAAAATCTTCAGTAAAATACTGGCAAGCATACTGCAACAGCACATCAAAAAGCTTATCCACCATGATCAAGTAGGCTTCATCCCAGGGATGCAAGGTTGGTTCAACATACACAAGTCTATAAATATAATTCACCACATAAACAGAACCAAATGCAAAAACCACATGATTATCTCAATTGATGCAGAGAAGGCCTTTGACAAAATTCAACAGCCCTTTATGCTAAAAACCCTCAATAAGCTAGGTATTGATGGAACATATCTCAAAATAATAAAAGCTATTTATGACAAACCAACAGCCAATATCATACTGAATGGGCAAAAAACTGGAAGCATTCCCTTTGAAACCTGGCACTAGACAAGGATGCCCTCTCTCACCACTCCTATTCCATATAGTACTGAAAGTTCTAGCCAGAGCAATCAGGCAAGAAAAAGAAATAAAATGTATTCAAATAGGAAAGGAGGAAGTCAAATTGTCTCTATTTGCAGACAACATGATTGTATATCTAGAAGACCCCATGGTCTCAGCCCCAAATCTCCTGAAACTGATAAGAAACTTCAGCAAAGTCTCAGGATACAAAATCAATGTGCAAAAATCAGAAGCATTCCTATACACCAATAACAGACTTAAAGAGAGCCACATCAAGAACGAACTGCCATTCACAACTGCTACAAAGAGAATAAAATACCTAGGAATACAAATAACAAGGAATGTAAAGGACCTCTTCAAGGAGAACTACAAGCCACTGCTCAATGAAATAAGAGAGGACACAAACAGATGGAGAAACATTCCATGTTCATGGTTAGGAAGAATCAATATCATGAAAATGGCCATACTGCCCAAAGTAATTTACAGATTCAACGCTATTCCCATCAAACTACCAATTACCTTCTTCACAGAACTGGAAAAAAAAAAAAACACCTTAAACTTCATATGGAACCAAAAGAGAGCCCGCATAGCCAAGTCAATTCTAAGCAAAAAGAACAAAGCGGGAGGCATCACACTACCAGACTTCAAACTATACTACAGGGGTACAGTAATCAAAACAGCATGGTACTGGTACCAAAACAGAGATATAGACCAATGGAACAGAACAGAGGCCTTGGAGGGAACATAACATATCTACAACCATCCGATCTTTGACAAACCAGACAAAAACAAGCAATGGGGAAAGGATTCCCTGTTCAATAAATGGTGTTGGGAAAACTGGCTAGCCATGTACAGAAAGCAGAAACTGGACCTTTTTCTGACACCTTACACTAAAATTAACTCTAGATGGATCAAAGACTTAAACTTAAGACCCAATACCATAAAAACCCTAGAAGAAAATCTAGGCAAAACCATTCAGGACATAGGCGTAGGCAAGGAATTCATGACCAAAACACCAAAAGCATTGGCAACAAAAGCCAACATAGACAAGTGGGACCTAACCAAACTCCACAGCTTCTGCACGGCAAAAGAAACAGTCATTAGAGTGAATCAGCAACCAACAGAATGGGGAAAAATTTTTTGCAGCCTACCCATGTGACAAAGGGCCAATATCCCGAATTTACAAAGAACTAAAACAGATTTACAAGAAAAAAACAAACAAGCCCATTCAAAGTGGGCGAAGGATATTAACAGACACTTTAAAAAAGAAGACATAAATGAGGCCAACAAACATATTAAAAAATGCTCATCATCACTGGTCACTAGAGAAATGTAAATCAAAACTACATTGAGATACCATCTCACGTCAGTTAGAATGGGGATCATTAAAAAAAATCTGGAGACAACAGATGCTGGAGTGGATGTAGAGAAATAGGAACACTTTTGCACTGTTGGTGGGAGTGTAAATTAGTTCAACCATTGTGGAAGATAGTGTGGCGATTTCTCAAGGACCTAGAAATAGAAATTCCATTTGACCCAGCAATCCCATTACTGGGTATATATCCAAAGGATTATAAATTATTCTACTATAAGGACACGTGCACACGAATGTTCATTGCAGCACTGTTCACAATAGCAAAGATCTGCAACCAACCCAAATGCCCATCGATGATAGACTGGACAGGGAAAATGTGGCACATATACACCATGGAATACTATGCAGCCATAAAAAATGATGAGTTCGTGTCCTTTGCAGGGACATGGATGAACCTGGAAACCACCATTCTCAGCAAACTGACACAAGAACAGAAAATCAAACACCACATGTTCTCACTTATAGGTGGGTGTTGAATAATGAGAACACGTGGACACAGGGAGGGGAGCATCACACACTGGGGTCTATTGGGGGGAAATAGGGGAGAGACAGCGGAAGGTGGGGAGTTGGGGAGAGGTAGCATGGGGAGAAATGCCAGATATAGGTGAAGGGGAGGAAGGCAGCAAATCACGCTGCCATGTGTGTACCTATGCAACAATCTTGCATGTTCTTCACATGTACCCGAAAACCTAAAATGCAATTAAAAAAAAAAAAAAAACCACAGTAAGATATCATTCCACACCCATCAAAATGGGTATAAATAAAAAGACAATGCCAAATGTTAGTAACTCTGTGAAGTATGTGAAGTATCTGGAACCCTATGCATTTGGTCATGAGAGTGTAAAATGGTACAGCCACTTTGGGAAACATTTTGGCAACAACTTCAAAAGTTAAACATTAACTTACTATTAATAAGTTACTATTATGTTACCATAGTTAACTTACTATTAACTAGCAATTTTACTCATAGAGATCTAACAAAAAAAATGAAAACATGTCCATACAAATACCTGTATATGAATATGCATAGTAGCATTATTCATAGTCAAAAGTTGTAAACAATTCAAATGTCTATCAGCTAGTGAATGGATAATAAAGATACAGAATATTTTCATCTTGACAAGGATCCCTGTGTTGCCCTTTTATAACAACACTAACTCTCTGCCCCACTTCACCTACCACCTCCCACTCCCAACCCTTGGCAACCACTAATCATCTCTGTCTTTAATAATTTTGTCATTTCAGAAATCTTATATGATGAAGTTATATAGTTTACAATCTTTCAGGGTTGCCTTTTTTCCCCCCACTCAGCATAATTCCCTGGAGGCTCATCCAAATTTTTGCCTGCATAATTATCCATTTTGTTTTATCACTGAGTAGCAAGCCATGGTGTGATGGTTAATATTACGTATCAACATGATCGGATTAAAGGATGCAAAACATTGTTCCTGGCTGTGTTTATGAGAGTGTTGCCAAAGGAGATTAATATTTGAGACAGTGGACTGGGAGACGCCCAATCACCCTCAGTGTGGGTGGGTACCATCTAATCAGCTACTAGAATAAAGCAGACTTGCTGAGTCTTCTGACCTTCACTCAGAGCTGGATTCTTCCTGACCTCGAACATCAGACTCCAAGTTCTTCAGCTTTTTCACTTTTGGACTTACACCAGTAGTTTACAGGGCCTTTGCCCACAGATTGAAGGCTGCACTGTTGGCTTCCCTACTTTTGAGGTTTTGGGCTTCCTTGTTCCCCAACTTGCAGATGGCCTGTCGTGGGACTTTACCTTGTGATTGTGTGAGTCAATTCTCCTGAATAAACTTCCTTTCATATATACATACATCCTATTAGTTCTGTCCCTTTAGAGAACCCTAATACACATGGTACGTACCACACATACTAACTCATTAACCATGAACCCCCTGAAGAGCACTTAGGTTGTTTCCAGTCTTTGGTAGTTACAAATAAAGCTGCTGTGGACAGTCATGTATGTTATGCGAGGCTAAGTTGTCATTTCTCTGGGATAAACGCCCAAGAGTACAACTGCTGGATTGTATGGTAAATACATGTTTACTTGAAGAAACTGCCAAACTGTTTTCCATAGTGGCTGAGAATTATCTTTTAAAAAATAGTTCTGTTTATTGTTAACCAGGACCAGACAAAAAATAAAAGGAAACACATCTTTATTCAAGGTCATTTATAGGAATAGGAAATTAGAAGTCTATTCAGACTCCCTTATTATAGTTTAATTAGTGAGAAAAGGCAACAGTACATTATGATCAAAGCATCTTTGAAAAAAAAGCAATTTATTACTAAAATCAACTTAAAATTTTTCGGATAATTACACTGTTGACCTAGGAGCTCAACAACAGTAGTACTTCCACAGTGCATTGATGCAATTATTTGGCAGTAAGCAGACTGAATATTTTACTCAACTTTTTGGAATGAAAATACAGGAAACATATGCCATATATGCACACACACACACACACACACACACACACACACACACACATCTTGATTTATTTTTATTAAAGAACAAGCTCTCAGAAATAGACAGTTTTTCTTCCCCAAACAAAATAAGCCCTATCCTGCAAGGTTGAAAAATAAAAATTTCAGAGTTTTTTTGAACACTTTAGAAGTTTCCAAACCTTGAGGCACACTATGTTCATTATGAAATCATTACTGCACAGCAACTGATTTTTTGGGCTACTCTGTTTCTTGAAATCTGAAGTCAACAGGAGTTATGTACAAAAGACATTCATGTTCTGCTCATGTGGGGCACCACCCCCAACCTTAAAGCTTTTCAGTTCATTACATATGTCTGCATGAGCATACTAAACCAGATTAAAAGCCATTATAAGAACCTACCTGCGCACGCACCATGTAGGATTTTCTTTCCATATTTACCAGCCACCTGGGTTTCTGCCCATTCCAGTTTAGCATTTCATGCTACCCACTATACAACTCTACTCAACCACATCTGATTATCTGTCTACAGGGAGATCACAGATCCAAAGGCATTCAGTGCAGGGCAAATCACCAGAAATCCTACCTACAATCATGGGTGTCTGCTGGTTCATTTTACACAAATGAAAGTCACTTTTCATCTTTGATGACATTTCTACCATTATAATTGCCAGGTTGGAGCTGCCATGTCTCTGTTCTTGTCGCTCTTCTTATCAACATTCATGTAGCCCTTAATAATGATTTATCTCTCATTAGTGTAATACTGACTTACTTGAAGAAGTTATAACCTTTCCCAGTAGCAACTGTAACACATATTTCTATTCAACTATAACACATATTCATTGAGTGTCTACTATTTTCACTGTGATATTCTACTACTTCACTGGATATTCTGTGGTGAAGGAGATATACTTCCCCCCAAAGGTGAAAACAGATATTAAGCAGATCATCACACAAGTAATTAATTACCATGTTAGAAAGCATAAGAAAAAAGTATGTGTGTGTGTGTGAGAGAGAGAGAGAGAGAGAGTGTGTGTGTGTGTGTGCATGTGGTGTGTGTATGTATATATGTAGGTATGCAGAAATGTATGTATAAAGGGACTCAATATAACCTAGCAAAAAATGTAGGCAAGAAAAAGATGTTTAAGCTGAGATCTGAAAAAGATTTGGAGTTGGTTCAATGGAAGAAGTGTCACTAGAGTGAGAAGAATTTTGGCATACAGTTAAAAGCACACTGAATGTCACTGTGGCTGGAACTCAGAGTTAGTAAAAGAGGAGAGCCAGGGAGGTAGGCAGGAGCCAGACTGTGCCAGGTCTAATAGGCTCTGAATGTTATTCAAGTTGCATTTGAAGAATTTTTAAGCAGGGTTTAACCCAGTCATAATCAGATTTGCATTTTAAAAGGATCACTCTTGAAGAATGAAATAAGTAATCATTTTGGCCCAGATTGGAGGAGAACAAGGAGGGAGGCCAATTAGAAGCCTTTTATAGAAGTTCAGGAGAGAAATGATGGATTTCTTGTATTATTGTGTTGGCAACAAATAACAAGAAAAATACCTTAGAGGTAAAGCTAAGAAGACATGGTTTCCAGGCAGAGCAACTGATTAGATAGCGCATAGTTAGGGAATATGAATTCAGTTTGGGACATATTGAGTAGATACCTAGAATGTAAGTTCTCCAAGGATACTTTTTGCCTGTTTTGTTCACTGATGCATCCAAGGCCTTAGGAAATAGTCAAGTAGAGATGTTCAATAAGCAGTGAAATTACATGGATTCATAGGTGAGAAGAGGTTTGGGCTTGAATTTAAAATGTGGCAGTCAGCTGTATACAGATGCTATCAGAAGTCAGGACAATGACTAGCTCCTCATGAGGGGGGGGAGTAGGAAAAGACAAGATCCAGGGCTAGCATCCATCTCAATTGTTAACAGCTCTCTGTAACACCAAATGTCATGGCCAAATCACTTGATTATCATTCTCGCCCTTCTGTGGGAAACCCAGTGTAGTGCATGCTCTGAAAGGGTCTTGAAGTTGTTCAGATCCCAGCATTTCTATTGTGGCATTCATTCTGGATCTGTCCTATTGGAACACTAAATTCCTCATCCCTACGGTATGATTTTTCTCTCCCAACTCTTTTATTCAAGGGAAATGGGTGGAAAGAAATTAGGAAAACTGATTGCGGTCTAAAATGCAACATGATGCTAAAATGTCAATGGAAGCTACAGATTTAATACTTTACCCTTTCCAGCTATCTTATAAAGATCCAAGTCAGACAAATAGGATACATTTTGAGCCAGGAAGCCAGTTTCATGCTCTTTATGACTCTTCTACTTTCCCTACCTATTATTCCTTTTTTCAGTCCTGGAAGAAGTTCTCCTATTTCTCACTTTTCTGAAGGCACCCAGAGCAGAAGGAGATTTGTCAATCTCCTGTATACACTTATCAGTGAACTAAATTTATTGTGAAAAAAGAAAACATTGCCTTTATATATTGTGGTTATCCTTTTTACATAAACCTGGGTGTCACCAGACTCTTTGATATATTACTAATGAACTTTCAATCTATGTATTTCACACTTAATTTCTCCTCAATAAAATGAGATCCTGTCATAGTATGATAGTGTTAAAAATACAAATACACTGATGAAACCAAATTATCTATAATAATTAGTTCCAACTTACTTATCCTATCCATATTTCAATTTCTAAAAAAATTTGCTTATTATATTGTAAATTGTCCTAAGTGGTCAATAAAAATTGTCACTAAAATTGAGTAATCAGAAGTTACTGAGACTTAAGTTTAAAACAGAACCAAACCCACAGATCCCTCTGTTTTGTGTGTCTAAAATAAAGATTATTTATCTTATAATCAAGCAAAAGCCTTTTCAAAAGATGGAAATCACAGATACATTCTGCTTAAGATCCTCTTCTCTGTACATGATCCCCAAAACTCTAATTAATGAAGTTCATTGATTAAATATGACTATGATTATAACATTTCATATCATTAGTTGAATTGATTTTAAATTTTATCTACATACTATTAACATATTTGTTGACAGTGATCCAAGATGGCTGTTTAGGAACAGTTCAGGATTGCAGCTCCCAGTGAAAGCACAGAGGGTGAGTGAATGCTGCATTTTTATTGCCTACAGACTAGGAAATTCCCAGGCAGAGGAGCTCCACAGTTCGCCAGCATGGCTGTTTCGGCCAGTGTAGCTGTGCCGGCCGGTGCGGCTGCTTTGCCCCGCGTGGCTGCTTTGTCGGCGCCCAGGAGCAGCGGTTCTCCGTACAAAATACACCGGTCCGGGTGCCCTTTTGGTTGGTGATTGGAGCCACAGGAAGTTGCCCATTCATCTGTTTAAAAAGGGGACTGAGCAGAGAACCAGGACAGTAGATTCCAGGGCAAAAAAAAAAAAAAAAAGCACTACAAACCTTGGTGCCGCTGTTTAAGCCAGCGCAGTGAGTGGCCGCAGGGGAAAACAAACAGACCCCGCGCCTCCTCAACAGGCGACTGGAACACCAACTTAAAAAAGGCTCTGAGGCAGGGAGCCAGGCGATCAGGCTCTGCTGGTCCCACCCCCACAAAAGAACAGCAATCAGAAACCCTGGATTGAGAGTTTCACAGCAAGCGCAGCTGAACCCGGGATGGTCCAGCTCTGTGGGGGAGGGGCGTCCACCATTACCGAGGCAGCCCGCCGCAAGGGAGGTAGTCAGCCAATGCTGAGGCAGCCCGCCGTTGCCAAGGCAACCCACCATTGCTGAGGCAGCCCGCCATTGGCAAGGCAACCCGCCACAGCAGAGAGACTCCGCCTCAATAGAGGCGGGCCACCATCGCCAAAGCAGTTCTAACTACACCCATATAAACAGGACTGCAGGGAAGTTCACTCAGCAGCTGGGCGGAGCCCACAGCAGCTCAGCAAAACCTCTACAGGCAGACAGTGAATAGGCTGCCTCCTTGCTGGGCAGGGCAGCTCTGAAGGAAAAAAAAAAGAGAAGGCAGCAGCATAACCGAAACTCATAAAGCCCTAAATCCCTGGGACAGAGCACCTGGGAACAAAAAGCAGTTTATGAGTTCTGCTGCAGCAGACCTAAACGTACTTGCCCAGCAGCTCTGAATGAACAACAGAGATCACAGCTCACCATTTGAGCTCCTATAAAGAAGAGACCATCTCCTCAAGCAGCTCCCTGACCCCTATATATCCAAAGAGACATCTCATAAAGGAGAGATCAGATTGACACTAGGTGGAACAAAGATAGCAGAAGAAGAAAACTGGTAACAACACTTACTGTTCAGCAGCTGCTGCAGGTGAACCCCAGGCAAGCAGGGTCTGGAGTGAACCTCAGCAGATCTACAGCAGAGGGGCCAGAATGTCAGAAGGAAAACCAAGAAACAGAAATAACCTCATCATCAACAAACAGAACGTCAATATGAAAGATTTGAGACCCAATCTGAAAGCCAGCAATTACAAAGTCGACAGGTGGATAAATCCTTAAAGATGGGAAGAAACCAGCGCAAAAAGGATGAAAACACCTGAAACAAGAACACCTCTCCCCTACAAGGGATCACAACTCCTCACCAGCAAGGGAACAAGGTTGGAGGGAGAACGAGTGTGATGAAATGACAGAATCAGACTTCAGAAGGTGGGTAGTAAGAAACTTCTGTGAACTTAAAGAACATGTTCTAACCAAATGCAAAGAAACTAAGAACGTTGAAAAAAGATTTGATGAAATGCTAACGAGAATTGACAAAATAGAAAGGAATATAAGTGAATTGATGGAGCTGAAAAACGCAACACAAGAACTTCGCAAAGCATGCACAAGTATCAACAGCCGAATTGACCAAGCAGAAGAAAGGATATCAGAGGTCGAAGATCAACTCAATGAAATAAAACGGGAAGGCAAGACTGGAGAAAAAAGGGTAAAAAGGAATGAACAAAGTCTCCAAGAAATGCGGGACTATGTGAAAAGACCTAATCTACGTTTGATAGGCGTACCTGAATGCGACAAAGAGAATGAATCCAAGCTGGAAAATACTCTTCAGGATATTATCCAGGAAAACTTCCCCAACCTAGCAAGGCAGGCAAACATTCAAGTCCAGGAAATACAGAGAACACAACAAAGATATTCGTCAAGAAGAGCAACCCCAAGGCACATAATCCTCAGATTCACCAGGGTTGAAATGAAGGAGAAAATGCTAAGGGCAGCCAGAGAGAAAGGTCGGGTTACCCATAAAGGGAAGCCCATCAGACTCACAGCAGATCTCTCAGCAGAAACCCTACAAGCCAGAAGAGAGTGGGGGCCAATATTCAACATCCTTAAAGAAAAGAACTTTCAACCCAGAATCTCCTATCCAGCCAAACTAAGCTTCATAAGTGAAGGAAAAATAAAATCCTTAGCGAACAAGCAAGTACTCAGAGATTTCGTCACCGCCACGCCAGCTCTACAAGAGCTCCTGAAAGAGGCTCTACACATATAAAGGAACAACAAGTAACAGCTCAACTAAAGGGCAAAACACCCAGCTAGCACCAAAATGGCAGTATCAAATTCACACATATCAATATTAACCCTAAATGTAAATGGACTAAATGCCCCAATGAAAAGACACAGACTGGCAAATTGGATAAAAAGACAAAACCCATCTGTGTGCTGTATACAGGAAACCCATCTCACATGCAAGGATACACAAAGGCTCAAAATAAAGGGATGGAGGAAGATTTACCAAGCAAATGTAGAGCAAAAAAAAGCAGAAGTTGCAATTCTCATCTCTGATAAATTAGGCTTTAAAGCAACAAAATCATAAGCGACAAACAGGGACATTACATAATGGCAAAAGGATCAATGCAACAAGAAGAGCTAACGATCCTAAATATATACGCGCCCAATACAGGAGCACCCAGATATATAAGGCAAGTTCTTAATGACTTACAAAGAGACTTAGACTCCCACACAATAATAGTGGGAGACTTTAACACCCCATTGTCAACATTAGACAGATCAACCAGACAGAAAATTAACAAGGATATCCAGGACTTGAACTCAGACCTGGACCAAGCAAACCTAATAGACATTTACAGAACTCTCCACCCCAAATCCACAGAATATACATTCTTCTCAGCACCACATCACACCTACTCTAAAATTGACCACATAAATGGGAGTAAATCACTCCTCAGCAAAAGAACGGAAATCATAACTAACAGTCTCTAAGACCACAGTGCAATCAAGTTAGAACTCAGAATTCAAAAACTAACCCAGAACCGCACAGCTTCATGGAAACTGAACAACTTGCTCTTGAATGTTGACTGGATAAACAATGAAATGAAGACAGAAATAAAGATGTTCTTAGAAACCAACGAGAATGAAGACACAACATACCAGAATCTCTGGGACACATTTAAAGCAGTCTCTATAGGAAAATATATACCAAAAGTGCCCACATGAGAAGCAAGGAGAGATCAAAAATTGACAGCCTATCATCAAAACTGAAAGAGCTAGAGGAGCAAGGTCAAAAAAAACCTCAATGTCTAGTAGAAGACAAGAAATAGCTAAGATCAGAGCAGAACTGAAGGAGATAGAGACACAAAAAACCCTTCAAAAATTCAATAAATCCAGGAGCTGGTTTTTTGAAAAGATCAACAAAATAGACAGACCACTAGCCAGATTAATAAAAAAGAGAATAACCAAATTGATGCAATAAAAAATGATAAAGGGGATATCACCACAGATTCCACAGAAATTCAAACCATCATCAGAGATTATTACAAACAACTCTATGCACACAAACTAATAAACCTGGAAGAAATGGATAAATTCCTGGACACTTGCCTCCTGCCAAGCCTAAAGCAGGAAGAAGCCGAAACCCTGAACAGGCCCATAACAAGGTCTGAAGTTGAGGCAGCAATTAAGAGCTTACCACCCAAAAAAAGCCCAGGTCCAGACGGGTTCACAGCCGAATTCTACCAGACATACAAAGAGGAGCTGGTACCATTCCTTCTGAAACTATTCCAAACAATACAAAAAGAGGGAATTCTTCCCAAATCATTTTATGAGACCAACATCATCCTGATTCCAAAACCCGGCAGAGACTCAACAAGAAAAGAAAACTTCAGGCCAATATCCATGATGAACATAGATGCAAAAATCTTCAATAAAATACTGACAAGCCGATTGCAACAGCACATCAAAAAGCTTATCCACCATGATCAAGTAGGCTTCATCCCGGGGATGCAAGGCTGGTTCAACATACGCAAGTCTATAAACGTAATTCACCACATAAACAGAACCAAAGACAAAAACCACATGATTATCTCAATTGATGCAGAGAAGGCCTTTGACAAAATTCAACAGCCCTTTATGCTAAAAACCCTCAATAAGCTAGGTATTGATGGAACGTATCTCAAAATAATAAAAGCTATTTATGACAAACCAACAGCCAATATCATACTGAATGGGCAAAAACTGGAAGCATTCCCCTTGAAACCTGGCACCAGACAAGGATGCCCTCTCTCACCACTGCTATTCAATATAGTATTAGAAGTTCTAGCCAGAGCAATCAGGCAAGAAAAAGAAATAAAGGGCGTTCAAATAGGAAAGGAGGAAGTCAAATTGTCTCTATTTGCAGATGACATGATTGTATATCTAGAAGACCCCATCGTCTCAGCCCCAAATCTCCTTAAATTGATAAGAAACTTCAGCAAAGTCTCAGGATACAAAATCAATGTGCAAAAATCACATGTATTCCTATACACCAATAACAGACTTAAAGAGAGCCAAATCAAGAACAAATTTCCATTCACAATTGACACAAAGAGAATAAAATACCTAGGAATACAACTAACAAGGAACGTAAAGGACCTCTTCAAGGAGAACTACAAGCCACTGCTCAACGAAATAAGAGAGGACACAAACAGATGGAGAAACATTCCATGTTCATGGTTAGGAAGAATCAATATCATGAAAATGGCCATACTGCCCAAAGTAATTTACAGATTCAATGCTATCCTCATCAAGCTACCAATGACCTTCTTCGTAGAACTGGAAAAAAATCACCTTAAACTTCATATGTAACCAAAAGAGAGCCCGCATAGCCAAGTCAATTCTAAGCAAAAAGACAAAGCAGGAGGCATCACACTACCGGACTTCAAACTATACTACAAGGCTACAGTAATCAAAACAGCATGGTACTGGTACCAAAACAGAGATATAGACCAATGGAACAGAACAGAGGTCTCGGAGGCAACACAACATATCTACAACCATCCGATCTTTGACAAACCAGACAAAAACAAGCAATGGGGAAAGGATTCCCTGTTCAATAAATGGTGTTGGGAAAGCTGGCTAGCCATGTGCAGAAAGCAGAAACTGGACCCCTTCCTGACACCTTACACTAAAATTAACTCCAGATGGATTAAAGACTTAAACATAAGACCTTATACCATAAAAACCCTAGAAGAAAATCTAGGCAAAACCATTCAGGACATAGGTGTAGGCAAGGACTTCATGACCAAAACACCAAAAGCATTGACAACAAAAGCCAAAATAGACAAATGGGACCTAATTAAACTCCACAGCTTCTGCACAGCAAAAGAAACAGTCATTAGAGTGAATCGGCAACCAACAGAATGGGAAAAAAATTTTTGCAGTTTATCCATCTGACAAAGGGCTGATATCCAGAATTTACAAAGAACTAAAACAGATTTACAAGAAAAAAAACTAACAAGCCCATTCAAAAGTGGGCAAAGGATATGAACAGACACTTTACAAAAGAAGACACACATGAGGCCAACAAACATGTGAAAAAATGCTCATCGTCACTGGTCATCAGAGAAATGCAAATCAAAACAACATTGAGATACCATCTCACGCCAGTTAGAATGGCGATCATTAAAAAATCTGGAGACAACAGATGCTGGAGAGGATGCAGAGAAATAGGAACACTTTTGCACTGTTGGTGGGAGTGTAAATTAGTTCAACCATTGTGGAAGACAGTGTGGCGATTCCTCAAGGACCTAGAAATAGAAATTCCATTTGACCCAGCAATCCCATTACTGGGTATATATCCAAAGGATTACAAATCGTTCTACTATAAGGACACGTGCACACAAATGTTCATTGCAGCACTGTTTACAATAACAAAGACCTGGAACCAACCCAGATGCCCATCGATGATAGACTGGATAGGGAAAATGTGGCACATATATACCACGGAATATTATGCAGCCATCAAAAACAATGTGTTTGGGTCCTTTGTAGGGACATGGATGAACCTGGAAACCATCATTCTCAGCAAACTGACAGAAGAGCAGAAGATCAAACACCGCATGTTCTCACTCATAGGCGGGTGTTGAACAGTGAGAACACATGGACACAGGGAGGGGGGCACTACACACTGGGGTCAGTTGGGGGGAAATAGGGGAGGGACGGTGGGGGGTGGGGAGCTGGGGAGAGATAGCAAGGGGAGAAATGCCAGATGTAGGTGATGGGGAGGAAGGCAGCAAATCACACTGCCACGTGTGTACCTATGCAACAATTTTGCATGTTCTTCACATGTACCCCAAAACTTAAAATGCAATAAAATAAATAAATGGGGGGGGGAGAGAGAGCAAGAGGAAAAAAAAATAAAAATAAAAACTTGGGACAAGGAAAGCCAAAAAGTTTTAGGGGTCAGAGATGGTGGAAACATAAGGGGTAGAGATGATTCAGTGGTTAAAGCTGAGCTAGGGTTCGGAAAGCAAGTCCAGAAGGTGGGCAAGATAAAGAAAAAAAAAAGAGAGGAGCTTTACAACACAATATTAAAAGAAAATGTGGTTTGAAGTCCAACATGCATTGGTTGAAACCTCAGTTCCACTGATTACTTGCAACATGACATCAGAGACCTATTGAGCCTGTTTTCTCATTTGTCAAATGAGGATAATAATGTTTGCCTCTTATAGTTAGTTTAGGTATTAAGATAGATAACTTGCATAAAACACCAACACAATACTTAATAAACGACACTTTTTGTGACCTTGAAAAAAAAAACAAACATATTTGTTACGTGAATTTTGTACAGAACTATTAACCCAATGAAAATATTGTTAGCCCAGTGAAATGTACCAAGGTCACTCCATAAAATGGGAATAACAATGCCTGCCTCATAAGACTGTGGTGAGAATTAAATGAATTAATGTTTGGAATGCTTTCAGAATAGTCTCTGGCACATAGAAAGCCAAATTCACTTTGGCTGCTGTTGCTTCTTTTGCTGCTGACAAAAATAATTCCTGCTTATCTGCATTAGCAAAGATCAGAGTGGGGATCATGGTTATGTTGGAATTACAATCACGATTATTTTAAAAATATGATATAGTACATTGGTTACTCAGCAGGAATTCTGTGTATGAATCAATAATTTCTAAAACCACTAGAAGAGCCACTATTCAAAAGACTTTTTAAAGCACATAATCAATTTTTTAAGGAAAGATTCCCATAAGAAAGTAAATTTCCTTCCTGTTACCACATTCCCTTAGCAGGGGTTCCAGTTGGCCTCTGTGACAACCTGCTTGAGAACTGGTTCCAGCCTGGATTGGAAGGAGGAAGCTACAAGAGCTGAGATGGCAAAAGACCTTAGCTGATAAATCTTCACAGTCTGAAAATCATGCATTTACCTTTTCTTATTACCAGCCACTCTTAACCTTTCCTGACATGGTCACAGGCTGGTCCCCAGCTCCTTTCTCACCCTTATGATCCTCCATGCCTACTCAGATCTGTCCTCCTGACCCTCAGCCAATGTTTGTCCTGATTCTTCTCAGGTTCACAGACATCAGATGAAGCTCACCATCGGGGTACATCTGAGGACCATTCTGATCTACTCTCAATTCCACACTCTTCACTTAAACCCTATGACAATTTGTTTGGTCCTGGCTTCCCATCGTTCCACAGGTCTGATGCTGGCTGTACCCTAGCATGACAGACAGTTAAGGAAACTGCTATGTACTCGCAGGTCTCCATGTGTCTGGAAAGAGTTATGAATCCTCCTGAACTCCTTTCTTACTTTTTGTTCTATATCTTCTTCCTCCTACCTGAGCATTTTATAAGAAATCCAAAAAATGATCAATATGTTCATGAGAAGACAGTTATAAGTCATCGTTTCAAAGCTGTGATCTCCCAGATTCCTCATCACGCATTATATAACCTCCAGCAAAGAGCTGGGTTAGTTTCCTTCTGGGGTCCTGTGATGAGGTTGAGAGGGACCCAGGTGTGGCCAGAGTGAACTAAATCAGCTTTTGGACCTTGATTTTTCAGAAGAAATCAAGAAGAAAATCTAGCCTGTGGGTCAAAGTCTCCCAACATGCATGCTAGTGCAACCACCTAGGAACATAGATGTATACAGATTCAAAGCTCATTAGCCAGATTCTATGCCTCAATACAGACACAAACCAGAACAAGTTAGAGCCACAGTCCAATGAGAGCTCTGTTTACTCCAAGGGCATAAACCAAATTTAAAGATTACCTCTACTTCTGAATTCAAATAGACATACGGCTATTGACCTTAAGGAGCAAGTGGAGGCCTTTCCCATTCTTCCGTTGCTCTCTATCCTGCAGAATTGCTGGAGCCCACTCAACTGCAGATAACCTACCACTAATGTTCTAAAGTCTAACAAAGATTGGAACAACACTCAGCAAAAAAAGAATGATTTACTGATACACATAACACAAACAAATCCCAAAATAATTATGCTGAGTGGAAGAAGCCAGATGAAATAAGAGTACATACTGTATGACTCTACTTTTATAAAATTCTAGAAAATGCAAACTATAGTAACAGAAAACATATCAGTGGTTGCATGACTATGGGAAAATGCTCACAAAAAGAAAAAGGAGGGAAGGATTACAAAATAGCACGAGGAAACTTTTTGAGGTGACATGTGTTTATTTTCTTGCCTTTGGTGCTGGTTTCACAGGTGTGTATGTGTCAAGATTCATTAAATAGTTCATTTTAAATTTGTGCTATTTATTGTAGGTTATGTTGCAATAGAGCTATCTAAAGGTATGCTCCCACTTCTGTTTATTAATATGTTACATATTAATAAATTTCCTAATATTAAACCAACTCTGTATTCCTAGAATAAATCTCACTTGATCAGGATTTATTTTCTTGACATGGTAGTGGATTCTGCTTGCTAATTTTTTTTATTTTTGCATTCTAGATATTTTTTACTTTTAATTTTCCTTTCTTTCAATACTTACTTATATTCAATATTGGAAAGTTTCATTACCTGAATTATATATGTTCTACCTCTAATGTTGGTTGTGTTTGCAGACTTTCAGTCATCATGGTTTGCTTTCTTATGTATGGTAATTTTTCAGTTAGGAGTTTATATTTGATCTAATCTAATTTAATCTAATGTGTGAGAATCCTAAGAGTTCAAGTAGGTACTGCTTCTCCATGACTTGAATTTGCTTATGCCAGGCACCAGGAAATACTACCAACCTGGACTACTTTACTTTCTCCAGTTTGGGATTTTCCTGGTTCAATGCACAGCATAAATGTAAACTCCACAATCGTGACTGGATGCATTAAAAATTCTCAGGAGACACACAATGTTATTTTGTTGTTGTTGTTTTCTGCCCAGTGCTACTTCCCAGACACTCTCCACTTAGCTGCCTTTTGCTACTTTGTCAGATTTTTTTTCTAACTCATTATTTCATTGAAGTCATAGCTCCTTCAATAGGCCCTGACATTATATATGCATCCCAGGCTCTATTTCCCTTTCTTACATAGGCATAAAGCCTATCCTTTAATTTTCTTAGTGAGTATAAACCCCAAAGCTCTAAATTCTAGGTATCAGCATCTGCCCTAGGGTAGGCCAGGCTTCCATGTTCACTTGCAGCCCTGATTTCAGCTCAGTTTTAAATTTTGACTCTTGGGAATTCACTTTCTTGCAAGCACAGCCATTTTTAAAAATATATTTGTTGTTCAGGATCTGTGTGTTTCAGCAGGATGGCTTTTCAGAGTATTGGACCCATAATACCCCTAGAAGTAGATCCTCACTGTCTCAAGCATGAGACCTTTCTCTTCATTAAATTGGACCTCTGTGTAACACATAATCTGGTCAGAAAGCAATCCATAGTTGAGTGGAAAACTTAATCACATTTCTTAGACCAGGCCCTTGGGCTTTTTAAGACCCTAAGAAGAGAAATTTATACATATTCTCCGGAATTTTCCAGACTGCTTTTTATTGGGACCAGTGTGGATGGCAGACAAAATATGAAATGTTGATAATGCTCTAACATGTTACCAAGAACAAGAGATGTGAAGTTCTTACTTCTATGATTCTATAACAAAAACAAGCCATGGTGTTTGGGATAGTGCTATCACTGGGTACCATTATAAGAGCCACACCTGTTCTTAGTTACTAAATCCTGATTTTTTAAATTCCCAATTACCTTTCCCTGTGTGCTTCCAGGTGAATCTAGCCAGCAATGGAACATTCCTACACGGGAAAGGGGCGAGTAAAACTAAGTAGCGCATTTATAGTGCACAGTAAGTGAGGATCACCTGACTGCCATTGCCAATCCTTTCTGGTTGTTTCTGTCTTATTCTCCCCCTCCTTTTCAGCCTCATCATCTGGTGGTTCTCAAATTGTTGTATGCGGCAAAATCACAAGTGAACTTAAAATGTTAAATGTCCTGGTTCCATTTCAAAACTAGTATGTGAGAAAGCAAGCACAGGCCTGGAGTGTAGCAGGTTCCTCAGGTGATCACATGGGTGGTCCCAGCACATCACCCTGAGAAACAGAATGTACTTACACAAACCTAGATGGTATAGCCTACTGTATGCCTAGGCTATATGGTATGGTTGGTTGCTCCTAGGCTACAAGCCTATACTATACAGCATGTTACTATACTGAATACTGTAGGCAACCGTAACACAATGCTAAGTATTTGTGTATCTAAAAATATCTAAAAAGAGAAAAGATGCAGTCAGGCATGGGATACAGGTACACATCTGTAATCCCAGCTACTCGAGAGGCTGAGGCAGAATAATTGCTTGAGCCTGGGAGGGGGAGGTTGTGGTGAGCCCAGATCACATCATTGCACTCCAGCCTTTTTTATCTTTTATAAGATAAAAGATGGTACACCTGTATAGGGTGCTTACCACGAATGGAACTTACAAGACTGGAAATTGCTCTGGTGAGGCAGTGGTGAGTGAATGAAGGCCTGGGACGTAACTGTACACGGCTGTAGACTATAAATACTATACATTTAGGATGCACTGCCTTTATAAAAAAAAAATTATTTTTAAAAAATAAATTAACCTTAGCTTACTAGAACTTTTTAGTTTATAAACTTAAATTTTTAAAAACTTTTTGGCTCTTTTTTAATAACACTTAGCTTAAAACACAAACACATTATACAGCTATACAAAAATATTTTCTTTATATCCTTATTCTGTGAAGCTTTTTTTCCCATTAAAATTTTTTTTCGATTTTTAAGGGCTGTTTTGTTAAAAACTAAGACAAAACCTCACACATTATCCTAGGTCTGCCCAGGATTAGGGTTATCAGTATGCCTGTCTTCTACCTCCACATCTTGTCCCGCTGGAAGGTCTTCAGGCACAATAACACATGGAGTTACCATCTCCTATGATAACAATGTTCTTTTGGATACCTCCCGAAGGACCTGCCTGAGGCTGTTTTACAGACAACTTAAAAAAAAAAAGTAGTTGTAGGAGTACACATTGAAATAAGGATTAAAACTACACTATACTAAATACATAAGCTGTAACATAGTGATTATTATGATCAGGTATTATGTACCATACATAATTGTATAGGCTATAGTTTTATACAACTGATAATGCCATTGGCTTGTTTACACCAGTATCATCACAAACACATGAGGAATGCCTTGTGCTGCGACTTCATGATGGCTCTAGCATTACCAGGCAATAGGAATTTTTCAGCTTCATTATCATCTTGTGGGATCACTTGGGTATATGAAGTCCACTGTTGACCCAAATGTTATACAATGCATCACTGTACTTCCCTGTTCCTAGTCCTCCTTCCCACCCCACATCCATAAAACTTCAGCAGCCTTTTGTCCAGGGCTCCTTCAACACTGAGACAATTCACCTGACTCTCAACCAACAAACTATTCCAAGGGGGAAAATGGAACTGAAGGTGATTGGAGCTTTCTCCCATCTTAGCCTCTTACTAACACTATCACAGTAAGTGATGAAAGTCCTATCACTTCTGTTTGGGCTTGTTATTTAATCAGCTACTGACCTCTCAGGTCCTCTAGCTTAGTTGAGCTCCTGAGTCTTAGGAGACACACTAAGGCAAAACCATTTATTTTTAGAAACTATGTGAGATAGTAAGTAAGCTGCAAAGCTTGGGGGTGATTTGTTACACAGAATTAGATAGCTAATACTGTATCTTTTTCACTTATGTACATCTAGACTTTCAGTCATTTCAAAGTGTTTTTCATATCTGTTTTCTCCCTTCTTCCTAAACAATAGCTAAAACTTACAATATCTGAGTAAACTGCTCCAATAATTTATGACAATAAATTTATAAATATGAATTCATAAGAGTATAAAATAACAGTCCTTTTATTACCTCTGCTTACAGGTGAGGAGATTGAGATGCTAGATGTTAATAACTTGCCAAAAATTACATAAACAGTAGGAAATGTAGTGAGGATTCAAACCCTTGTTCCTACCACTACACAAGATCATTGAGCCTAGAGCAGATCAGCTATTAGCTTAAGTCCGCACAGCTGGCTAGTACTGAATTTCAGTCACTTGACTCCCCTCCCTCCAGGATTCTGAGATAGCCTATGATTTATGAACAAACTTAGAAACCATTTTCAACTGTCAGCCAGAAAGAGTGAGTTGCCCAGCGAATTGGTGGCAGAAACCCTACTTAGGTGTCCCAGTCTGATGCAACCGCTGTGTCTTTATCCGTGTACTGGGGATAAAAGTCTGAATGGTTGTAGAGTCCTTACATTCCGATGATCTGGATCAAGGCTTTTTCTCACATCTCGATTACAACAGACAAAAGTCCCTCAAATTGGCATGACAGGAATGATAGCGGGGCATAAGACACACACAACTGGAATTCAGCAGGGATTATTTCAAAAACATTGTTCTCTGTGAGAAGGTGTGCCCAGAGGAGTATGATGGAATTGTAATGAAATAGAGGGATTTAAGGAGATGGTTTTCTGGAATTAAAGGTTAATTCAGATTTATTAAACTGGAATTCATGATAATTCTGAGAAACATTGAGCTACAGGTACACATTATGGCATACAAGAAGGTGTCTTTACTCACATTTACATACTATTAGAAGAAAGGATGCTTAACTATTTGAGAAAAAAAAAGACTTTAAATCCTTCAATTATTTGAAACACTTAAAATGCTATCTGTGGGCCAGGCATGGAGGCTCATGCCTGTAATCCCAGCACTTTTGGAGGTGAGGCAGATGGATCACCTGAGGACAGGAGTTCAAGACCAGCCTGGCCAATATGGTGAACCACCATCTCTATGAAAAATACAAAAACTAGATTGGCATAGTGGTGTGCACCTGTAATACCAGCTACTCAGAAGTCTGAGGCAGGAAAATAGCTTGAACCCAGGAGGTGGAGGTTGCAGTGAGCTGAGATCATGCCACTACGCATCAGCCTGAGTGACAGAGCAAGACTCCGTCTTAAAAAAGAAAAAAAAAAGCTATCTGTAGAATAAATTGGACAGGACTCTGAAGGGGAGTTCAGTCATCAGTGTCAGTGGCTCTCTGGGGAGCCTGCAGAAAATGCAGAGTCTCTGGCTTTTCTTTCAGACCTGATTCCTTAGACCATTTGCAGTGCACCAGGTGATTCTAACGCAATTGATTCAAGCACAGTTGTTTGGGGATCTCTGCTGATGTGCTAATTATATAACCGTGCATCTTATCTATTTATTAAAATGTTCCCTAAGAACTTCTAGTACCATAATAATTAGAATTTAGAAATGCTTTCAGAAACACTTTGTGAAACTTTGCAACTGGTAGTTGTTCACACTGGAAATTTATCATTTACTGATTTATCACCACTGCAATTATATTGGATTAGTAAAATTTCATTTGCAATTTGGCTTCACCTACTCCCCCACAGACCTTATCACAAGACAGTGTGCCTGAAACCTGAAGACTTGGCCCCACTTCAGCTCTCAAAACAGTCCTTAATCAGTAAAATTTAAGAAACAAATTATTTCACAACTGTACCTCATGTCTGGATGTCCTGGAAATGGCCCCAGTTCCAGTAGCAGGGTCTTTGTACTCTAGTCCCAGCACAAGGGTCTTTCCTGGTTCCTTTTCAATTTCTTCACTGATCCTTTTGTGTTGTGGAATCCCAAGAGCTGAAATTCCACCAAGGAGCCAGCAGTGGGCCTTTTGAGCTTCCTGGCTTGACCTCCGACCTTTGCGTGCTACAAGATTCCCTGAATGGTTCAGCTGTGCACTGACCAATGAGCCAGCAGTGGGCCTTTTGAGCTTCCTGGCTTGACCTCTGACCTTTGCGTGCTACGAGAGTCCCTGAATGGTTCACCTGTGCACTGATTACCTCGTATCATCCATTGAGAGAACTTCCTTAATCACCTGCTACACTCTGCTGGTATGGCCTGCCTCTAACCCAGCTCAAGTTCTAATAGTGATTGTGTTTCTTACAGTCTTGAAAATTCCCAAGCCTACAGGGTTTTCTGAAACAATCTATCTGGCATATTTAAAATGTATTAAATCTTTTTGTTTGTCACCACATAAAAATCACTTACCATAGAAAAAAACACCTCTGAACCAACTTATGAGCTAAAATCAAAACCTTCACATTTTTAGAACTTTAATTTTCTGATTTTTTTTCAAGAGAGCTCTTTGTATTTTATTCAAATTCATGAATAATGGATGACATTTCTTTCGAAATATCTCATTATGTTTGCAGCATACAAAGTTTCTTGAAATGGCCTCCTGTCAAATACATATGATTTCTATTTGTCTACTGTTAATGTAATTGACTAAACACTTGATTCTACTGATTATGCTTTCCCTTGTAAACCACTTACTCTATAGGCATAAGCAGCTGTGTTTATGCTTCTGTGATTTTCTGGTTTCATTATGAAGTTTTCAGCATGCAATTCAAGAGCAATAGGCAGTCTAAGCACCCAGGCACCAGCTGGCAAGATCTTTACTGAAAAAGGCAATATTCTGTCAACATTTGTAAATGTCATATAGAAGGATACACGTATGCATATATAAAATCACTGCAGCCACAATAATTGTGAACACGAGCAAGAAGAAAACACTAACTTTTCAGAAAATAATTGATCAATAGTCAAAGACCTGAATTTAACCAACAGCACAAATGCTTCATCTTCTGCCCATCTCTCAAACTGAAAACTATGAAGAATTTTGTTTTTTAACTTGGGAGTTTGGTATAAATATTCAGACAGTGGAGTCATGAGAGCCAGGCAGAGAGAGGGGAAAGGGAGAAAGACTGGTAGAGAAAGCAGCTATTAAGAGGATAAAGAAGAAATATATACTGAGAAATAGCAAGAAAAGAAAAAGGAAGGAACTCGGGTGGGGGGAAACTGACTAAGGTATAGAAGAAATAGACAGTGGCAAAGAGGCTCAGTCATCACCAAGGAGGTGTTTGCTGTCAATGCCTCCATAACACTTTATTAAACAACAACTCACATCCCCTCCACACATCCCCCGTAACCATTATTCTATTGACTACTTCTATACCTTTACTAGTTCAGTGGATATAAAGTTATACAAGTGAGTAAGCTCCAGATATCTGCTGTATAACACACTGCCTACAGTTAACAATGGAGCATTGTGCACTTAAAATTTTGTTGAGAATAGATCTCACTTAAGTGTTCCTACCACAAAGCAACATAACAAAACTCACAAACGGACACGTGGAAATTTTTAGAGGTGATGAATGTGTTTATTAACTGAATCATGGTGATGCTAACATAAGTATATACATATGCCCAAACTCATCAGATTGTGTATGCTAATTATGTACATCTCTATTTGTACATTTATTACACTTGAATAAAGTTGGAAAAATAAACATTATACCTTAAAAACACACTTTATTACATACAAGCTTAATTGTTCCTCTCATGAAGAATAATGCTGGAGAAAGCTGGTTTGCCATCTGGTTCTGCTGTCTACCATTGGTGTGGCCATATAGCACTTTCATGACCTCGTCAGCTTTCAATTTTCTCATATGTTAAATAAGAATGGGTAGTACTTGGCCAGGTTTTGGTAAGGACACAATGAGGTCACAAGGCAATATTAATAGCAAGGCAGAGTGACTTTGAATCCCACCTTCTAGCTGGTGACCATAAGCAAGTTACTAGCTTGTCTATACTTGGTTTCTTTTCTTCAGGACAGGGATAATAAAAATGTTGCCCATGCATATGTGGCTACTATGAGGATTGACTGGCAAATAAATGTTTTAAAACATGAAGAACAATGTCTTGGTTCTTGGTGGTTACTCAATAAAATGTTGGCTCCTAGGAATGAGGGTAGGTGCTCAAAGGACAGGACTGATGGTGACATCTCCTTCACAGGAGGGTGGACACCATTTTTGTTTCTGTCTCTCTCTTTTTTTTAATCCTGCTGATAAATCTGCAGCAGCAATCCTGTCTTGCTGCTGGTAAACCCTGCAAGCCCTTGGTGAAAGTGTATCCTGCCAACAGAATGACAGGAAGCTTTTCTCTCACACCTTTATTTGTTGTGTGCATTCCTGTATTAACAACGCTTACCTGTGCCTTGTGTAATGCTAATTGGATGATTATGTAGGTTTTTGACTGCTCTTTTCTTTGAAAAAAAATTTTAATTGCATAAGAAATATATGAATACCTTCTCTTGGTTTAAACTTCTAAGTTGAAACTCTATTCTAGATTCTTCCCCAAAGGCAACCGTTACATTGATTTTGATGATTATTCATTCATGCCTTATGTTTTACATATATATAAATTCACATGTATGTAACTATGTCATTTAGGGTTCTACCAGATAAACAGGTTGTTTTATCATTCATGTGATCAGTAATGATGACCCCTCTTTCATATCTGATATTAGTAATTTACGTTTTCTCTTTTCTCCTTGGTTTCTGGCTAGAGGTTTATCAATTTTATTAACATTTTCAAATAACCACCTTTTGGTTTTATTGATTTTTCTCTATTGATTTACTCATTTCAGTTAATTAATTTCTGCTCCAAATTTTATTATTTCTTTACTTCTGCTTACTTTATATTTATATTGATCATTTTATTCTAGCTTCTTGAGGTGGAAGCTTATATTATTGATTATAGTTTTTCTTCTTGTCTATTACATGCATTCAATGCTAAAATATTCCCTCTAAGCACTGCTTTTGCTGCATTCTACAAATCTTGATAAGTTGTATTTTCCTTTTTATTCAGTTCAAAACATTAACAAATATCTCTTAAGAGTTAAATTCACATTTTATTTAGAAGTCCATTGTTTAATCTCCAAATATTTTGGAATTTTCTAGTGCTCTTTCATTGATTTCTACTTTACTTAATTGTGATCTAAGAGCAAATGAGAAATTAGTTATATTATTTTTAATTTGTTCAAGTGTTTTTATGGCCCAGAATTTGGTCTACCTTGGTGACTGTTCCATGTGAAATTGGGAATAACGTATATCCTGCTGTTGTTAAATGAAACAATCTATATATGTAAATCAGATCCAGTTCATTGATGGCTCTATTCAGTTCAACTATATCCTTAACTGCTTTTCTGCCTGCTGGATCTGTCCATTTCTGATAGAGATTCCTTTTGTTGGTGTAATATGGTTTATTTTTCTCCATCCCTTTACTTTTAAAATGAGTTTTTTACTTTGAGTTTTCTGTAGACAACATATTGCAGGGTCTTGTTTACTCATCCATTCGGACAGACTTTGTCTTTTAATCAACATAGTTAGACCACTGAAATTTAAAGTGATTATTGATATAATTGGATTAACATCACCATATTTGTTACTGTTTTCTATTTGTTGTCCTGTTCTTTGTTTTTCTATTTCCTGCTCTCTTGCCTGTCATCTTTGGTTTTAATTAAGTAATTTATATGATTTCCTTTCCTCTCCTCTTATAGAATATACTGATATTCTATGGTGCTTCCCTTCCCCCAACACCAATGATTTGGTTGGTGTCTGTTATTAATTTTAGAAAATTCTCAACCACTTTCAAAAAGTGTTTAAGTGGTTGCCCTAGATTTTGCAACATACATATACAGTTAATCCAAGTTCACTTTAAATTAATACTATGCTGCTCCATGGGTATTGCAGATACTTTATAACAGAGTATTCCCAATTTTCCCTTCTTGTCCTATCTAACAATGTTATCATCTATTTCACTTACCCATAAGCTATAATTACCAAATACATTGTTGCTATCATTATTCTGAACAAACTGTTATTTGTTATATCAATTAAAAATTTGAAAACTAAAATATTTTATATTAGTTTCATTTATACCTTCAGCAGTCTTGCTTTCTTTGTAGACCCAAATTTCTGAATTATATCGTTTTCCTTCTTTCTAAAAAACTCTTTTAGTGTTTCTTGCAAGGTAAGTCTACTGGCAACAAGTTTCCTCAGTTTTTGCTAGTCTGAGGAAAGTCTTTATTTCTCCTTCACTTTTGAGGGATAATTTTAGTAGACACAGAATTGTAGGTTGGTAGGGGCTCCTCCTTCCACAACCCCCAGTGCCAACACTTAAAAATTTCACCCCACTCTATTCTTGCTTGCATGGTTTCTGATGATAAGTCTGTGTAATTCTACATTTTTTCCTCTATAGGTAAGGTGTTTTCCCCTCTGGCTTCTTTCAAGGTTTTTTCTTTGTCTATAGTTTGAATATCATATATTTAGGTATAGTTTTGGTTTGGTTTGGTTTCTGGGTTTGTGGGTTCAGGGGAGTTGGCATTTATACTGCTTGGTATTCTTTGAGCTTCCTAGAGCTATGATTTGGTGTCTGTTATTAATTTTAGAAAATTCTCAACCATAATTGCCCCAACTATTTCTTCTACTCTTTTCTCTATTACTTTTGGTATTCTCATTATACATATGTTACACCTTTTGTAATTACTTGATTATTGTTCTCAGATATATTCTTTATTTTCATTCCTTTTTCTCCTTGATTTTCAGTATGAGAAGTTTATATGAACATATCTTCAAGCTTTCTTCAGTTATATTCAGTCTACTGATGAGCCCATCAATGGCATCTTTATTTTTTTATACTGTTTTTTATTTATAGTATTTTCTTTTGATTCTTTCTTAGTGCTTTCATCTCTCTGCTTATACTACTTATCTATTCTTACATATTGTATACTTTTGTATACTTTTTCAATTAGACCCCTGTTTTGGTTAGGCTTTATATTCCCACAGAAATATCATCTGGAATTGTAATCCCCATAATTCTTATGTGTCTACGGAGAGACCTGGTGGGAGGTAATTGGATCATGTGGGTAGTTTCCCCCATGCTGTTCTGATGATGGTGAGTGAGCTCTTAAAAGAGCTGATAGTTTTATAAGGGGATATTCCCCCTTCACTACTCAGTCTTCTCCTTCCTGCTGACTTGTGAAAAGGGTACCTTGCTTCCCCTTTGCCTTCCACCATGATTGTAAGTTTTCTGAGGCCTCCCCAGTCATGCTGAACTGTGAGTCGATTAAACCTCTTTCCTTTATAACTTACCCAGTCTCATGCAGTTCTTTATGGTAGTGTCAAAATCAACTACTACAATCCCTTAGCGTGTTATTTTAATTTCTAGCTGATAATTAAAAAATCTCTGCCATACTGAGTCTGATTATGAGGCTTGGTGTGTCTCTTCAGTCTACTTTTTGCCCTTTAGTGCACTTATCATATTTTGTTTAAAACTGGATGTAATGTATTGGGTATAAGGACCTGAAATAAACAGGCCTTTAGTGTGAGGTTTTATGTTTATCTGGGTAGGAATTCAGTTGTGTTTACTGTTAGAATTAGGTTGTGTTTGCTATTTGCTGTAACTATAGATGTCAAAGGCCAAAAATTTTCTCTAATATCTGCTTTGTCTCCTCTGCTGTGCTTGAATTTCCCTAGAGACTTCTTCTTCAATAAAAGCTGAGCATTGAAGTTCTTTTAATGCTGTAATCTTCAGTTATTATACAGGAAGCCTGTTCATATGGTGAGAGGGGTAGTGGACTGTGATTTCCACAGGAGTTTTTTAGCCCCACACGCTAGATGAAACAGGAAAGTTAGAAGGAGCTTACGTTGGGTGCTTCCCTTCCCCGGACATCAAAGGCTAGTTGGGGTGGGTAGGCTGAATAGTAATTTCTACCACATTAATGAGGATTTGGTAAAATAGTTTCCCTGAAAGCAAGAGGGAATTTTTCCCCAATCTTTATGCTGAGATCCTGGCAGGACTCCTGGAGGTAAAACACATGAGTTCTCCTAAGACTGGCCCCCTAGGAATTTTAATATCACAAGATAATCTATGCTCAGTCTCCAGCAAGTCAATTGTCCTTTTGCTCCTAAAAGGCTCTAGCTGTGGCTTTTTCTAGTAAATTCAGATTCTCTGTATTTGCCCATTTCTCCAGCTTTTTGGATGATGATTTGCTCTGTAACTTCAATTCTCTGATGGATCTAAGAAGAGTTATCAATTTTCAGTTTCTTCATTTTTTTTTTTCTGTGTAAATCCGGGAGTGATGACTTCTAAGTTTTTTAAGTGTCAGAACAGAAACCAGAAGTCACTGTCTTCACTTATTATAAATATTATCTTACAATGTTGTCATACTTTAGTTTGTTACATTACAAGAGATTTTGGAAAGAAAAAAACTGAAGTATTTATCCACTTTTATTTTTAAAAATTTCTGGTGCATTTCATCCCTTCAAATAAATCTTATTTTCAATTTGGTATAATTTTCCTGGAGAACATCCTTCAGCATCCTTCTGAACATATTCTTCAGAATGAAGAATAAATGCTTCATTCTGTAGCATTTCTGGTGACAAATACTTTCTGAAAGTGTTTGTATTTTACCACACCTTTGAAACATATTTTCACTGAATATGTAATTCTGGCTTGACACTGAATTTAGGGAATGAAAAAAGAGCATGGGGGGAAAGAAAGAATCTGAGAGTATTTGTGAGGCAGTGGCTAAATGGCAGGGCACTCATAAATTAAAAGTTTTGTTGTGCAATATGACTCTTCAATAAACTAAGAAGATTCAGGAGTTAGGCTTCATATCTTTTTGGAATAAACAATAATGGCTTAGTTCTCATATTGTCATTATAACACATATTGAAAAGTCTGAGCCAGGATTTCTGGTTTAAAATTCATTCTTATATCATGTAATAGGTGAACTACTCCCAAGGCAAATCAATAAATATATGGATTTTTAAATATTCTGATTTAGAGTAATTGCTAGATTTCAATGTTCTATTGATGCATATTCTCGAATATTAGCAACTGACACACTAGTACAAAATTTTGAACATCTTTTAAGTTTTGAGAAAATCTATTTTTAATACTTTTTAAAAAAACTTTGCTTTCTACCTAAGAATATGCTTCTGAGCATTTTAATCAACTAACCAATTAATACTATTATTATTTTTTGAGATGGAGCCTTGCTCTGTCATGCAGGCTGGGGTGTAGTTGTGTGATCTCAGCTCACTGCAACCTCCGTCTCCTGGGTTCAAGCGATTCTCCTGCCTCAGACTCCTGAGTAGCTGGGATTACAGGCACACACACATGCTCGGCTAATTTTTGTATTTTTTGTATAGATGGGGTTTCACCATGTTGGTCAGGCTGGTCTTGAACTCCTGACTTCATGATCTGCTCCCCTTGGCCTCCCAAAGTGCTGGGATTACAGGCATGAGCCACTGCGCCCAACCTAATTATTTTACTAATGTACATACATTGGTACAATTTGACAAAATAATCAATTTGAATTTTAAAACACATTTTAGAAATATCATTTAGCCAGTCTTGTGCTTATATTTATCCATTTATATTTTAATGTACACTTAGCTGAGACATATATAAAAATAAGGCTTTTTTTAAAAATCTAAAACCATTTTTCTTTGAGATAATTATATAAAGATGCTGTCTAACAGGTGAGATTTCTAGAGGCTGCAGTTAATTTAAGTAAAAACAAAGTCATTATTCTTTCCTACTTCCAACTTTTATTTTCGGTTCAGGGTACATGTACAGGTTTGTTACTTCGGTAAATTGTGTGTTACTGGGGTTTGGTGTACAAATGATTTCATCACCTAGGTAGTGAACGTAGTATCTGATAAGTAGTTTTTAAATCCTCACCCTCCTCCCACCCTTCAGCCTCAAGTAGGCCCTGGTGTTTATAGTTCCCCTCTGTGTCCACGTGTAGTCATGTACACATGTGTAATTCCGTGTGTTTAGCTCCCGCTCACAACATGCAGTATTTGGTTTTCTGTTCCTGCATTAACTCACTTAGGATAATGGCCTCCAGCTGCATCCACATTGCTGCAAAACACATGATTTCATTCTTCTTTATGGCTGTATAGTATTCCATGGTATATGTGTGTCACATTTGCTTTATTCAGTCTACCACTGATAGGCATCCAGATGATTCCATGTCTTTGCTATTGTGAAAAGTGCTACAATGAGCATGCATGCATGTATCTTTATAGAAGAAAAAATTATATTTTAGTGGGCATATACCTGGCAATGGAACTGCTATATTGAATGGTATTTCTAAGTTCCTTGAGAAATCTCCAAACTTCTTTCCACACTGATTGAACTAACTTATATTTCCACCAGCGGTGTATAAATGTTCCCTTTCCTCCACAACCTCACCAATATCTGTTATCTTTCAACTTTTTAGTAAAATTGAATAAAAAGTATGAGCTTTTTATTCAATTTTATTAATTTTATTTTATTTTATTAATCAAAATATTTTATTTTATTAATCAAAGCTCATTGTGGTTTTGATCTGCATTTCTGTAATGATTAGAGATGTTGAACATCTTTTAATTTGGTTGTTGGCTGCATGTATTTCTTATTTTGAGAAGTGTCTGTTCATATCCGTTGCCCAGTTTTTAATGAGGCTGTTTTTCTGCTTGTTGATTTGTTTAAGTTCCTTATAGATTCTGGATATTAAACCTTTGCCAGATGCATAATTTGCAAATATTTTCTCCCATTTTGTAGGCTGTTTACTTTGTTGACAGTTTCTGTTGCTGGGCAGAAGCCCTTTTGTTTAATTAGGTCCCACTTGTCAATTTTTTGTTTTGTTGCAATTGCTTTTGCCATCTTCATCATGAACTTTTTGTCAAAGCCAATGTTCAGAATTGTATTACCTAGGTTTTCTTATAGGGTTTTTATAGTTTTAGTTTTTACATTTAAGTCTTAAGCCACCTTGGGTTGTTTTTTAATATGGTTAAAGGAAGGGGTCTAGTTTTAATCTTTGGCCTATGGCTAGCTAGTTATCCCAGCACCATCTGTTGACTAGGGAGTCCTTTTCCCACTGCTTTTTATTGTCAATTTTGTTGAAGATCAGATGGTTGTAGGTGTGTGCTTTATTTCTGGGTTCTCTAACCTGTTGCATTGGTCTATGTGTCTGTTTTTGTACCAGTACCCTGCAAATTTAGTTATGGTATCCTTGTAGTATAGTTTGAAATCTGGTAATATAACAACTCTTTCACAGAAAGCTTAGAAGTTTTTCTAGCTATCCTTACAATTTAAAAACTTCCTAGAATATGTCTAAATACTATATGTACAAAATATATATACATCAATGCCATTAGGCACCTGACAAACATTCCAATCTAAAGATTCAGGCCTTTCTTTAGCTCAGGGACACTTTCTTCCTCTACTGGTTTCATTACAATATTATTTCAATTTATGGTCTTATGTCTTTGCTGGAATGGCTATTATCTCCGTGTTTTATGGAGGTGTCATCCAATTCTATTCCCTTTTCTTTTATGATTTCTCTCATTATAATTTTGCTTTGTGCTTTGAGATATGTTGTAGATTTAATTGTATCCTCCAAAAAGATATGTTAAAGTCCTTAATGCCTACTGTGACCTTATTTGGAAATATAGTCTTTGCAAATGTAAGTAAGTTGAGGTGAATCCTAAATCAAATGCCTGGTATCCTTATTGGGAGAGGGAAATCTAAAGATACAGAGATACACAGTGGAAGAAACCCATGTGATGGCAGAAGCAGAGGTTGCAGTGATGCAGCTAAAAGTCAAGAAATGCCAAAGACTGTCAGCAAGCACCAGAAGATGGAAGAGGCAAGACAGGATTTTTCCCCAGGTCTTAAGGGAGAGCATTGTTCCACTTAAACTGTGATTTTGGACTTCTAGCCTCCAGAACTGTGAGAGAATACATTTCTCTTGTTTTAAGCCCCTAGTTTATTACAATTTTGTCATGGAATCCTTGGAGTGTCACTTTTCTGTGGCTGGTGGTACCTTTGCCTGAGTTTTGCTTGTGTCCCCTGGGCCTGCTCTGCCTAAAAGGCCTGGCAGGCTGCACTTGGCTCATGCTACCAGCCTGAATCCCATGCCTGCCAACAGCGAGCCAGGTGCAGAGCAGTGAGTAGGGTGTCAGCCAGTGAGTGTGGGGTCTGGTCACTGTGCACAGCCAGGGATGCTAGCTCCCTGGAAGGCTGTGGCTGGACCAGGCGTACCACAAGCAACTTCCACTGGTGACACTAAGGAATATAGTGGGACCTGGAAGCTTGGAGATACCAGAGACTGCAGAGCCCCAAAGAGGGTGTCACAGCCCTGGCTCAGGGAGCTCCTAGGTCTGGGCTCTCTGAAGAACCACAACTCTTCCCTCTTTTTCTCTTCTCTCTTTCTCATCAAGCAAAGGGGGTGTTTCAGCCCTGTTTGTGTTACAGCTTTTTCAGCCTCACCATTCAGCAGGTCCTGAGTTCTTGTCCCATTTTCAGGAAGAACGAGGTAGGTGGACATGTGGAGGGTAAACAAGGCAAAGAGGTCCTTTAATGAGTGACAAAACAGCTCAGAGGAGACCTGCAGTGCGTAGCTCCTCTCAGCAAGCAGGTCAGATCAGCGAGTGTCCAGCTCTCAGCAGAGGAGAACCACAGTGGGTGGTTATTCTCCATAGGCAGGTCATCCCTAAGTCTGCCCAAGTCTGGCTGAGTTTGGGGGTTCTTATGGGCTTTAGCAGAGAGGAAGTGTGTGCTTACTGGTCTGTGGAAGGCCATGGGAGGGCCCAGAAAAAGCACCGTAAGTTCCCATTCTCCTCGACAGAACTGGCAGACTGGCACTAAGGCTTCAGGCCCTCCCCTGCTTGAAGGTGGGGCTTCAGTAGGGACCCACCACTTTTCACCAAGGAGCCAATCTGCTTCCTGCCACCACCATTCATGGCACCCAGGCTGTTCATGCCAAGGGGTGTCTCCAGGCCAGCACTGAGCTGCCCTCAGCAGCCCCCTCAACTTCCCTCCTGTGCTCATTGACACCCCAAAGTCCAGAGGGGGCTAAGACAGGAGGGGGCTGGTGTGTCAGCACTGCCCAGAGCATGTGTACACCTGGCCAGGTTGTGACAGCACCCGGGCTCTGCCTCAACTTTGCTCAGAAATTGGAGTGTGGTGGGAGCAGAGACAGGCCAGACAGCAGGAGCAGGCACTTCTGTTCCTATGGGGGCAGCTGGGATTCCCAGGTCTGAAAGTACAGAGATGCCTGGGTCTGCGGCCATGGCTAGGCAGCTGCAGCTGTTACTGGGAGAACAGGGCTCCCACCTGCTCCCGGCCCCCAAGAGCACAGAGATGCTCTGGTCTGGAACTGTGCCTGGGCAGCCACAGTGGCACCTGGGAAGAATGAGGCTCTCATGCTGCCAACTGGGAAGCGGGTGGGGCTTACATCTCTTCCCAGATCCCGCTAGCTCCATGGAGTGCACAGCCCCAGCCACACCTCCTCCACTGCAGCTGGCGTCTTTGCAGTGGCTGCTCCAGATGGATCACCGCTGCCATCAATTTTGTTACAGCAGCCCTGGGAAACTAATACAATGTAGTTCTGCTATATGTTCCAAGTCTACTTGGAATATACAGTTTGTATGCTTCATTTTATTTACAGAATTATTTAAATAAAGAATTATGTCTGTTACTGTTTATAAGAAAAAGTATCCTGTAACCTCTATTTGACTCTCCTTAAACCATACTAATATTTTATAGTTATGGTTTTAAAATTTTTTATTGATATATAATATACATATATTCAGAATAGATGTGATATTTTGATACACTCATCTAATGCATAAAGATCAAATTGGGTAATTGGGATATCCATCACTTTAAACATTTACCTTTTCTCTATTCTAGGAACATATGTACACTAGATTATTGTTAACTATAGTCATCTTACTAATCTATCAAATGCTAGGTCTTATTTTTTCTATCTAACTGTGTATTTTTATGCATTAATTAACCTCTCATAATTCCAGCTTTAATTTGTCTCATTGAACAGATTTATCTCACAAAGGATTTCTTTTTTTAAATCTAACTTTCATTTATGGCTGCTAGTTTCTCTTAGGTGTCATTTTGTTGTTGCTGTTGGCCAACTGGAGCTCAGGTCTGATTTGGGGGTACCCTAAGTGGTGGCAATTTCACAGGTGGTGGCAAGCAAAGTGACCCCTCCTCCTGTGGGCTGATAATGATGGAGTGGGCAGGGAGCCAGTTTCCTGCTAAAGGATGCAGTGAAGGCCTCTCTGCAGCTTGGTCTTCCTATATCCTTTCCCTAGCATCAGGGGCAGGGTAGGCAGGGCCTGTCCGCCCAGCAACTTCTTCATCTCTTGGGAGTCAAGAAGACATGATATGCTCATGCTAGACTAATGTTTGTCTTTCCATGGGGTCCCCAGCTTTCTGAGGTCAAGCTCTTCCCAAGGTTCTCTATTTCAGGGTCCTTTCCTGGGAGTCTGTCCTACTCTCCAAGGTGCTTTACCAACCAAGAGGAAGAAAACTCCTGTGCCCCTTCAGTATTATTGTTCATACCCTCAGTATTTAAAGTGCCTTATTTCTAAATTTTCAAGTAGTCAGTATAGAGTCCAATCAATACATGCATGCATATGTTTAACAATAAATAACTTGCTACTTCTGACATTCAAGGTGGTCACCAACTAAAGTCTTCAACATAAAGCAAGTATAGGGGAACAGGTTACAAAGTAATACGGAATATCTTCTGCCTAGAAAATAGGTCGGAAAATGTAGGAGTATTTGTTTAAGCATCTGTTTGATAAACTCGATATCCTAGTCCCTTTGTTTTTTGTATGTTTGTTTGAGACAGAGTCTCACTCTATTGCCCAGGCTAGAGTGCAGGGCACAGCCTCCACTCACTGTAACCTTCACCTCCTGGACTCAAGTGTTTCTCCTGCCTCAGCCTCCCAAGTAGCTGGGATTACAGGTACCCACCATACCCAGGTAATTTTTGTATTTTTAGTAGAGACATGGTTTCGCCTTGTTGGCCAGGCTGGTCTCTAACTCCTGACCTCAAGGGATCGGCTGGCCTCACCCTCCCAAAGTGCTGAGATTACAGGCATGAGCCACTGACCGCAGCCTCTTTGTTTTATGAGTAAATTTTGTTTCTTCTTTAACATGAAAGAATTTTAGTTCTATGTAAATTAGGTAGCCTCTTTAGAATAATGTAATTTTAAACTAAATCTAAAGGTTTTATTAACTGTGATCTTTTTGACCTTGGTATATAGTTTCCTAGAATATAGTTTTTAAAAAAGATCTATCTAGTCATTTAAATAGCACTGTGGGTAAGATGAGAGTTTATCATCCAGTGGGTATAGTTAGACTTTCTTCCTGCAAAATATGATTCTGTTTAAAAATAAATTTGTATCTTTAGCTGAACCAAGATGGAAAATTTCCTTATCTCTTCCAACCTCTACGACAGAAAAAAAAAAAATCTAAAAGTAATGCATTATTACCAGCACTAGAAAATAAAAAAAGAGAGTAAGAACATTTGAGAAATACCCGAAAAGTAAAAAGCAGGCAGGATCAGATCTCTGGGAAAATATAGGAAATGACAGCCCAGAATAAGCCCCAAACAGTAGATTGCTGCAGCCATAGTGATAGTTTCAGAGAAATTTCAAGTGCAGGATGATAGGATACAAGGAATGAAAGGAAATCATGGGCTAATTTTAGAGTAGTCAAATGCGTGCAGGTGGAGCACTGCCCCCTCCTCTGACTGCTCTTGCTGAACAGTGTGTATCTCCTAGCTGGGGGAATCTGTTTTGGTTTTTCTATTTTGTTTTGTTTCAGAGACAGGGTCTTGTTCTGTCACCCAGGCTGGAGTGCAGTTGTGCAATCATAGCTCACCACGACCTCGAACTCCTGGGCTCAAGCTATCCTCCTGCTTTCGCCTCCCAAAGTGCGGGGATTACAGGTGTGAGCCCCTGCGCCTTGCCTTATCATGAAGCTGATAAGTAATATCTTCCTATAGGCTGAAATAGAACTATCCCTCTAGTATCAGTGAGACAAGGCTGTGCCCCAGTAAATTTTATTGTTTTATTGCTAGTAATGCTGCCTACCACCCCTTCAGGAAATGAGTCTCACACCCAGAAGATTAATTGTGGCAAGTTATTTTCAGCATTACGTCTTGCCCTTCTCCCACAATGACCAGGGGCAGCTTAAATAGAATAGCCAGATTGTGTGCGGAAAGGTGTGCAGAGGTAGCACTTATTCATAATCCTCCTGACTCCATGTGAAGTTACTTTGGCTAGACGAACAGGGCCTCCTCTGTGCCACATTGCCCACATACTTTTTCCATGACTTACCCAATTGACTTAGTGTCTGTTTAACGATTAGGAATTCCTATTTGCTTCTTGTTAATAGTATATGTACAAACCTTTTAAAACAGAACAAAAGGATATCAATAAACTAAAGTCAGACCAAGTCAAGTGCAGCATAAAGATATTAACAATAGCAGAGTTAAGCAATAGTTGGTTTTTGTCTCCTTTTAAAATAAGTTTGCTCAGGGGACATACAAATCTAAATTATTCCCTGTTTCTCTAACCATATCCAAGAGTTATATCAGTCTGTCTATTCATTACTTTTTATATATATCTGGAGGATAATATTCTGCTTTTATCCAGCAGGCAAGTAATCTTAGTAAGACAAGTTACAAGATTTGAGACTCACTAGTCAAGAATACACTTAAATATCTCTGGTGACACAGAGCTTTGCTAGACCCCTGTCTGACCAAGAAGTCTTTGTGCTTTTCTAGGGTAATCTTGGGAGTCAAGAAGACATGGTATGCTTATGCTAGACTAATGTTTGTCTTTCCATGGGATCCCCAGCTTTCCAAGGCCAAGCTCTTCCCAGGGTTCTCTACTTCATAGTCCTTACTTGGGAGTCTGCCCTACTCTCCAAGGTGCTTTACCAATCAAGAGGAAGAAAACTTCTGTGCCCCTGCAGTGTTATTTGTACCCTTAGCATTTAAAGTGTCTTATTTCTAAATTTTCAAGTAGTCAGAACAGAGGCCAATCGATACAAGTATGTGTATGTTTAACAATAAATAACTTGCTACTTCTGGCATTCAAGGTGGTCACCAACTAAAGTCTTCAACATAAGGCAGGTATTCTAGATGAACAGGCCATCAAAGTGAAGTAGTTATGCATATTAAACATTTGATGATATGTTCAGCAGGGAGCCATAAAGATCCTATTGCAGTCTGGTTACCAATCTCAACAAGAATGTGTCCATGGACTAGAGGACAAATTTCACTTAAGACAAACAACAGAAGGTAACACAAGCAAGATCCATTTCTTCTCAGTTTGTCTAATCCCAATTCCTGCCTTTGCAGTTCAGCAAATTCTTTTTATCTTATTCAAGGGCTCCTTTTAAAATAATCACACAAATGATAAATGCACATAATCACCTCACCCAAGTCACCATATAAATGCATTTGTGCAGTGCAATCGATTCTCCAAATGCTTCCCCTACCTTGTTTTCATTCTTTACCAAATGATCCTTTCAAAAAAAAATGTAGCCTGAGGACAGTCAGGAGACTAAGTGGAGGAAAACTGTGAACCTTAAGAATTAGGTTCACAGAAAGAAAATTGAAAGGTAGATGGCTAGATTTTAGGGATTACATGTTAGGATTAAACAATTTGGTAAGCTCAGAAGAATGGCTTTTTTAAAATTAGCTTTCCAAAATCTATTTTTACTTCCTAACAACACACTCATTTTTTTTAAGTTTTTTTTTTTTTTTCTCACAGCTTTTATTAAACACACACTGTCCAGAAGGCTGTTCTGCTCCAATGACTTCTCTAGAGACAGCTACACAGACCTCAGAGAGGGCATTTATTCAGTTTGAAGGGACAATTCTGTGCTCTCCACTGGAGTGGTACCTAAGGTCATGACTGCTTATGCTCCTGTGGGTGGCTGCTGACGATAGGAGCCATTTTTGATATCTGTAGGATGAAGGTGACTTTCACAAGAGAGTACTTGTATTAGTCTGCTAGGGCTGTCATGACAAAGTGGCACAGCTTGGGTGATTTAATCAAAAGAAATTTACTTCCTCACATCTGTGAAGCCTGAAAGTCCAAGATTAATGTGTTGGCAGGGTTGGTTTCTTCTGAAGCCTTCTCGCCTTGATGAGATGGTCATTTTTCCTTGTGTCTCCACATGTCATTACTTTGTGCATGCCTGTGCCCTAATCTCCTTGTCTTATAGGGACACACAATGTTGTAGTAGGGTCCACTGATATGACTTCATTTTGCTTTAATTACCTCTTTAAAGACCCTGTCTTCACAGTCTCATTCTGAGCAGGAGTTCAAGACCAGCCTGGCCAACATGGTGAAACCCAGTCTCTACTAAAAATACAAAAATTAGCCAGGTGTGGTGCACACTAGTAATCCCAGCTACTTGAGAGGCTGAGGCAGGAGAATCAGTTGAACCCAGGAGGTGGAGGTTGTGGTGAGCGAAGGGAAGGGAAGGGAAGGGGAGGAGAGGGGAGGAGAGGGAAGGGGAGGGGAAGGGAGGGGAGGGGAGGGGAGTGGAGGGGAGGGGAGGGAAGTGAAGGGAGAGAGAAAGAGAGAGAGAAAGAAAGAAAGCAGGAAAGAAGAAAGTAAAGAAAGAAAGAGAGAGAGAAAAGGGAGGGAGGGAGGGAAGGCAGGCAGGCCATAAAACAATCAGAAAACAAATAGCAAAATGGCAGCAGGAGTAAGTTCTTACTTATTAATAATAACATTGAATGTAAATGGACTAAACTCTCCTATCAAAAGGCTGAATGAATGAAAATACAAGACTCATTGATGTGTTTTCTACAACACACTTCACCTATAAGAAGAAACACAGACTGAAAATAAAGGGAATAAAAAGATATTCCATACATTTGATGTAAGTATATAGCTATGTGCAGATCATGCAGGATTATTGCATAGGTACATACATGACAAGGTGGTTTGCTGCCTTCATCCCCCAATCACCTATGTCTGGTATTTCTCCCCTCATTATCCCTCCCCAACCTCCCCACCCCCACTGTCCCTCCCTGAGACCCCCCCTACTGACCATGGTGTATGATGCTCCCCTCCCGGTGTCCATGTGTTCTAATTGTTCAACAGCTGCCTATGAGTGATAGCATACAGTGTTTGGTTTTCTGTTCCTGTGTCAGTTTGCTGAGAATGATGGTTTCCAGATTCATCCATATTCCTATGAAAGACACTAAGTCATCATTTTTTATGGCTGCATAGTATTCCATGGTGTATATATGCAACATTTTCTTTATCCAGTCTATTGATAATGGACATTTAGGTTGGTTCCAGATCTTTGCTATTGTAAACAGTGCCACAATGAAAATACGTGTGCACGTGTCTTTATAATAGAACAATTTATAATCCTTTGGGTATATACCCAGTAATGGGATTGCTAGGTCAAATGGGATTTCTATTTCTAGGTCTTTGAGGAAGCGCCACACAATCTTCCACAATGGTTGAACAGTTTACACTCACACCAACAGTGTAAAAGTGTTTCTATTTCTCCACATCCTCTCCAGCATCTGTTGTTTCCAGATTTTTTAATGATCACCATTCTAATTGGTATGAGATGGTATCTCAATGTAGTTTTGATTTGCATCTTTCTAATGACCAGTGATGATGAGCATTATGTTTGTTGGCCTCATCAATGTCTTCTTTTGTAAAGTGTTTGTTCATATCCTTCACCCATTTTTGAATGGGTTTGTTTGTTTTTGTTTTTGTTTTTATGGAAATCTGTTTCAGTTCTTTGTAGATTCTGGATATTAGCCCTTTGTCAGATGGGTAGATTGCAAAAATTTTTTCCCATTCTGTTGGTTGCCAGTTCACTCTAATGATTGTTTCCTTTGCTATACTGAAGCTCTGGAGTTTAATTAGATCCCATTTGTCTATTTTGGCTTTTGTTGCCATTGCTTTTGGTGTTTTAGTCATGAAGTCCTTGCCTATGCCTGTGGCTGGAATGGTTTTGCCTCGGTTTTCTTCTAGGGTTTTTATGGTGTTGGGTCTTATGTTTAGATCTTTAATCCATCTGGAGTTAATATTAGTGTAAGGTGTCAGGAAGGGGTCCAGTTTCTGCTTTCTACACATGGCTAGCCAGTTTTCTCAACACCATTTCTTAAACAGGGAATCCTTTCCCCATTGCTTGTTTTTGTCAGGTTTGTCAAAGATCAGATGATTGTAGATGTGTGATATTGCTTCTGAGGCCTCTGTTCTGTTCCATTGGTCTATGTCTCTGTTTTGGTACTGGTACCATGCTGTTTTGATTACCAGAGTCTTGTAGTATAGTTTGAAGTCAGGCAGCGTGATGCCTCCAGCTTTGTTCTTTTTGTTTAGGATTGTTTTGGCTATGCAGGCTCTATTTTGGTTCCATATGAAGTTTGAAGTGGTTTTTTTCCAGTTCTGAGAAGAAGATCATTGGTAGCTTGATGGGGATAGCGTTGAATCTATAAATTACTTTGGTCAGTATGGCCATTTTAATGATATTGATTCTTCCTAATCATGAGCATGGAATGTTTCTCTGTCTGTTTGTGTCCTGTTTTATTTCGTTGAGCAGTGGTTTGTAGTTCTCCTTAAAGAGGTCTTTTACATTCTTTGTTAGTTGTATTCCTAGGTATTTTATTCTCTTTGTAGCAATTATAAACGGCAGTTTGTTCTTGATTTGGCTCTCTTTAAGTCTGTTATTGGTGTATAGGAATGCTTGTGATTTTTGCACATTGATTTTGTATCCTGAGACTTTTCTGAAGTTGAGAAGCCTACTTCTCAAGAGCATACAATAGAGAAAAGACAGTCTCTTCAATAAATGGTGTTGAGAAAACTGGATACCCATATGCAGAAAAATGAAACTAGACCCCTATCTCTTGCTGTGTACAAATATTAATCAAAATGGATTAAAGACTTAAATCTAAGGCCTCAAACTAAAAAACTACCACAAGAAAACATTGGGGAAAATATCTAGTACCGTAGTCTCAGTAAATAATTCTTGAGCAATACCCGACAAGCACAGGTAACCAAAGCACATATCGACAAATAGGAACACATCAAGTTAAAAAGCTTCTGCATAGCAAAGGAAACGGTCAACAAAATGAGGACAGAACTCACCGAATGCAAGAAATATTTGCAAACTACCCACATGACAAGGAATTAATAATCAGAATATGCAAGGAGTTCAAACAACTCTGTAGGAAAAAATATTTAATAATCTGATCCAAAAAATGGGCAAAATATTTGAATAGATATTTGTCAAAAGAAGACATAAATGGCAAGCAGACATATGGAAAGGTGCTCAACATTGTTGATCACAGAGGTATGCAAATCAAAACTACAATGAGATTTTCTCTTACCCCAGTTAAAATGGCTTTTATCTGAAAGACAGGCAATAAAAAATGCTGGACAGGATGTGAAGAAAAATAAACCCCTGTACAATGTCAATGGGGATGTAAATTAGTACAACCACTATGGAGAACAGTTTGGAGGTTCCTCAAAAAACTAAAAATTGAGCTACCATATGATCCAGCAATTCCACTGCTTGGTGGGATCTAGAAGAAAGAAAATCAGTGTATCAAAGAGATATCTGCACTCCCATTTGTGTCAGCACTGTTTACAATAGCTAAGATTTGGAAGCAACCTAAGTGTTCATCAAAAGATGAATGGATAAAGAAAATGTGGTGCATATACACAATGGAATACTATTAAAGAATGAGATCCAGTCATTTGCAACAACACGGGTGAAACTGAAGATCATTAAGTGAATTAAGCCAGGCACAGAAAGACAAATATCACATGTTCTCAATTATTTGTGGGATCTAAAATCAAAACAGTTGAACCTATGGACATGAAAAATAGAAGGATGGTTACCAGAGGCTGGCAAACGTAGCGGGGGGCATTGGGGGGAAGGTGGGGATGGTTAATGTGTACAAAAAATAGAATGAATAAGACTTACTATTCGATAGCACAAGAGGATGAAAATAGTCAACAATAACTTAACTGTATATTTTTTAAGTAATTGAAACAGTATTATTGGATTGTTTTTAACTCAAAAGATAAATGCTTGAGGGTATAGATACCTCATTCTCAATGAAAAAACAACAACAACAACAACAAGAAACCAAACTGGCACTGCTGACATTTTCCTGAAGCAGTTCTCTCTCTTCACTGTGGCCCTGCCTGTTCTTGGCTCTCTTCTCACAGCTCAGCTCTTGATCTACTCTTCACCCTGTAGCCTCTCAATTGATTATCTTACCTGCTCCAGTGACTTCAATAAAAACCACTGTTCAAATATTTACCAAACCAATATAATTTGCTTTGACCTAAGCTGCTGATCCACATTGCCAACTGCTCCCTGGGCAGCTCCACTTGGGCGCATGACTGGTGCCATCCACACACCATGAGCAATACCAAATTATCATTTCTCTCCAATACCTACACATTTTCAACAAATAAATTGGGATTTTTTTTTAAGTAAGAGGAAAATATAAGGGAAATGTACAAATTCAAATAGATTTAAGAGACATAACAGCCTTGTAGATTTATGTTGAACCTGATTCAAACAAACTGGAAAAAATCATAATGCAATCAGGAAAATGTGAACACTACGTAGAATTATAGCTAAATTTGCTTAGGTGTGATCGTGGTATTAAGTTATGGTTTTTAAAAGAACATTTTTCTTGAGGTACATGCTAAAATACTTATGGATGAAATGATGTGATGTCTGAGAGTTTTTTTTACAGCAATATGGCAGAAAAGGGAGTGGGGGTTACAAATGTATTAAGACTAGACCTGAAGCTGGTAGTGCTTACCTAGAGGTTCATGTACATACTTATTTCTACTTTGGCATTTGTTTAAAGTTTTCCATAAAATAAAGACTAAAAATTAAACAAAGGTCAACAAGTACAATTAAATTAGAAAATCTGTATGTCTTCTAACTTTCCTAATTTTGACCAGTTCTTCTTTTTTATCTGTTATTTCACTATTCTTTGCCTTCTTCCTACAACCCCACATACATAGGTACTGTGTTAAGCCCAGTTTGTTTTCCTTCTAATGCATACTTGGTTTCCTTCCTCATTTTTTTATGTTTCCTAATCATTCCCTAAGTGCACAGGACCTCATTTTCCTTCATCTGTGATAGCATCCTGTCTTCTAACCCTGTCTTTCCTACGGGAATAGTTTATTCTAACCAGAATAAATATTATTGTAATCAGAATAAAATAATAGTGTAATTCCACCTGTATTTCCAGGCCACTCCTTAGAATATACTTATCTGAGAAAATAGAACAACCTGTGGCAGGACTAAATACCTAGAATGAAGTGTGAAATGACTCCAGCTTTGGGGTGGTGGGACAGAGAATGGGAAAAGAGGCTTGGGACTTGCATTTGTATTCCAAACTTGGGTTACATTTTTTTGTTAACTAGGCAGAGATAGCTGAATGCACTGGTTAAGAGCCAGACAGCCTCTAAGCTCCATGCCTAGTTCCCTCCAAGGTAAAATGAGAAAATAATTGTACTTATCCCACAGGGTCATTATGAGGACTAAATGAGCTCATATTTATAAAAGTGTTTAAAATAATGCCTGGCACAGAGTAAACACTATATGTAATTGATGAACTATAACTTCTTTCACAAATTAGTAAATCCTTCCCTTAACAGACAAAAATTGCCACACCACATTGGTTTTTAGAATATTCTCTTTTAAAAATAACCCTCAGGTTGTGAGGTTTTCCTAGGTCTTCAAAGATGGGTGCATTCCCAGGACACGCATAAGATGATTTGGGGAGAGGATGTGCAGAAGAAAAGATGCCTCTTCATATTTTTGTTCTTAAAAATAATACATTAGGCTTTTTCTGTTCAGTATTCAGAGAGACACTGGAGCCCCGATTCTCTCTATATGTGAGCCTTTCAAAATGGTAGAAAGATGTCTTAAAGGAAGAGTAAGTGTTCCATAACATGACTGGGGAGCAGAGTGTAATAGTGTTATTTATCCCTATTCATTTAGCTTTCAGTGTGTTGAATATATTACAGTTATGTGTGCTGGAAAAGGGAGTTTACAGGTTATATTCTCTAATTTTAATAAAACTTACGTTCACAAAGTGAATAAACAGCTTTAAAATATTTCTGTAAAACAAACAAACAGGAAATAGGAAAATGACAGTTCAAGATGGCCAAATAAAAACAGCTCCGGTCTGCAGCTCCCAGAAAGATCAATGCAGAAGGCAAGTAATTTCTGCATTTTCAACTGAAGTACATGGTTCATCTCAATGGGACTGGTTAGATAGTGGGTGCAGCCCATGGAGGGTGAGCTAAAGCAGGGTGGTGCACTGCCTCACCCGAGAAGTGTAAGGGGTTGGCGAACTCCCTCTCCTAGACAATGGAAGCTGTGAGGAACCCTGCCATGAGGGACAGTGCATTCCGGCTACACTTTTCCAATGGTCTTTGCAACCCGCGGACCAGGAGATTGACTTGGGTGCCTATACCACCAGGGCTTTGGATCTCAAGCACAACACTGGGCAGCCTTTTGGGCAGACAGAGACCTGGCTGCAGGAGTTTCTTTTCATAACCCAGTGGTACCTGGAATGCCAGTAAGAAAGAACCATTCATTCCACTGGAAAGGGGGCTGAAGTCAGGAAGCCAAGTGGTCTAGCTCAGCAGATCCCACCCCCATAAAGCCCAGCAAGCAAAGATCCACTGGTTTGAAATTCTCACTGCCAGCACAGCAGTCTGAAGTCAACCCGGGATGCTCCAGCTTGATGCAGGGAGGGGTATCTGCCATTACTGAGGCTTAAGTAGGTGGAATTCCTTCCACAGTGTAAAAAAAAAACAGCAGGGAAGTACAAACTGGACAAAGCCCACCTCAGCTCTGCAAAGCTGCTGTAGCCAGACTGCCATTCTAGATTCCTCCTCTCTAACCAGGACATCTCTAAAAGAAAGGCAGTAGTGTCGATCAGGGGCTTATAGAAAAATTCCTATCTCCCTGGGACAGAGAACCTGAGGGAAGGGCTCAGCTTCAGCAGACTTAAACACTCCTGCCTGCTGACTCTGAGGAGAGTAGTGATTCTCCCAGTACAGGAGTCAAGCTCTGCTAAGGGACAGACTGCCTCCTCAAGTGGGTCCCTGAACTGCATGCCTCCTGACTGAGAGACACCTCCCAACAGGGGTCGACAGATACTTCATACAGGAGAGCTCTGGTTGGCATCTGGCAGGTGCTCTTCTGAAATGAAGTTTTCAGAGAAAGAAACAGGCAGCAATCATTGCTCTTCTGCAGCCTCCACTGGTGATACCCAGGCAAACGGGTTCTGGAGTGGACCTCCAGCAAAGTTCAGCAGACCTGCAGCAGAGGAGCCTGACTGTTAGTAAAAAACCTAACAAACATAAAGGAATAGCATCCACATCAACAGAAAGGATGTCAACACAGAAACCCAATCGGAAGGACATGAACATCAAAGACCAAAGGTAGATAATCCATAAAAATGAGTAAAAACCAGGACAAAATGGCTGAAAATTCTAAAAACCAGAAGGCCTCTTCTCCTCCAAAAGGTCACAACTCCTTACCAGTAAAAGAACAAAACTGGATGAAGAATGAGTTTGATGAATTGGCACAAGTAGGCTTCAGAGGGTGGATAATAACAAACTTTTCTGAGATAAAGCAGCAAGTTCTAACCCAATGCAAGGAAGTTAGAGCCTTGAAAAAAAATTAGAAGAATTACTAACTAAAATAATCAATATAGAGAAGAACACAAATAACCTGATGGAGCTAAAAAACACAGTATGAGAACTTGGTGAAGCATACATAAGTATCAATAGCCAAATCAATCAAGTAGAAGAAAAGATATTAGAAATTGAAGATCAACTTAATGAAATAAAGCATGAAGACAAGATTAGAGAAAAAAGAATAAAAAGGAAAGAACAAAGCCTGCAAGAAATATGGAAATATGTGAAAAGACCAAGCCTAGATTTGACTGGTGTACCTGTAAATGATGGGGAGAATGGAACCAAGTTGGCAAACACTCTTTAGAACATTATCCAGGAGAACTTCCTCAAACTAGCAAGACAGGCCAACATTCAGATTCAGGAAATAAAGAGAACACCAAAAAGATACTCCTTGAGAAGGGCAACCCCAAGACACACAATTGTGAGATTTGCCAAGGTTGAAATAAGAAAAAAATGTTAAGGGCAGCCAGAGAGAAAGGTCAGGTTACCCAGAAAGGGAAGCCCTTCAGACTAGTGGATCCCTTGGCAGAAAACCTACAAGCCACAAAAGAGTGGGAATCAATAGTCAACATTCTTAAAGAAAAAAATCTTCAACCCCAAATTTGATATCCAGCATAACTAAGCATCATAAGCAAAAGAGAAATGAAATCCTTTACAGACAAGCAAATGCTGAGAGATTTTGTCACCACCAGGACTGCCTTACAAGAGCTCCTGAAGGAAGCACTAAATGTGGAAAGGAAAAACCAGTACCAGCCACTGCAAAAACATATCAAATTGTAAAGATCATCGACATTATGAAGAAACTGCACCAATTAATGGGCAAAATAACCAGCTAGCATCATAATATCAGGATCAAATTCACACATAAGAATATTAACCTTAAATGTAAAAGGGTTAAATGCCCCAATTAAAAGACACAGACTGGAAAATTGGATAAAGAGTCAAGACCCATTGGTGTGCTGTATTCAGGAGACCCATCTCACGTACAAAGACACACATAGGCTTAAAATAAAGGGATGGAGGAATATTTATCAAGCAAATGGAAACCAAAAATGAAAGCATGGTTGCAATCCTATTCTCTGATAAAGCAGACTTGAAACCAACAAAGATCAAAAAAGACTAAGGAAAGCATTACATAATGGTAAAGGGATAAAAGCAACAAGAGCAGCTAACTATCCTAAATATATATGCACCCAATACAGGAGTACCTGATTCATAAAGCAAGTTCTCAGAGACCTACAAAGAAACAGACTTTCACGCAATAATAGTGCGATCTTTTAACACCTGGAGGTCAGTAGTAGACAGATCAATGAAACAGAAACTTAACAAGGATATCCAGGACTTGAACTCAGCTCTGAACTAGGTGAACCTAATAAACATCTACAGAACTCACTACCCCAAATCAATGGAATATACATTCTTCTTAGCACCACATTGTACTTATTCTAAAACTGATCATATAATTGAAAGTAAAACACTCTTCAGCAAATGCAAAAGAACGGGAATAATAACAACAGTCTCTCAGATCACAGTGCAATCAAATTAGAACTCAGGATTAAGGAACTCGATACTTCCCAACTACATAGAAACTGAACGACCTGCTCCTGAATGACCACTGGGTAAATAATGAAATTAAAGCAGAAATAAATAAGTTTTTTAAAACCAATGAGGACAAAGACACAACAAACCAGAATCTCTGGAACATGAATAAAGCAGTGTTTAGAGGGAAATTTATAGCACTAAATGCCCACAGGAGAAAGTGGGAAAGATCTAAAAATGACACCCTAACATCACAATGTAAAGAACTACAGAAGCAAGAACAAACAAATTCAAAAGCTAGCAGAAGACAAGAAATAACTAAGGTCAGAGCAGAACCGAAGGGGATAAAGACATAAAAGTCCTTCAAAACATCAATGAATCCAGGAGCTGGTTTTTTGAAAAGATCACCAAAATAGAAAGACTGCTAGCCAGACCAATAAAGAAGAAAAGAGAGAAGAATCAAATAGACACAATAAAAAAATGATAAAGGGGATATCACCACTGATCCCATGAAATACAAACTACCATCAGAGAATACAATAAACACCTCTATGCAAATAAGCTAGAAAATCTAGAAGAAATGGATAAATTCCTGGACGCATACACCCTCCCAAGCTTAACCAGGAAGTTGAATCCCTGAATAGATCAATAACAAGTTCTGAAATTGAGGCAGTAATTAATAGCCTACCAACCAAAAAAAGCCCAGGACCAGATAGATTGACAGCCAAATTCTACTAGAGGTAAAAAGAGGAGCTGGTACTATTCCTTCTGAAACGATTCCAAACAATACAAAAAGATAGAGGTCCCCCAACTCATTTTATGAGGCCAACATCATTCTGACACCAAAACCTGGCAGAGAAACAACAAAAGAAAAATTTAGGTCAATATCTCTAATGAACATTGATACAACAATCCTCAATAAAATCCTGGCAAACAAAATCCAGCAGCACTTTGAAAAGCTTATCCACCAAGATCAAGTGGGCTTCATCCCTGGGATTCAGGGCTGATTCAACATACACTAATCAATAAATGTAATCCATGACAGAACCAATGACAAAAAACACATGATTATCTCAATAGATGCAGAAAAGGCCTTCAACAAAATTCAACAGTGCTTCGTGTTAAAAACTCTCAGTAAACTAGGTATTGATGGAAGATGTCTAAACATAATAAGAGCTATTTATGACAAACCCACAGCCAATATCATAATGAACAGGCAAAAGCTGGAAGCATTTCCTTTGAAAACTGGCACAAGACAAGGATGCTCTCTCTCTCCACTCCTGTTCAACATGGTATTGGAAGTTTTGACCAGGGAAATCAGGCAAGAAAAAGAAATAAAGCATATTCAAATAGCAAGAGAGGAAGTCAAATTGTCTCTGTTTGAAGATGACATGATTGTATTTTCAGAAAACCCCATTGTCTCAGTCCCAAATCTCTTTAAGCTAATAAGGAACTTCAGCAAAGTCTCAGAATACAAAATCAATGTGCAAAAATCAAAAGCATTCCCATACACCAAAAAAAGACAAGCAGAGAGCCAAATCATGAGTGAACTCCCATTCACAATTGCTACAAAGAGAATAAAATACATAGGAATACAACTTACAAGGGATATGAAGAGCCTCTTCAAGGAGAACTACAAACCAGTGCTCAAGGAAATAAGAAACGACATAAACAAATGGAAAAACATTCCAAGCTCATGGATAGTAAGAATCAATATCATGAAAATGGCCATACTGCCCAAAGTAATTTGCAGATTCAATGCTATCCCCATCAAGCTACCATTGACTTTCTTCACGGAATTAGAAAAAAACACTTTAAATGTTACATGGAACCAAAAAAGGGCCTGTACAGCCAAGACAATCACAAGCAAAAAGAACAAAACTGGAGGCATCACACTACCTGACTTCAAACTATACTACAAGGCTACAGTAACCAAAACAGCATGGTACTGGTACCAAAACAGATATATAGACCAATGGAACAGAACAAAGGCCTCAGAAATGATGTCACACATCTATGACCATCTGATCTTTGACAAACCTGACAAAAATAAATATGGAGAAAGGATTCCCTACTTAATAAATGATGTTGGGAAAACTGGTTAGCCATATGCAGAAAACAGAAACTGGACCCCTTCCTTATACCTTATACAAAAATTAACTCAAGAGGATTAAAGACTTAAACATAAGACCTGAAACCATAAAAACCCTAGAAGAAAACCTAGGCAATACCATTCAGGACATAGGCCTGGGCCAAGACCTCATGACTAAAACACCAAAAGCAATGTCAACAAAAGCCAAAATTGATAAATGGGATCTAATTAAACTAAAGAGCTTCTGCACAGCAAAAGAAAATATCATCAGAGTGAACAAGCAAACTACAGAATGGGAGAAAACTTTTGCAATCTACCTATCTGACAAAAGGCTAATATCCAGAATCTACAAAGAATTGAAACAAATTTACAAGGAAAATAAAACCATCAAAAAGTGGGCAAAAGATATGAACAGACACTTCTCAAAAGAAGACATTTATGTGACCAACAAACACATGGAAAAAAGCTCGTCCTCATTGGTCATTAGAGAAATGCAAATCAAAACTACAATGAGATAACATCTCACACCAGTTAGAATGGCGATCATTAAAAAGTCAGTAAACAACAGATGCTGGAGAGAATGTGGAGAAATAGGAATGCTTTTTACACTTGTTGGTGGGAGTGTAAATTAGTTCAACCATTATGGAAGACAGTGTGGTGATTCCTCCAGTATCTAGAACTAGAAATACCATTTGACCCAACAATCCCATTACTGGGTATATATCCAAAGGATTATAAATCATTCTACTATAAAGAGACATGCACATGCATGTTTATTGCAGCACTATTCACAATAGCAAAGACTTGGAACCAACCCAAATGCCCATCAATGATAGACTAAAGAAAATGTGGCACATATACACTATGAAATACTAATCAGCCATAAAAAAGGATGAGTTTATGTCCTTTGTAGGGACACGTATGAAGCTGGAAACCATCAAGCTCAGCAAACTAACACAGGAACAGAAAACTGAACACTGCACGTTCTCACTCATAAGAGAGAGTTGAACAATGAGAACACGTGGACACAGGAAAGGGAGCATCACACACCGAGGCCTGTCATGGGGTGGAGGATAGGAGAGGGATAGCATTAGGAAAAATACCTAATGTAGATGATGGGTTGATGGCTGCAGCAAAACACCATGGCACATGTATACCTACGTAACAAACGTGCAAGTTTTACACATGTATCCCAGAACTTAAAGTATAATAATAATTAAAAAAAAAAAAAGAAAGAAAGAAAAAGAAAACAGGAAATAGACTGGGTTAGGTGGCTCACACCTGTAATCCCAACACTTTGGGAGACCAAGGCAAGTGGATCACCTGAGGTCAGGAGTTCGAGACCAGCCTGACCAATATGGTGAAACCTCATTTATATTAAAAATACAAAAATCAGCTGGCTGTGGTGGTGTGCACCTGCAGTCCCAGCTACTCAGGAGGCTGACACAAGAGAATTGCTTGAACCTCATAGGTGGAGGTTGCAGTGAGCCAAGATCATGCCACTGCACTCCAATCTAGGTGACAGTGTGAGGCTCATTTCAAGAAAAAAAGAGAAAAAGAAAACAGGAAATAAAAGTAGAAACAATAATGCAGATACAGGCAAACAGTAAGAAAATGGCAAATCTGTTACTCTGATTCCTGGTAAAAAGAACTTGGCAGCTGCATTACAAGTTAAAAAGAATGATGATGAACATAGATCTGACAAATAGTACTATGGACTGAATTGAGTCCTTCTGAAATTCATCTGTTGAAATCCTAACTCCAACGTGATGGCATTGGAAGAGGGGCCTTTGGCGGGTAATTGAGTTCAGATGACATTATGAGGGCTGGGCTCTTATGATGAGATCAGCGCCCTTATAAGAAGAGACTCAGAGAGCTAGCTTCTGTCTGCCAGAATTAAGTACTGATGCATCTGATACATTCTGCAACATGGATGTATTTTAAAGACATTATGCTAAGTGAAAGAAGCTAATAATATAAGCCCACATATTATATAATGCCATTTATGTGAAATGTTCAGAATAGGCAAATGTATACAGACAAAATGCATGTAAGTAATTGCTAGGGGCTATGGAAATAGGGGCATAAGGAAATGATAATTAAATAGTATGGAGTTTCATTTTGAGGTGATGAAAATGTTCTAAAATCGACTGTGATAATGGCTGTTTATGTTTTGATGAATATAAATAAAATCTATTGAATTGTGCACTTTGGGTGAATTACATGGGATGTGAATTGTATCTCAAGCTATTTTTTTGAAATAGTGGGAATTTTTCATAATTTTGTTGCTGGTGGCACACGATCAGAAAAAGTTTGAGACTACTTATTAGAAGTTCTTGATATATGCCTTAATTTGTGACATCTGTATCACTCTTTACAAGTTATAAAGTAGCGTCATCTATAACTATTGTTGTTTATGATGCAGTACAAGTTCTGGTAGAGAAGGATAAAACTATTTCCAATTTTATTATATACAAAGAATAGGAGGGGCTTACTCCTATAATCCCAGCATTTTGGGAGGACAGGGTAGGTGGATCATTTGAGTTCAGGAGTTCAAGACCAGCCTGGCCAACATGGTGAAATGCTGTCTCTACTAAAAATACAAAAATTAGCTAGGTGTGGCGACGCACGCCTGTAATCCCAGCTACTCAGGAGGCTGAGGCAGGAGAATCGCTTGAACCCAGGAGGCGGAGACTGCAGTGAGTGGAGATCATGCCACTGCACCCCAGCCTGGGTGGCAGAACAAGGCTCTGTCTCAAAACAAAACAAAAACCAAAACGAACTCTTTAGATACAGTCTAAGCAATATAATGCCTACTAACTTTCATTCTAATTTTCTTCACTAAATTCTAACGTTCTTGGCCAGGCATTTACAACCCAATAAGAGACTTGCCAGCCATCTAATTTATTTGTTATCTAAGTTAATAGCCAGGCTTTTTTTTTTTTTCTTGGTCCTTAAGTTGGATGCATAATCTGTGGACAAGACTATCTTGGAGCAGGAGTTGGCAAGCTTTTTCTGTAAACAGCCAAATAGTAAATATTTTAGGCTTTGCAGGCATGCCATCTCTGTCTCAGCCACTCAGCTCCGGTGTCACAGCACAAAAGCAGCCATAAACAATCCATTAGTGAATGAGCGTGGCTGCCTTCCAAAATCTCTAGTGTGAACTCTGAAAATTGAATTTTATATAACTTTCACACAAAAATTATTCAGGATAGTTTTTTTTTAAAATCATTTAAAAATATAAAAGCATTCTTTTATTGTGACCTTATAAAAACAAATGACTAATTGAATCTGACCCTGGGCCTTAATTTGTCAACTCCTGTCTTTGACTATAACTCAATAGAGATATAACTAAGGAAATCTTCTAAACTAATTAGTATCCTTTAAAAATTTATTTCTGGCCGGTTGTGGTGGCTCCCACCTGTAATTCCTAGCAATTTGGAAGGCCGAGGTGGGGGAACACTTGAGGCCAGGAGTTCTAGACCAGCCTGGCCAACGTAGTGAGACCCCTGTCTCTATTAAAAAAAAAAAGATATAAAAAAATATTTTCTTTTCTTGAATATAGGGCTCATGGTGGGATTGGCGAGGTGGTGAAAGCTCAGAAAATTACCAAAAGCTTTGCATTTATGGCTTTTACACTTAAAATCTCTCAAATCTCATTATATACAATTGAAGTTAATTCTATCATTGTCTGAGAACATAAATACAAACAAACAACCCCCTAAACTGCTTAGTAATCTGCTTGGCAAGCTTGTAAATTAAAAATTAATTTTTATCCTCCTTAGCTGAGTGAATTTCGTAGTCACTATTATCTTGAAAAGTAGGCACTAGGGGAAAAAGATTATCCAGCCATTCCCACGGACCAACATGAAAACTTTCTTCCTTTCCTTCCTTTCTCTTTTCTCTCTCTCTCTGATTGATCATACATAATTTTATGCTTCTTATCACCATGTTAATTTCAAACACACAGATTGTAGCAAAGTAACACAAAAATAATCAGTTGAAGAAAAGTGAAAAGGTCAACCTACCAAATTATCACTTCTACATTTACACAATAGTTTTACTGGATTTTCAAAACTGAACTGGTCATCATTGATCTTACACTCAGTTGGGGTCCGCCAAATTTGTTTGTGTGTGTGTGTGTATGTGTCTGCCTATACTTCCAGTAGTTTTGCTTCTAGTTAGGAAAATGTATTCCCTTTTTTTATTGAGTCATCAATATGGATTTTCTAATTAATATCTATCCCCAGCTTTAAGCATACATGCCTAGGTTGAAAGATATAATGCTGAAAAGTGAAATATGCTTTTCTGTTAGTTATACCACTGTGATTGTGTGAAGGACATCCAGAGACCACAATAATCTAGAAGAAAGACATTTTCAATAAATCAAATGTAATTGTTTTCTTCCTTTCTTCATTTTTTTTTGTTATGATACAAACTTAATACCAATTGCAATTTTAAAAAATATTAAAACTAGAAGAAATTGGCATCTTCTCCAAGCACAATTTAATATAGCAACAAGAAAGCAAATTATATTGATAAATCACACTGGTTGGCAATTGGGTTATGAGTCATGTCCTATTTAATTCTACTGTGGGATACAACGTATTTGCATTCGAGTGAAAATTCCTATGCCTCTTTTCCACGGGTTTACTGAAGTGTGTTTTCACTTTTCTGGTATCATCATCCTTTTCTCTTTCATTTCTTTCTCTAGGCTTTTTGGACAAATTTAGAACAGAATGTGTTGTAACCATGGTGAGTCAGGGGTATAATCAACGTAAAATATCAGGATTATTTTTTAAAAATATTTTTGGCAATCCCTTCAGTATACTGTGATATCTTTATGAAAACAGTTAATGAAATCTTGAAGCTAAATGACCCTTGGTGGGAAAAAAATGCAAAATAAAAGTTTGACAAGTAGCATACGGATAAGACTCTAGCTTTTTTGGGATTCGGAAATGCTAACAGAGAATACTGAATTATGAATTTCTTCCCTAGGCAAATAAAGCTCTAACTTTAGGAATTTCTGCAAGAAAACCACAACTTTGCATTATTTTCACTCTGAAGTCAAAATATTCTTCTGAATGTTGGCTTTCAAGCTTATATAATATTCCTAAAGTCATCAGATACCAAGCACAGGGATGTTGCACACATTTAATGTAGATAAAGTTTAAGTCCTCCAAAACTGGCGAAGATGCAAATTTACATATATTTCTTTATATCCCCTTTTCCTTTTTTTTTTTTTTTAGCATCAACAAAGCAAACAAATGGACATACACTTAAGAAGTTAATTGAAACAGAATCTCTAACTGTTCTAGTAATTAAAGAAAAAAAACAGTCTTTGAGATACAGCCATCTAATATGGAAGTGCTTGAATAATCATGTCCCTATATATGTTTTCTCTAAACATATATTCAAGGCATTTACAACTGATAGCTCTTGTATACAGTTCAAAGCTCTAATAGTAACTAAAGGGTAAAATAACCATTTGATGATGTTCTAAAATCATGATCAAGAGTTCTCAATTTTTTTTAAAGCAGGAAATCCTAATGTTAAACAAAATTGTATACAGAACTCCCAAGGTAGAAAGTATATTTTTAAAATAAGAGCTTATTTCATAAAACACACAAACAAATGAGGCAGATTCTCTAATCAGAAGTCACTTGTTGAGACTAAAATGTCAAATCAGGTCCACCACCTAGTTTTAGACTGCCTAAGAGTTAAGAATGGCTGTTTTTTATCTTGCTGAAAACTATTAAAAGAAAAATATTTCCTCTTCACATGAGAATTACATATAAAATTCAGATTTTAGTGTCCATATATAAAGTTTTATCAAAACACAGCCACAGTCATCTGTTTACCTATTATCTGTGGCTGCTTTCGCATAGGCCACAGGTTAAACTTGAACAGTTGTTACAGAAAGACTATGCTTTACAAAGCAAAACTATTTGTTATCTGTCCCTTTACAGGGAAAAAAAATAAACGTACCAACTTCTGCTGTAAACTAGAATATTCTAGCTCACTTCCCCAAATCTTGTTTTTCAACAATTTACTTTCCTCTAACCTGTGGGCATACTATTACTCTGCCAGCCGCACATGTCTGTGAGTATTCGTTATCATGTCTACTTAAAGTAGATTCCATCAATGGTCAGTTGCATATGCACTTGCCCACGACTGTGCTTGGCCCTGTGGTGAGCTCTGAATGAATATAAGTTGTAACCACTACACTCAAGTAGCTTAAAATCTAGCTCAAGAAAAAATAATGTGCTTTTCTGCATTGAATCAAATGTGAAACTCAAAAGGTCTGTGATTTCTAACAAAAAAAAAAACCACTCATACTAAGTCTGTGTGTCAAGAGCAAATCAAAGTGAAAATTGGAGACAATGGAGACCAGCAAAGAAAATAATTTCCAATTGAGTACAGAACATCCCTATTCCTAAACCATTCCACCTTGTTGCCTGACTCTGCCCTTCTTCCCTTCTCTCTGTCATTCCCAGTTCTCTCCATCTCCATCTCCATCTCTAATGCAGAGAACTTGGCTATTTTTCTTCCTTGGATGTTGCAACCCATGCTTTCAAGGTTCCACCTTTCACTCCAAGCATACCTTATCAAAATTTGTTCCTTAAACAAACATGATTCTCTCCCTAAGAGAAACTTTGATGCCACGGTTAAGATAATGCTTTTAAAACTACAACAAAAATGTACTTCAACTGAGCAGGGAGGGGAGAAGATAAGCAAAGATTTGGAGACAGAGGCATGGGGCAGTGAGGAAACAAGCTAAACAAGAGTGGAGTTTCAATACTAGAGGTTAAAAGAAAGAAAGGTCAGAGAAGTAAGCATGATACGGCCAAAGGGCCAGGCAATGAAGGCAAAACTTAGAGATAAAAGCCAGAATCGAATTAAGTTTTTGAGCACAGAATTGTCCTGATGAAAGTGGCACTTACTGAATATAAATATTGAGGCTGGATTCAAGAGGACACACTGAAGGCCAAGAAGTCAGATGGGAGGATGCCATAATAATCTAGATGTAATATGGTAAGATCCTGGACTACAGAGCAAATAATGGGGATGAAAGGGGAAATGGCTATACACATTTTCTAGAGAAAAAAAATCAATGTGACATAGCTTTCAGGAATGAAGGGAAGGAAAAATAGAGGATTATAAAGTTTGAGCCTGAATGTCTTGAAAAATGGTAGAGATATTATCAAGCATATTACTACCTTTAAAGTAAATGTGTAATCTATTTCTTTCCTATTTCCATAAAAGAATTTGATCTTATAAAAAAGGCACATAGTCATACACAGGGAAATAAAGTTAAGACAGAGCTCTAAGTTAATACAGAAAAAGGAAACAGAGGGTGATGTAATTCTCTAAGTATTAAATTTAGCTCTGACATTCCTTGCAGGTGAGGCAGATAGCTTCACAGCTGTGTAACTGTCTATAATGTTTTCTCCAGAGACTATCACTTGCCTAACTGTAAGTTCTGGAACAAATCACATCCATCTTTACTATATTGGGTAATGTAATAGATACGGTTTTAGTAGGGGCTGCTTAAAGATGTAGAAGATGCTCTTTATATGTCTGATCCATTGATCAATACCTCAGAAAATCTGGGATAATGGTCTTAGGTCAGTTTTGTAAATGCTTTTCTAAAATAAATGAGGCTGAATGGATCAAGTAGGGTGAGAATTGAGCCTGGTGTTTGGATTCATAATAATTGTCTAGAATTTTGTCCTATTAATTTTGAGTAGAGTTGCATTAATATTATATTAACAATAGAGAATATTTGATATTATTGTTAATATCCAATCTCCTTCTACTTCCTCTACTCTGTAGTTCTTCCCAAAGTCAAAGAAATCCCTACTATCTCTCTTCCCTACATTATAAAGAAAATTAATGACAATGTAGCATTTATTGAATGTTTATCATGTGCTAGCTTCTGTCCTAAATACCTCATAAATGTGATGCCATTTAAAATTCTCACCAACCCTATGAGGTGGGTAGTTATTATCTTCATTTACAAAAGAAGAAAAAAAGGCAAATAATGATTTTTAAAAGTGCCCAAGAACCAAGACTACACCTATGGCCGTGCAGTCCGCACGGCACAACTCCAGGGTGTGCCACTCTAAACCCTACATTATATGTACCCTATAGCTACCTGCCAAGGTTACAGAGCTTGCTTTGCCTTGCACTGCTGAGGTCACACAGCAATTGGCACAGCTAAGGTTCTAAGCCAGAACTCTAGCTACAGACCTTTTTAAATTTTATTTTTTTATTTTTAGAGACAAGATCTTGCTCCGTGCAGTGGCAGGATCATAGGATTGAGGAAGGAGACCCTTAATCCTCTTAAGCTGCTAAGAGCCCGTCCCCCTAGACTTCTATACTACATTTCAGTAGGAGAAGTAAAGGCAGGCAGACCAGGCACCATCCTTAATTGCCCTCCTAGAGATCACAGGCATGGTATGGAGGAATCTTTCTGGAAGGCATTGTTTTTGCTTAAACACAATCAAACCCCCACCAAGTCACGTACCCCACGCCTACTTCATGGATCAAGACTCTTTCACATATAATTTCTAGAATGGTGAGCCTTTAAAAGGGCAAGGATTTTCTTTGTTGAGGAGTGAGGCTGTTAAGGTAACTTCACCTGCCGCAGCTCCCAGCAGAATAAATCACCACTTCTTTCCCTGTTCGCTGCTCAAGAGGTTTGTTTGTGGCTGCTCCTGCTTCAGGATCACAGCTCACTGTAGCCTCAAACTCCTAGACTCAAGCCTCCCAAGTAGCTGGCACTACAGGCACACGCCTCCACGCCTAGTTCTGGTTTAGGAAAGGAACCACTTTACTTCACACCAGACAAATTTTAAAATTTTTTGTAGAGACAGGGTCCCACTATGTTGTCCAGGCTGGTCTCAAACTTCTGGCCTCAAGCAATCCTCCTGCCTCAGCTTCCCACATTTTTGGAATTACAGGCATGAGCCAAAACACCTGGCCCTTACTTTTAATTATCATGCTAATCCAAGACTATTCCCTCCATGGGGCACAAATTAGTATTATCATACTAATCCAAGTCTATTTCCTTTCACATAATTCATACCCCATGGAGGTATGAATTATGTGAAAGGAAATAGACTTGGATTAGTATGATAATACTAATTCCTCCATTTCTCCTTAGGAATGTTAGGAGTACGAATCCCTCCCTCAATGTTCACCGTTGGTAAGTTCCCGATTCTGGCAAGGTATTTTAGTATTATTTGGGGACTGTTCATTATCAGTCTTATACTTTACTTAAAAAGAACCTTCAAATAACTAGGACTGTGACCAGCACATCACTGGTAGAAGTTGAGAAAAGCAGAGGGCATTCTTTAACCTAAACCAGAATTCCATTAAGTAAAGTAGTTCCTTTCCTCATATATTTGTAAAATGATTTTTTAATGCTAGAAGGAAGTTTGAGATCTCTTTTTTGTTCCTAATGCCAAGATATCAGAGAATAAAACCATAGAAGATAAAGCACAGGTTTATTAATAACATGTACTCATAACAATAAATATACATTATATTGCACTTGTTCTTGGCTGAAAAATTTTTATTGATACTTAAACACAATACTACTGACTTTAGCTGCCTTCTGCCTTCAAATACAAGAAGAATAGGGTTTAATTTCTAGGAGAGGAAGCTACACCCTCCAAATAGAAATCAGCAACTGAACTAAGGAAGCAAAGCCTCAGCAGTCTTAAAATTCAAAATATCCACACAAGTGTTCTTTTAGGGTAGAAACACCAGGTAGGTGGTCTTTTGTTCAGAAAAGCAATTTAGAGTATTGCAGTAAATGGGGTTTGCCAACCACAGCATTATTGACATTCTGGGCTGGATAATTCCTTTTGGCAGGGAATTATCCAAAGGAATTTGGATAATTCCTTGTGGGGGAATGGCTTGTGCATTGTAGGGTGTTCAGGAATATCCTTGGCCTCTCCCCAGTTGTGACAACCAAAAATATCTCCAGACATTATCAAATGTCCCTGGTGGGGAGGGGGACAAAAATGAACCCAGTTGAGAATGCCTGGGATGGACAAAGTAGATTCAGAAATAGATCAGGATCAGAGTTGGATTGCTCCTGTCCAGTGTTTCTAAATGTCTAGTCCTTGGTCCAGCAGAATTGCCAGGGAAGCTTGTTGGAAAAGCAGAATCTCAGGCCCCACCCTACACCCACTGCTACAGTTTGAATGTTTGTCCCCTACAAAAGTCGTGTTGAAACTTAATCTCCATTGTGATAATATGAAGAGGGTGGGAAACCATAGTATTTGAGAGGCTGAACATTTGGGAGGTAATTAGGATTAGATAAGGTCGTAAGAGTGGGGCACAAGAACCCTGAGCTGGCAACTCAGCCCCCTTACCATATGATGCCCTGAGCCACCTCGGGACTCTGCAGAGAGTCCTCAGCAGCTAAACGGCCCTCACCAGAAGTGTCCCCACAACCTTGGACTTCCCAGCCGTCAGAACTGTAAGAAATAAATTCTTTTCCTTTATAAATCATCCATCTCAGCGATTCAGTTAGAGCAACAGAAAACAGACCAAGACCCACTGAATCAGAATCTATATTATAATACAATCTCTATGAGATCCATGTGCATATTAAGTTTGAGAAGTACTGCTATATCCGTATTAAAACACAGCCATTTCTGAAACCATCTATGTGCAGAGAGAAAGAGTTAGAGGGATTTCAGAAAGGTCAAAGAAGTGGAGACTGACAAAGGACTGGAGAAAAAGTGAAGGGAAGAGGAACATGGGAATATGGTAGTGGGCAGAAATTTTCTTTTGTCTTTCTCTCTCTCTCTCTCTCTCTCTCTGTGTGTGTGTGTGTGTGTGTGTGTGTGTGTATGTGTGTGTGTTGGAGTCTCACTATGTCCCCCAGGCTGGAGTGCAGAGGCACAATCTTGGCTCCACCTCCACCTCCTGGGTTCAGGCGATTCTCCTACCTCAGCCTCTAGAGTAGTTGGGATTACAGGCATACACCACCACGCTCGGCTAATTTTTTATACTTTTTGGTAGAGACGTGTTTCACCAGTGGGCAGAAATTTTCTAAGGCAGGGTAGCTGAAGACCTCTGGAAAAATAATGCTTAATATTCAATTAAATTGTGTGCTGTACTATGATGTAATCCCTACTGCACCTTCCCTGTCTGCAAACCTAGACTACTACTCTGCTACATACCAAAACCTATATTTACATGACTTTGTGGGATTAAAGAAAAGTGAACCATTCCATGTTTATGTTGATGTTGGGGGCACACACATGAGATCAGCTACAGGAGGTAAGACACAAAGGAGATCAGGAGTACAGTGGAAGCAGGAATTTAAAGCAAGAGACAACTAGGAGAAACATGAGCTCCAAAATCTTTGATAATATGGGAAGAGGCAGGGAGGAGGCTGGAGAATTGGAGATGCTGGCTCTGTATCTGGAATGGGAACTATAGTTATTTTTATGTTAAAGGAAGAATGACTTTCCCTGTCCTTTCTTGTTAAAGGAAGAAAATCTCCTACAGAAAGGAGAGCTTGGTACAGGCATCTGTAAGTTTGTATCCACCTCTCTATGTGTGTGTACTTTCAGAAATATATCATTTTTTTAGGTCCCTGTTTTCAATTAATCTGTATTGGTAACTATGTAATCTATATACATAACTAAATTCTCCATATAATGAGATTCCCAGCATGGATATTTTAGTAATGATCTTTCCATTAACCTCAATATAAACAGGGGAAGATGCAGAACAAATGACTGGCATATTTTTGCTATAGCCTTGCAATGAAATGGATGCCTTGGATGAATAATGAGATTATATTTGGCATATTAGTATGAAATACTTTGAAAAAAATCTATTGGTGTAAACTATAGCATGTCGATCAAAAGTACCAAAACATTCATTAATTAATGTGAACAATATTCCTCATCCTTCTCACTGTGCCCCAGGAATCAACTGTTTTAAACAGTGTATGTTAAATTTTATGTTGAAGAAATGTTTGTTTTGTAAACAATTTCCTTTACTTCTATTTTTGAAAACAGTTTGGCAGTTTCTTAAAAAGTTAAACATATACTTACCATATGATCCAGCCATCCACTCCTAAGTATTTACCCAAGATAAATGAAAAACTATGTCCATACAAAGACTTGTACATAAATATTCCCAGCATTTGTAACAAGCCAAAAATGAGAGAAAAAACACATTTCCATTAACAGGTGAATAAACAAATTGTAGACTAGTCATCCAATGGAATACCACTCAACAATAAAAAAAAAAAGCGCACTATTTACACACATTAAGAGCAGGGTTGAAACTCAAATTAATTGTGCTGAGTGAAAGAATTCAGACAAAAAAAAGAGTATTTATTCTATTTATGTAAAATTCTAGAAAATGAAAACTCATCTATAGAAAGCAGATGAGCACTTACCTGGAGAATAAAAGAGTATGAGGAGCCTTACAGAATTACAGAGGAGCCTTAGAAATCTTTTAGGGTTTATTAGTCCATTTTCATACTGCTGTCAAGAACTGCCTGAGAGTTCTCACAAGATGTGTTGGTTTTATAAGGGGCTTTTCCACTTTCCCTCCCCAGCCATGGTGAACTGTGAGTCAATTAAATCTCTTTCCTTTATAAATTACCCAGTATACTGAGAGTTGGATACAAATGTACAGTTTACTGGGTGATTTATAAAGGAAAGAGGTTTAATTGGTTCACAGTTCACCACGGCTAGAGAGGTCTCAGAAACTTACAATCATGGCAGAAGGTAAAGGGGAAGCAAGGAGCCTTCTTCACAAGGCAGCAGGAAGGAGAAGTGTTGAACAAAGGGGCAAGAGCCCCTTATAAAACCATCAGATGTCACAAGAACTCACTATCACAAGAACAGCATGGGGGAAACTGTCCCTATGATTCAATTATCTACACCTGGCCTCTCGTTTGTCACATGGGGATTATGGGAATTATAGGGATTACAACTTCAGATGAGATTTGGGTAGAGACACAAAGTCTAACCACATCAGGGACTAATGGGTATGTCGTTATCTTGATTGTGGTAATGGTTTCATGAGTGTACATGTATGCGGAAGCTCATCAAATTGTACACTGTAAATATATGCCATTTATCATATATCAATTAACCCTCAATAAAGCTGTAAGAAAAACATTAAATCAAAAACTCTTTTTAAATGATAATCAGCCATAAATTAATTACAAAAAGAAGCATATGTGCTAAATATATTTAACGTTTTTAAAGCAAAATTGAGCTGTACTTTTCTACTTTCTGGGAATCTTTTCAATTAATCTTAATCAGCAGTGGAGCTTGTTTTACTTTTCTGTGACACTGTCTGATGCTCAGTGGGTAGAGCACTGCGATTTTGGCTATTAACATGTTTTCTGTGTTTTTCATAATAATTAAACCTATTCATATTGCAACTGGTATTTGTCTACTTAAATTTTTTATTGGAATAGGCCTTGGTATAGAAGTCAATTCCTATGGTTGTAAGAAAAGAGATACATACCCTTACTAAATGATGGCATTTTGTTTGCCAAAAGAGCTAATTGCATGCATGCTGCACTCACTTGTACATCTATTTGTCAAATGAGATAAATCTCTGAGAGCACTTTGTAAATTGTAAAATACTAGAGCAGTAGAAATTGTTACTGCTACTTCTCTGCTGCTATTAATTAATTAGGATGGGAATGGTGATTATTAATTCATTTGCTCAATACAATTACTAATTTAGAAGGCTCTAACTCCAAAGTCAACCAATGTATTAATAACAATGTTAGCATAAAGCTGATATATGAACAGATGAGGTATATTTGTCATAGAAACACATCTAAGATGGGTGCAGCCTGCACTATTTTTTTCTTCTCTAACAGAATTATATTACAATAATTGTAATAATGCATAATAATTATAATACAATTACATAATTGTAATATAATATATATTGTATTACAATTATGTTAGAGAAGGAAATAGTAGTGCTAGTTGCACCCATCTTATATGTGTTCCTACAAAGAACACACACACACACACACACACACACACACACACACACAGAGGTGTACGTGCACACACATTTAGGAGCCTCAGGGTTTAAGATTATAAAGAAATGACAAAATTTTAGGGGAAAACTAGGGATTTTGCATGTCAAATAAACCTCTGTTTAATGAATGTCATCAACACTTAACATCAAGTCAAATAACCCTCAGAAATAATAAATCCTCTTCCAATTTCTCACACATTAGAGAGTATTATCTTTAAACAAAGATAGCCCATAATCTCCTGTTCTATGGGATCCTCTGTAGCTTCCTTTTTACCAACTATATTTTACCTTCTTTTCTGTTTTGTTTCCTAACCTCCTTTATTTAATTCTCTTTACTCTGTTGTGCTCTTGTACTAAAAATCAAAAGTTCAATTTTTTTCTTCCTCATTCTTTTCCCAGGCTTTTTCTTTCCTGTGAGAATCAATATAAATCAAATGCTTATAAAACTCCTTTCACATTATGTTTTTCCAGAGCAATGCCACAGTTAAAATAAGTTTGCTAGGATTTACAGTGCAGTTTTTCTTGCTAACCCTGAGCACTTCACAGACACAAGGATCATTGAGTGTTTGTGTATTCTACCTTACACATTCTAAAGGATTTAAAACGAAAAAATATTTTCCTATCTCTCAGCTGAGTCTTTAAAAACCTGGGACATCATTAATTCTAGCCTATCTTTTATTTCTGAGGCTAAAGAAGGTCTGGGATTATCTGTCTTGGGCCTAGATTTCCATTCTTATTGTATCATATAATGGATTTTTAAAAAGACGATCATTAGATTACTAATTTAATTAGTAGAAGCCTAGAGACCAAAATTTACAAACTGTATGTATTGGTCAGGGTTCTCCAGAGAAACTGAACCAGTGGGAGTAATGCATACATATGATGGTATTTATTAAGTTGTTTCTCAGGTATTATGGAGTCTGAGAAGGTTCACAATCTGCAATCTACAATCTAGAGACCCAGGAAAGCTGTTGATGTAGTGCCAAGGTCCAAAAGCCTGAGAGCCAATAGTATAGATTCCAGTCTGGGTCTTAAGACTTGAGTGCCAGGACCACCAACAAGGGAAGATTGATGTCCCAGACTAAGTAGTCAGGCAGAGTTATTTAAACCTTCCTTGGCCTTTTTGTTCTATTCAGGCCCTCAATGGACTGGATGATGCCCACTCATACTGGGGAAGGCCATGTGCTTTACTCAGTCTGCCCATTCAAATGCTAATTTTTTCCAGAAACATCCTCAGAGGCACGTGGGGATGAGAAATGATGGTTAGCCAACAATCCATGACACCCACGTCCAATCAAGTTGATATATAGAATTAACCATCACAATGTTATATGATGATATAAGTATTGGTTTGAATTTTGAATAACACGAATACTGAGATGAAGCAAAGAGTAGAATAACTGAGTCATCTGGTAGCACTGGCAAGGACCACAATACTTCTGTTAGCCTCACAAAAAGGGACACCCTCTCCCAGTATGAGTTTGGGATAGCAGTATTCTCTTTGGCCAGCTGTGGACACTTACCTGTCTGCTGAGACAGTGACTAAAGAGGCTACAGCCTCTGACTGAAAGAAATATAACACAAGATCCTGGCGCCCTTCAGGCTGCTTAGACTGTAGCATAGACCACATACTACCCCGCTCAAGAGACTGCAGGATACACCTCCTCCTGAGGAAAACTCTCACTCCCTCCCAGGGCCATAGGAGAAAACAACAAAACATGCTTTTAATGTGAACACATGTATATCACTGCTCTTTGTTGTAAGGCACAGACTAAAAGGAAAACATCCAAAGTGACAGCCCCTGGCCACCATCAATACAGTCCACAAACCAATCTAGATCCTTCTGATTTTCCTTCAAAACAATCATTTCATTCATGCCCATTACTGTATCTAGCTCAGGCTTGGGTTTTGTCATGTGTAGATTACGTCATGTGTAGATTATGTAACTATCATATCTTGAAGGTCTGCCACATGACAGGCACTTTGCATACATCATTATTCTCAGAATAACATAGAACTTAATAATAAAGCTATTTTATGGATGAGGAATACAGTGGAAAGCTGTTTCTGCTTGGCTGATACGTCTTCCTTTCCCACACCTTTTTTTGAGGCTCTTGCTCTGCCCCATTCGTGTGATGCCAATGACAATGCTCTCATTCCTCTTCCCAGATATATTTAGGTCAAACTCTGGCCACAGAAATGTCCCAGGGGTGAGACAATGACAACAATCAATCACACAACAATAACAGCTTTGTGAGGGCAACTATTCCAAACACTTTAAATATTTTAAGTCATTTACTCCTTAGAACAACCCTATGATGTAAGTTCTATTGTTTTTCCCATTTGTTAGAAGAGGAGACAGAGGCACAGAGATTTAAGAAACTTGCCTAAGGTTACAAACTAGTCTTTTCTCAAAGCTTCAGGCCGGGTTCGGTGGCCCACCCCTGTAATCCCAGCACTTTGGGAGGCCAAAGCAGGTGGATCACAAGGTCAGGAGATTGAGATCATCCTGGCCAACATGGTGAAACCCCATCTCTACAAAAAATAGAAAAATTAGCTGGCCATGGAGGTGCATGCCTGTAATCTCAGCTACTCAGGAGGCTGAGGCAGGAGAGTCCCTTGAACCAGGGAGTCGGAGGTGGCAGTGTGCCTAGACTGCACCACTACACTTCAACTGCAGAAAGAGCCCTTTTCTCTTTGGCAAAGAAGCTAAGAAAAGATGAGCACAAAGTTTTGAGTAGTCATATCCCTTACCCCATTGTGAAACCTTTCCCACCTTCCTCAGACAAGAAAAGGTAATTCTGGCAGGTTTTAAATCTCTAGTTCAATTTCTTGAGTTCCCCCAGCTGTCTGAGTTCATGTTTTCCCAAAGCTTGACTGTTCAGCTCTGTGAGGCCAATCCAGTAATTATTCAAGAAATTTCTTCTTTTGTTAAATTGAGATTGAGTTAGAATTCAATTACTTGCCAGCAAAAGATTCCTGATTTATACAAGAAGTAGGCTCAGAGAGGCTAGATGATAAAGGTAGAGTTACTACCAGGCTTTTCTGATTGGAAAGGTGCTCTCTACTCCATCTGACCACATTCTCTCCTTGGAAGACTCCTCAGTGTGCCTGTTATTATAGGGTCTTGTCATTTCAGTCCCTTCTGTTTATCACTGCATGGCTAGCCGTTCTTCTTTTTTTGATAGAGTCTCACTCTGTCACCCAAGCTGGAGTGCAGTGGCACAATCTCAGCTCACTGCCACCTCCAACTCCCTGGTTCAAGCAATTCCCCTGCCTCAGCCCCCTGAGTAGCTGGGATTTACAGGCACACACCACCACATCCAGCTAATTGTTTTGTATTTTTAGTAGAGACAAGGCTTCACCATGTTGGCCAGACTGGTCACGAACTCCTACCTAAATTAATAAGAAAAAAATTATCTTATTTTTAAATAATGAGCAGAAGCCTTGAGACAGCACTGCACAAAATAGAAAATCCAAATAAACACCAGCTTTGTGAAAAGTAATGTATTTATTAGTAATCAAGGAAATGAGAATAAAAATGCAATATCAGTAATCACCTATTAAAATAGCTAAAATTCAAAACTCAAAATACCATATTTTAAGAACTAGATCACTAGAATACATTACTGACGGAAGCATAAATTGTTACCACCATTTGGAGAAACTTGTTGCATTATCTACAAAAGTCAAGAATATTCATCCTACGACAAAACAATCCACTTCTGAATATATAATTTAATAGAAATATGTGCACAAAAGTGTTCATAGAAGTATTATTCATAATAGCCCAAACCTGACTACAAACACAAATATCCATCAGGAGTAAAATAGATAAATCACAATATGTTCTCTAGTGGAATACTCTACAAAAACAAAAACAAATAGCTACACACAAACATATACACACATACACACAAAAGTACTATGTGATTATATTTATAGAATGCTAAAAAATTAGGCAAAACTAAACCATAAAGCTAAGATAGTGGTTGCCTTTAAAAAAGAGAATACATTGAGCCGTACAGTTATGATTTGTGCATTTTTGTCTACATGTATATTAAACTTTGATTTAAATATATTTTTTTAAAATTATTGGCACTGGCAATTAGAAAATCATTAGGTTTCTCTGAAGATTTTCAATAGACTAATTTGACTAAAAGACTGATTTAAAGTTTTTATATAAAATGAAAGTGAAGAAGAAATGGAGGCACTTGGTATATAAACATTGAAAAAATTGAAGCAACCTGTAACAGCTCACCAAAATATACATTACAATAAGCATATTTGTTTATATGCACATTAAACTTGCTTGTTCCTCAATCTTTAATTTAGCGTTAGTGTAAATTTTCACAAAGATGATTCCCATTGTTTAACCATAGTAATCCATAAACTCAGTAATGAACATACATACTCTAGCTACAGAATTGAGAAGCATTTTCAGTTTTGTGAACAAATGGCTAATCTTGGAGGACTGACTTTGTTAGTTTTGACTTTGAATTAATAGTATGTCTGGCTTGAAAATTTGTTTTTAAAATAATAAATATTGAAAATGAGTTTTAATTATCAATGCACATAGTATATCTCCAGTTCTAATAGCAATGTAGCTTCAGTATTCATATTCTATTTTTACATTCTAAGTGAGATGACCCAGCAATACCTATTGTAATTTAAAAATTAATATAAACATGAGACATGTATCCCATTTTTAAAATTAAAAGAGGTAAATAGCACAAAATAAATTTTTATTCAAGAAAGTAATAAATTTGCTATGTTCGTAAGTCTGGTTTTCTTATTAGAATAACTATTCAGTATTCCATTTTGAAACTTGCTTGCTTTGTTTTTATATAACATAAAATCATTATCATTTAATTAAAATAATTTCATTAAATAGATGACCTTTCACTTCATAAGACTTGTCACTAAGTTTGATTCAGATTCCAAGTCAAAAGCACTCTCAGCTGAAGGCAAAGGAATATTTGTGAGCTCAAGCTTCAGAGAGAGGTTCTATACCACTCCCTGTATTAAGGTTCTCTGCCTAAATCAGTTGGGAGGGATTACTGCAACTCTAACTCACAAATTTGATGAAGAGTGTTAAGTCCCATGGTCATAAAGCCATCAGATAACTATTTTGAAATACTGATTAAAGTTTAAAAATCACAGAACCATAATTTATGAAGGTATTCTCAAAGTGAAACTCAAGGTTTGATGCATTTTGAAATTTTACTGAAAAATGTAAACTTAACAGATAAACTTTTTCATTGCTGTAGCATTAAGGTTACTAGGTTAACAAAATTATAAGAACCCTGGAAGTCAACCAAGGCAACACCATTCAGGACATAGGAATGGGCAAAGACTTCATGACAAGTACACCAAAAGTAATCACAACAAAGCAAAAATTGACAAATGGGATCTAATTAAACAAAAGAGCTTCTGCACAGCAAGGAAAATATCAACAGAGTCAACAGACAACCTACAGAATGGGAGTAAATTTTTGCAAACAATGCAAAAATTTGACAAAGATTTGCTAATATCTAGCATCTATAAGAAACTTAAATTTACAAGAAACAACTTCATTAAAAAATGGGCAAAGGACATCAACAGATACTTTTCAAAAGAAGACATACATGCAGCCACCAATCATATGAAAAAAAATCTTGGTGTCACTGATCATTAGAAAAATGCAGATTAAAACCACAATCAGATACCATTGTACACCTGTGAAAATAGCTGGTATTAAAAAGTCACAGATGCTAGCGAGGTTGTGGAGAAAAGGAAATGCTTACACACTGTTGGTGAGAGTGCAAATTAGTTCAACCATTGTGGAAGGCACTGTGGTGATTCCTCAAAGACCTAAAAGCGGAATTACCATTCAACCCAGCAATCCCATTACTAGATATAGACCCAAAGGAATATGAAACATTTGGTAATAAAGACACATGCATGCATATGTTCATTGCAGCACTCTTCACAGTAGCAAAGACATAGAATCAACCTAAATGCCCCTCAGTGGTAGACTGGATAAAGAAAATGTGGCACATATACACCATGGAATACTATGCAGCCATAAAAAGAATGAGATCATGTCTTTGGCAGGGACATGGATGAACAGGAGGCCATGATCCTCAGCAAACTAATGCAGGAACAGAAAACCAAACACCACATGTTCTCACTTATAAGTGAGAGCTAAATGAGAATACATGGACACATAGAAAGAAACAACACACACAGAGGCTTATTGGAGAGTAGAGGATGGGAGGAGAGAGAGGATTAGAAAAACTAACTAATGGGTACTGGGCTTAATACCTGGGTGACAAAATAATCTGTACAACAAACCCCCATGACACAAGTTTATTTATATAACCTGCACATATACCACTGAATTTAAATCTAAATGTTACTGGGTTAAAGGGCGTGATAATTTTCATAGCTATTAATACAGGTTGCCAGACACCTTCTAAAACAGGAGCAATAAGTTCTTTTCTGTGTGCAAAATTTTGTATTTGGATTTTTTCATTTGGTCTTTTAAATTATATTTAGAATATTAAGATGGGGCCATTGCCACAATATATTAATGTATTAATCTCTCAAATACATGAAGCAAAATGTCTCCAGGGCACCCTGAGAAGACTGCTACCCAAGATCTTGAGATGGCCCTGGTTTTTGTTCCTTCTGAAATCTGTTCAGCCAATGTTTCACATTAATACAGTTGTATTGGTCTGTTGCTTGCCATCAACCTCTAACGGATATATCTCCCCATACATAGAGCACTTCCAGACAGTTTACCTGCCTTTCTACCTGGATCTGAAGCCATAAAGTGGTAAAGGTAAATTACGATAAGACCCAAAACCAACAAGGGTGAGCAAATAAATATTTGACTATAGTATTCCATTTCTCTGATGGCCTGGCTAAGAATGGATGAATGGACTTGCAGAGTAGTGTTCTCAAAGAAACTGGTTTCTCTGGTCTAGACATTTGTATTAGTCCACTTTCATACTGCTAATAAGGACATACCTGAGACTGGGTAATTTATAAGGAAAAAGAGGTTTAATGGACTTACAGTTCCACATGGCTGGGGAGGCCTCATAATCATGGCAGAAGGTAGAAGGCACATCTCACATGGCAGCAGACAAAAGAAGAGAACTTGTGCAGGGAAACCATCAGATCTCATGAGACTTATTCCTATCACGAGAACAGCAAGGGAAAGACCCACCTCCATGATTCAATTACATCCCACTGGGTCCCTCCCAAAACACATGGGAATTGTGGGAGATACAATTTAAGGTGAGATTTGGTTGGGGCACAGCCAAACTATATCAACATAGTATTTAAAAAATTACTAAGGGTTTGGATTATCTAAACATGAAAGAGATAGGGGCACTCCTTGAGAACCAAAAGTAGTTTAATAATGAAAAAAAACAAATTCGCATTTTATAGGATAGGTACTACAAGAATGTAATTTCTTTCTCAGAAAAAGTCAGTTTTTAGATCAAGCAAGAGAAACAGTATAGAAGTTTTCATTAGAGATATAATACATTTTTCTTTTTTCGGTAATATTAACTTTTTTATCTTCTATTTGTGAATCTATTTTTATACACACAAAAAATTGTCATCCTTTTGATTTGGTCTTTTAGTAAATATAGGTTTGACTATGTATGGATGATAATAGAAGAGAAATTGGTTGGGTTATTTATGGATGCTAAGCCTACAAAGAATCTAGGGACTTTTGTATATGTCATCTTACCCTAACTTCTTTTCTCCATGCTATCCCCTTGCTTCAGTGGCCTCCAACTCCTCTTGCAGTAAACCCTTAAGTCTACAAGACCCTGATGTGTCTGCCTCTGTGGGACCACATCACACCACACTTTGCCTGATCCTGCACTCCAAGCCATACTGACTTCTTTCAGTTCCTTACATCATCCTGCAGAGCACGGTGCCTTTGCACATGCTCTCCCCGCTCCCAAGAACATCCTGCCTCCTACCCTAGAATCTCCCTTCCCCAAATTAATTTAGCACAAATACTGCTCCTCTGAGGAGTCCTGACCACCCTAGCAACCAGGTCGGGTTCTTTTGTTCCCCACTCTCATAACACTGTGTTCACTCAGGCTGTAAATATACATGTATTTGTGTAATTATTTACGATATCTTCTAGACTGTAAGCTATGTGACAACAGGAACCACATCTGATTTTACTTACAATTTTATCCCCTACAACTAATAGAGTGCCTGGACACATCCTTGGCACATAATAATTACTTAATAAATTTAAAAAGGAACTAATTCAATTGGTGCCAATGTCAGAGGAAGATTCCTAGGCTGGAAAACAGAAGTCTGAGATTTTTGTACCTGCACATTTTTTCTGATGTCTATATGTTGGGTTGAAAGTGAAACTGCTTTTGCAAAAATTAGATCAGTGAAAAAATTATGGCAGTAAAACAGATATGATTTAATCCACCCCTTATCTTGCCTTTCCCTTAATTATTCCTGGGCTTAGGCTAAATTGACTGATATGGTTTGGCTCTGTGTCCCCACTTAACTCTCTCATCTTGAATTGTAATCCTCATAAACCCCAGGTATTGAGGGTAAAAGCTGGTGGGAGGTGACTGGATAATGGGGGCAGTTTCCCCAGTGCGGTTCTCAGGATAGTGAGGGAGTTCTCACAAGATCTAGTTGTTTGATACGTGTGGGACTCTTTCCACTTTGTGCAGCTCTGTCTCACCTGGTACGGTGTAGGACGTGTCTTTGCTTCTCCTTCACCTTCTGCCATGATTGTAAGTTTCCTGAGGCCTCCCAAGCCAGGAGGAACTAGAGTCAATTAAACCTCTTTCCTTTATAAATTACCCAGCCTCAGGTATTTCCTTATAGCAGTGTGAAAACAGACTAGTACACTGACTTTGGGAGACATTTAGTTTAAAGTTTAAATGATAACAGGCTTTCCCCCAAACTTGTCTACCTTTGTAAAGATAATGCAAGGCCATCAGGCTGGGGGAGGAGAGGAATCTGAATTCTGTGAAGGTGTACACATAGTTTGCCAGCCATTCCTGCAGGTAACAGCACTATTACAGATTGGCCCCCTTGTTTTTAAGGTATTTTATAAATATTTTATTTAAAAATATGGAATGCTTCACAAATTTGTGTGTCATCCTTGCTCAGGAGCCATGCTTCTCTGTATCATCCCAATTTTAGTATATGTGCTGTTGAAATAAGCACATAGATTGGGCTTTTGAGATATATTTTCAGGGATTTTTTTTTTTTTTGCATGTCTGACATCCATGGTTCTTCTACCTGGATGTTTCCACCTGGACATGCCAACCTTGTTCCTGTGGCTCCACCCAGAAGCAACTCAGTGCACAGGACAGCTTCACAGAAACCCTATGATTTTATCTCTGCCACAACCAATCAACAGCAAGCCTAGCCACTCCCACCCATTACCCCAAACTGCCTTTGTAAAACCCCTAACCTACGAGCATTGGATGAGACTGTTTTGAGTGCTAACTCCATCTCTCATGTGACATGGCTGGCCTCATGTCTATTAAACTCTTTTTTTTTACTTCAATGCCATGGTCTTTGTGCAGAAGGCAGGAAGAACTTCTTGGGTAGTTACAAAAGAAATCTGTGCAGTGCAGCCTTTTACAGGTTTGCATTTCCGCAAAGACCTACAGGACCTGGTAAATGTGTAGGTAACATTCCATGCAATTCTCTCTCCTCATACCAACTGTAGGTAGACTTGGAATGTTGGTAACACGTGGCTGACCTCAGATAACCGTTCTTCCTCTCTCAAAGAAAACATACAGGGCTGATGCCCACAAATGAGATATGCTCTGACATGCTTCAAGTGATGCTAGAAGGAGGCAGGTAATGAGAAAGTAATGCTTTTGCATGTTTCTGTTTCCTTATTTCATTATATCCCAGATCATACATCTAAAAACATGAATGTAGAGCCTGGTTCCAAGCAAGCCGCAGAGAACAAAGACTGCCATCAATAGAAAGATGAAGCAATACTTTGTTTTTTCATAGAAAGTGGAATTAGCAGTCTATATGAATGGAAAATGAAATATAATGAAAGTGGAATGGAAAAGCACTTGTTTTAAAAACAACAATGTAGACTTTTAAGTTTTATTGCAAAAATCTTGACATTAGGAATACAATCTTGAAAAGATATTAGGTTAAAGTAAGCATAGCAATTTTTCCCAGTTTAATAAATACTATAGTTAACTTCTTCCTTGGAACAATTATTTAGGTAAAACACATTTTAACAACTCTACACTATACCATTTATGGCTACATGTTAGCACATATTCCTAGTATTTCGTACATGTAACATTCATTTTTAAAGAGGAAGGGAAAAATAGTAGCTAAATAGCAGAAAAAGCTGTTAAATTCAATGACAGTATTGCATTAGAATAGTTGGTGTGAATCTTTAAGTGCATACTAAGGAGACATTAAAAAATTTCTAACCACACAACATTAGACACTTACATTGCCAAATATTTATGTTTTTTTTTTATCTCTCTGAAGCCCAAAAATTTCATGCAAAATTTTCATTTGCATTTCAGGCAAAATTTCAAAAACATTTTGCTTTTAAAAAACAATCAGCAATCTGTTCCTCCAATGTGTAGGGAATAAATGTAAAGATTCTCTGAACTTCCAACTCCATTATCAATAATCACCAAGTTCTGCAGAATATATTGGCTATAGTTTTCATGTTTGTCTCCCAAAACTCATGTTGAACTTTGATCCCCAATGTTGGAAAAGAATCCCTATCAGAAGGTGTTTGGGTCACTGGAGGCAAATCCCTCATGAATGATTCAGTGCCTTCCCCATCATAAGGAGTGAGTTTTCATTCTATTAGTTCCTGCAAGTGATGGTTGTTAAAAAAAGAGCCTGGAACCTCTCCATGCCTCTTGCTTCCTCTTGCCATGTGATCTCCAAGCATGCTTGCTCCCCTTTGCCTTCTGTCACGAGTAGAAGCAGCCTGAAGCCCTCATCAGAAACAGATGCTGGCACCATGCTTCATCTACAGCCTTCAGAACCATGCGCCAAGTAACCACTTTTCTTCTCCGTGGCCCAGGGTGGAGTGCAGTGGTGTACTCATAGCTCACTGCAACCTCAAACTCTTGGGCTGGAGTTATCCTCCCATCTCAGTCTTCTGAGCAGCTAGGACTGCAGGCATGTGATACCATGCTATTATTTTTTCTTTTTAGTGAAAATGAGGTCTCACTATATTGCCCAGGCTGGTCTCAAACTCCTGGGCTCAAATAATCCTCCTTCCTTGGCCTCCCAAAGTGTTGGGATTACAGGTGTGAGCCACCACACCCAGCTAACCTCTTTTCTTTATAAATTAACCAGCCTCAGGTAATCCTTTACAGCAACACCAAACAGACTGAGACAGTATCTACATGAAATTTTTTTACCCAATTCATCAAATCAGGTTGTAAATTCACATAATTTGTATTTATTTTCTTCTCTCATTAGACCTAAGCTCTTTGAGGGCAGGGTTTATCTAACCTGTGATTACTCAAAGCCAGACACACAGCAGATGAGCACTATACCTTTTTGCTTGGTCAATGCACACATGATTGCTCATGTTGAGAAAAAATATTACGTGATTTAGGAAAAACTTTTTCTATGTATTTTGGAGAGGAATTATATATAAGTATTTAATATTTAGCATATAGTATTCCTTCTGAGTCAAATACAATGCACAAAATTCTTCCTTTGCAATTCAGGGGATTAAAAAGTTAACCATCCTAAAATACAAGCATGGGAAGAAGTGCTTCTAATCTTCCTAAATCTCTGGAAAAACTATGCTGAGACCTGACAACACCCTGAGAATCCACTTTCTACAAAAAGTTTGTTCTGTGTGCTAAAATTAACTCTATCAAACATGCTATAAGCAAATTAGTAGGATGTACATTCTGCCTGTTCCCTATTATACGCTAGGAAAATGCAAGGTGACTATGGGCCTAAAGTCTCTAATCTGTCTGGCTTATTTCACTTAGCATATCTCCCAGTTCCATCCACATTGTTGTAAATGACAGAATTTCCCTTTTTTTTGTGGGGGAATAAGGTTGAAGAGTTTTCCTTTGTAAATGTGTGTGTATGTGTATGTGTGTTTATGTATATATGTGTGTGTGTATGTGTGTGTGTGTATAGGCCAGACTACTGATGGCAATATGTGTGTGTGTGTGCGTGCATATATATATATATATATATACACACACACATATTGTGTATATATATGCCATGTGTATATATATACACACACACACATATATACACTATATATATGCACAAACATATATATGCACACACAGACATGTACACACACACACACACACACACACACACAAATTTTCTTTGCCCATTCCTCCAACAGTAGATGCTTAGGTTGATTCCATGTCTTGGCCATTGTGGATAATGCTACAACGAACATGGGGTTGCAGATATCTTTTCCAGATACTAATTTTATTTCCTTCAGATATAGATCCAGAGATAGGATTGCTGAATCAAATGAATGATAGGCCTATTTTTAATTTTTTGAGGAAACTTTATACTGTTTTTCATAATGACTGCACTAATTTACATTCCCACCGACTGGCTTGCTGCCAGGGTCTCTGGTAGAGCAGGGCCAGTGCCTGTGTTATGAGATCAACTCGGGGCTACTGGCTGGGCTCCTTGGTCAGGTGAGTCTACTAGCTATGCTCTATGGTCAAGCAGGGTGACTGGCTGGACTCTGCAATTGGGCATGGTCATAGTCTGGGCCTCAAAGTTGGGCAAAGTAACTGGTTAGGCCCCTTGCCTAGGTAGAGCTGCTAACTGTTTCATGGATGGGAAGGGTCCCTAACCAGGCTTCTTTGTCAGGCAGGGCTATAGGCTGTGCCCTGCTAGTCAGTTTGGTCATAGTCTAGGCTCTGTGGCCTGGCCAGGCTACTGATAGAAATCTCAGCTGGGCAGAGTTCTGACCATCCTTGTTGGCTAGTTGGGGCAACTGGTTTAGTTCTGTGGGTGGGCAGAGCCAGTGGCTGGTCTCTCTAGTCAGTCAAGGCTGCTGGCAGGGATCTAGTGCCAGCACCAAGATTTGTCTGCTGATAGCTATAAGCTCTGCCGCCCTTTTCTTGTGCTTAGCTCAGCCCTTGTGTTCTAGCCATGCGAATTCCTCCAGTGTTTCCCCTGAAGTGAGATATAAGTGGGCCTCCTGGGAAGCACTCTAAAATGCTAGGGAAGCTGACTACCTCAGGCTCTTTTTTTCTCACTGGAGAATCCATAAGCCCCAAGGGTCCCTCGGAGTGGCACTCTGCCAGCCTGTGAGAGGGGCAACATGGTCAAAATGAAGCCACTTATCTAACCCTTGTAATGTGACTCTTCTTAGTTTTTGTACTCCAAGGGAGTGGTTCAGTCTCACCTCCCCTGTCTCTCCTCCCCATGACCTCCTCTCGGGTTCCAGTATTTTTCACAAAGGTATTCTTGTCTGTAGATAGTTGCTAATCAACATTTCTGTGAAAGAAACTAAAGTCACTGACCTTATATTTTGCCATCTTGCTAACCCAGACAAAATTCTGAAAAAATGATCACCCTCAGCTTGGTAGGAAAAATCTGGGTATGTGGGAATCTGTGAGAAAAACAAACAACACCCTAGGAAGAACCCTTCTTGCCTGTAATAAGTGGACAAAGACTCACCCTGAGCTGAAAGAATCATAGAGATCATGCTTTTTAAATATTCCTACCAGCAGAAGAAAGGTAGAAAATGTATAAGGATAAGGACTTTGAGGATAATGATCATGACAAAACACACAAGCTTGACCAGATGGAGGGAGGAAAAAACAGGAGCAAGCCAAAGCCTGAAGCCATAGAGTTTTGTGCATCAGATCAAAATGAGTCCTTCCAGGGAAAATATAGGCTGCAATTCATGGAGTGGCCTTTTTGTGGATTTGGAATGTGATTTTACATTAAAAGAACACAGATGTGATATAGCTGCCCAGGCCTCAGTCTTCTTCACTCCTAGGGTCTCAGGTTGACTCACAGGGCTTTGTGTTCATGCATATTTATACTAACAGAATGAAAAAAAAAAAAGCCTGTTTTACTAAAACAATAAATTTTTAAAAGTAGATTAAATTTGTATCATCTGTTCTAGCACTTACTTGCCATAGAAAGCAGTCATTTTAGGACTTTTGAAGTGCATAACATTCACGAAACATTTATGAATTTGACATATTTTTACAAACATATAAAAGAAAAAAGATGACATTCAACTATACTATGTGAGTTTCTAACACTTCATTAATGATACTTGAATGCAATGGTCACTAAGTGAACAAAAGTATGGGAAATTTTTATCTCAAAGTCACTGCATATTTGTTACAGCAATTAATTATATTATTCTTATTATTCAAAGTCTATTCCTGTAGTATAAAAAGTTATTTTACTATTACACAAGCAATCTAATAAATGAATCCAAATAATCTGATGGTAGTGTAAGCATCCAGTGATTAGTTATTTTATAAGGCTGATTGATTCACTTTAGTAAGAAACCCAACTGCTCAGACATATACACATAGAGAAGAAATTATTTAGACCTGCTAATTACTAACTTGTTTAGAAAAGAGCATGTTAAATTTTTCTACTTATAACTTCATAAAACCTCAATAACCTGCTTATTTACTTAATTGGAGCAAGGATTCTAGCAGAGCAGCCAGAGTTTATGATTGGATAGTTTTTTTTTTTTTTTTTTGAGACGGAGTTTCGCTCTTGTTACCCAGGTTGGAGTGCAATGGCGCGATCTCGGCTCACCGCAACCTCCGCCTCCTGGGTTCAGGCAATTCTCCTGCCTCAGCCTCCTGAGTAGCTGGGACTACAGGCACGCGCCACCATGCCCAGCTAATTTTTTGTAGTTTTAGTAGAGACGGGGTTTCACCATGTTGACCAGGATGGTCTCGATCTCTTGACCTCGTGATCCACCCGCCTCGGCCTCCCAAAGTGCTGGGATTACAGGCTTGAGCCACCGTGCCCGGCCTGGATAGTTTTAATAACTCTACATTCCACTGTCTTGTCAGAGGCCATTCATTTAATTCTATTATTTTCAATGCTTGAAAACTACATAAGGGAAACTTTTTCTAATTTTTCCAGATTTCTTTCTTCTTGAGATTAAGAATAATATTCTGTTAGTTTTCTATCATTCTCAGTTCTGGCAATTATTAAATCTCAAAATTAGGGTCAAATCTGATGTTCCAAGTATCATTAACTCATTAACTCAAATTAGAGTGCTTTGTTTTAGGTGGCTTTTTATTCTCTCTCTCTCTCTCTCTCTGTCTCTCTCTCTGTCTCTCTCTCTCTCTCTCACTCTGTGTGTGTGTGGGGGGGGGTGTGTAAATAGAATATTCTTTTATAAGTCTCACCTGAATAGCAGAGGGTTGCTTAGACTTTGAAGATAAGCTTCAAGTACAATGAAGTCACAGTAAGGAAGAGGTCAATGTGTTAATATATGGTAAGATCATCAAGATGAACTTCAAAGTCACAAAATAATATTATTGTATATTCCTATTTGGATTTGAATATCTTTTTTAAAATATAAATTGTCTTATATAAAGTATCAGCTTACACCTCCTGGAAGGATATAGCTTATATCTCCTGGAAGGATACATCAGAAACTACCGCTAGGGAGAGGACTGGAAATATAGAGTAGGAGAAAGATTCACCTTTCATTATATATTCCTGACACCAAATGTCTCCATTTCTTCCTACCTTCTTATCTGCTCCTAAAATCAGCTTTGCAAAAATCACAGCAGTAAGGAAAATTGAGCACAGGCTAAAATGCTTGTACTCATCCTTGTGCAGAGGCCGTTCCTTGAACTTACCTCCTCCTTGTTCAAAGATTAAAACCACATTTGTAAGTACTAGTAAAAGGCCACGGTGTTAGAGTTATGGTGGGGGTCTAAACTTTGCTAAAGAATAAGTATGTAAAATTATAACCATCCATTGCTTGCTTTGCTTAGCTTACTTTACTATAGTTGCTTACTGCCCCAGAGGTCACAAAATGTGTAACTTCTCCTGCAGCTCTTATAGAGAAATCACTATTGTGAGACCTAAAGGACTGCTTTCTGATATATTTTTCAGAGTTATCATTTTGGCAGACCAAGAGATTCCACCTTGATCTGTGACCCATACCAAAGAACTGATTCAACTGGTCCTGTGACCTCTGGCTGGGAACTGACCCAGCTACAGCTTCAACATGCCTGTAATTATATCCTCAGCCAATCAACTGATTCAGTTTCCCAGCCCCTTGCCCACCAGCATATCCTTAAAAACTCTAGCCTATTAATTATTGGGGAGGCAGATTTGACAAATATCTCTCATTCTCCTCATGCAGCTGCCCTGTGATTACTGAACTGGTTCTCTGCTGCAATACCTGCTGTTCTCAGTGTATTCGTTTTTTTCTGAGCAGCAGGCAAGAAGAACTAGTCAGACTATAACACTCATTCTCATTTTTTTTACTAATTCCTTTTACTATGTTCAAATTCTAAATATTGGTTTACCTTAGAGCTTATCCTAAATTCCTTTTTCTTCTCCATTCTCTATTAATGACCTAATCCAGGACTACAGCTTTCAATATCTTCAAATGCTGATGACTCTCAAGTTACCCATTAATAGGTATATACCCAAAGGATTATAAATCATTCTACTATAAAGGCACATGAATATGTATGTTTATTGCAGCACTATGCACAACCCAAATGCTCATCAATGATAGACTGGATAAAAAAAATGTGGCACATATACACCATGGAATACTATGCAGCCATAAAATACAATGAGTTCATGTCCTTTGCAGGGACATGGACATGGATGAAGCTGGAAACCATTATCTTCAGCAAACTAACATCGGCATAGAAGCCAAACACCACATGTTCTCACTAACTAGTGGGAGTTGAACAATGAGAACATATGGACACAGGGAGGGGAACATCACACACCAGGGCCTGTCAGGGGTGAGTGGCAAGAAGAGGGAGAGCATTAGGACAAATACCTAATGCAGGCAGGACTTAAAATCTAGATGATGGGTTGATAGGTGCTGCAAACCACCATGGCACATGTAGACCTATGTAACAAACCTGCACGTTAAACACATGTATCCCAGAACTTAAAGTAAATTTTTTTAAATCCAATATTTAATAAACACACACACAAACACACATGCACACACAAATTTCTGTCCCTGAAATCTTCAAAATTTTGGATCATATAGCAAATTGGCCACTTATTATCAGCACATTATTGACTAATGGCATCTCAGAGGTTCCAGAAGAAGGAGGAAGCACCCATCTTTGCTGCTCTCCAGCCTCCTTAAGTGACATCTCTGGGCACAGGAGCAAACCAGATAAATAGAACCAGAAGTGAAAACCCAGCAAATTGCAGCAGCCTTACAGAAGAGGGACCAGACTACTGAAAGCAAAACAAAAAAGCAGAAAGCAACAACAACAGCATCAAGAACAAAAAGGCCATGACAAAAACCCAATTCAAGGGTCAGCAGCTTCAAAGACTGAAACTAGACAAACTCATGAAGATAAGAAAGAATTGATGAAAAAGTGTTGAGAACCATAAAGGCTGGAGTGCTTCTTTTCCTCCAAATGATTGCAGTGTCTATCCATCAAGAGCACAGAACTGGACAGAGGACCAGATGGATGAGTTGATAGAAGTAGACTTCTCAATTTCAGAAAGTCTCAGGATACAAAATCAATGTGCGAAAATCACAAGCATTCCTATACACTAACGACAGACAGAGAGCCAAGTTACGAGTGAACTCCCATTCCCAAATGCTACAAAGAGAATAAAATACCTAGGAATACAACTAACAAAGGACGTGAAGGACCTCTTCAAGGAGAACGACAAACCACTGCTCAAGGAAATAAGAGAGGATATAAAAAGATGGAGAAATATTCCATGCTCATGGTTACGAAGAATCAATATCGTGAAAATGGCCATACTGCCCAAAGTAATTTATAGATTCAGTGCTATCCCTATCAAGCTACCACTGACCTTCTTCAAAGAACTGGAAAAAACCACCTTAAACTTCATATGGAACCAAAAGAGAGCCTGCATAGCCAAGACAATCCTAAGCAAAAAGAATAAAGTGGGAGGCATCATGCTATCAGACTTCAAACTATACTACAAGGCTACAGTAATCAAAACAGCATCATACTGGTACCAAAAGAGAGATATAGACCAATGGAACAGAACAGAGGCCCCTAAGTAATGCCACACACCTATAATCATCTGATTTTTGACAAACCTGACAAAAACAAGCAATGGGGAAAGGATTCCCTGTTTAATAAATGGTGTTGGGAAAACTGGCAAACCATGTGCAGAAAGCTAAAACTGGACCTCTTCCTTATACCTTATATAAAAATTAACTCCAGATAAAAGAAACAAGCATAAGACTGAACCAGCAACCAACAGAATGGGAAAAATTTTTTGCAATCTACCCATCCGACAAAGGGCTAATATACAGAATCTATCAAGAACCTAAACAAATTTACAAGGAAACAACAAACAACCCCATCAAAAAGTGAGCAAAGGATGTGAACAAACATTTTTTAAAATAAGACATTTATGTGGCCAACAAACATATGAAAAAATGCTCATCATCCCTGGTCATTAGAGAAATGCAAATCAAACCCACATTGAGATACCATCTCATGCCAGTTAGAATGGCGATTATTAAAAAATCTGGAGACAACAGATGCTGGAGAGGATGTGGAGAAATAGGAATGCTTTTACACTGCTGCTGGGAATATAAATTAGTTCAACCATTGTGGAAAACAGTGTGGTGATTCCTCAAAGATCTAGAAATAGAAATACCATTTGACCCAGCAATCTCATTACTGGGTACATAGCCAAAGGATTATGATTTGTTCTATTATAAAGATGCATGCACATGTATGTTCATTGCGACACTGTTTGCAATAGCAAAGACTTGGGACCAACCCAAATGCCCATCAATGATAGACTGGATAAAGAAAATGTGGCACATATACACCATGGAACACTATTCAGCCATAAAAGAGAATGAGTTCATGTCCTTTGTAGAGACATGGATGAATCTGGAAATGATCATTCTCAGCAAAATGACACAAGAACAGAAAACCAAACGTCACATGTTCTCACTCATAAGTGGGTGTTGAACAATGAGAAAACATGGACACAGGGAGGGGAACATCACACACTGGGGTCTGTTGGGGGGTGGGAGGCTAGGGGAGGGATAGCAGGGAGCGGGGAGATTGGGGAGGGAAAACATTAGGAGAAATACCTAATGTAGGTGATGGGGGGATGGAGGCAGCAAACCACCATGGCATGTGGTATACCTGTGTAACAATCCTGCAAGATCTGCACATATACCCCAGAACTTAAAGTAAAATTAAAAAAAAAACCCCATCATCTCAGCCCAAAAATTATTGAACTCATAAGCAACTTCAGCAAAGTCTCAGAAGAAAATCAATGTGCAAAAATCACATGTATTCCTATACACCAACAATAGACAAGCAGATAGCCAAATCATAAATGAACTCCCATTCACAATTGCTACAAGGAGAATAAAATACATAGGAATACAACTTTCAAGGGATGTGAAGGAACTCTTCAAGGAGAACTATATACCACTGCTCAAGGAAATAAGAGAGGACACAAACAAATGGAAAAACATTCCGTGCTCATGGATAGAAAGAATCAGCATCATGAAAATGGCCATAGTGCCTAAAGTAATTTATAGATTCAATGCTATTCCCATCAAATTATCATTGAGATTCTTCACAGAATTAGAAAAAAACTATTTTAAATTTCATATGGAACCAAAAAAGAGCACGTATAGTCAATACAATTCTAAGCAAAAAGAACAAATCGGAGCCATTATGCTACCTGACTTCAATCATACTACAGGTCTGCAGCAACCAAAACAGCATGGTACTGGTACCAAAACAGACATATAGACCAATGGAACAGAACAGAGATTTTAGAAATAATACTGCACGTCTACAACCATCTGATCTTCAACAAACCTGCCTCTCCACTGCAGTAAATGGTGCTGAGAAAACTGGTTAGCCATATGCAGAAAACTGAAACTGAACTCCTTCCTTACACCTTATACAAAAATTAAGTCAATATGGATTAAAGACTTAAATGTAAAACCCCAAAGCATAAAAACCCTAGAAGAAAACCTAGGCAATACCATTCAGGACATAGGCACAGGCAGACTTCATGACAAAAATTCCAAAAGCAATTGTGACGAATGCCAAAATTGACAAATGGGATCTAATCAAACTAAAGAGCTTCTCAACAGCAAAAGGAACTATCATCAGAGTGAACAGACAACCTACAACATGGGATAAAATGTTTGCAATTTACTCATCTGACAAAGGTCTAATATCCAGAATTTACAAAGAACTTAAACATATTTACAAGAAAAAGAAAACCCTGTCAAAAATTAGGCAAAAGATATGAACAGACACTTCTCAAAAAAGCCATTTACACAATGACGAAACATGAAAAAATGATCAACATCACTGATCATCAAAGAAATGCAAATCAAAAACACAATGAGATACCATCCCACGCCAGTCACAATAGTGATTATTAAAAAGTCAGAAAACAATAGATGCTGGCGAGGCTATGAAGAAACAGGAATGTTTTTAGACTGTTTCTGGGAATATAATTAGATCAACCATTATGGAAGACAGTATGGCAATTTCTCAAGGATCTAGAACCAGAAATATCAGTTGACCCAACAATCTCATCACTGGATTTATACCCAAAGGAATATAAATCATTCTACTATAAAGACACATGCACACATATGTTTATTGTAGCACTATTTACAATAGCAAAGACATAGAAGCAACCCAAATGCCCATCAATGATAGACTGGATAAAGAAAATGTGGTGCATATACACCACGGAATACTATGCAGCCATAGAAAGGAATGAGATCATGTCCTTTGCAGGGGCATGGATGAAGCTGGAAGCCATTATCCTCAGCAAACTAACACAGGAATAGAAAACCAAACACTGAATGCTCTCACTCATAAGTAAGAGTTGAACATTGAGAACACATTGATGCAAAGAGGGGAACAACACATATCAGGCCTGTGGGAGGGTTGAGGGGGGTGAGGTATGAGGGAAGGGTACATAGAGGACAGGTCAAGAGGTGCAGCAAACCACCAAGATACATGTATACCTATGTAACAAACCTGCACATTCTGTACATGTATCCCATTTTGTTTTAGAAAAATAAATAACACAAAGATTGTGTTTACCTTTGTGATCCTTATTCCCTTCAAACTGCTCATTTACATCTGTAATAGATTTGATGATAGCCCCTCTTAAAATTAAAGTACAAATATGAGAAGGATTTAGTCTGAGACCATAGTTCAAATCATAAATGGCTCTTTTGGTTTCTTTGCATGAATTCCACACAAGAGCTCTAACACAGTATACATCTTGGAAAACACAAATGTCATCCAAAACAAAGTAGTTAATCTTTAAACTTCAAAGAAATAGAATGAAATCAAACAGGGTTGTGCTAATCATACAGCCATGCAGATTGTGCACTGGAAACCCAGAGGAGCCATTCACATGATCTAAACTTAGACATAACTTTAACCAATCAGTTTTCTGGATTTCAGCGTCCTCAACTGTAAAATAAGAAAGTTGGAAGAGATATCTTCCAGGCTTCTCCAGCTATAGAACTACAGTTCTCTTCTTCGTACATTTACATCTATTACCATTAGCTCTGTTTTTCTTTTCAGTAAACTGCATATACCATTTGATGGAAAGTCGTTAATAATATTAACGCAACATTTTATCAACCTATTTCTGTGAAAGTGAAGTTATTTTTTATAAGGCACATTTTATGGAGATGATGTTCAGAAGCGAATCATCTATAGAACAAGGTTATTGGTTACAAACATTCTTTAACTTACTTAAGTCTTCCTAAACTTCATTTTGCATCCCCCGATACAATTCCTACTGACTTAAAAACTAGTCAAGGAAATATACCATGGCACAGACATACATAAAAATACAGAAGAGTAATTATAATATGTAAAAAATAGCAAGCATACTGATAAATAAAAAAATCATAATAATGCACCATCATTTGTCATTTATTTGCAATTAAAATGCATCAAACCTACCAGGTTCAGATTGTCCAAAGACATTGCTTTGTTAGCATCCTTTATTGTTTCTTTCATCTGTCATAAATCATCATAGAGAATGTCTAGAGTAAGTATATTTTTCCATAGTTTTCCTTTACAATTTATTTACAAAAGTAAACTAGATAATAAATGTATATAATATTCTAATTAATATTCACCTATGTGGCATGTTCAGAGATAGCTGGAATTCACTTAAAAAGTACCACATATTTATAAAGTGAGAATGTGATTTTTAAAATAAAAATGAGCTATCAGGATGATCTAAAAGCAGTTGATGGTAGTAAAAGGCATTTCAACTCAAACTAGACAAGAAGAGTTGGCTTTGGACATAGCTTATATTGGAGATAAAGATCAGCACATATAAAAGGGCAAAAGCAAAAAGAAAGTAGAAGATTAATCTGTAAAACTGGCTTTAATAATTTTTTACTTCTTCAAACTAATAGAAAATTAATAAAATACTTGACGAGGCTTTGACAAATCTTGATAAATTGTCTCCCCCTTGAAAAATATTTTAACTGTTTACATAGATTGTTGGAGATTAAAGTGGAGATTATCAGGGGCTTCTGCTTCCTGCTATTGTATCAGTTACCTGTTGCTGAGTAACAAATTACTATAGCACAAAGACCTGGCCTGAGCTAGGTTCTCATCTGCAAGCTCAACTAGGGAAGGATACATTTCCCTGCTCATGTTTTTATTGGAAGCATTCATTTTCACTTTCTTGTAGCTATAGGATTCATGAAGGCTTACAATTGTTTAAAAATAAAAAGGCAGAGAGAGAGAGATAGTATGCTAGCAAGGCAGACGAACATAACATAATGAAATTATAGAGTGATATTCCATCACCTTTGTCCTATTTTGTTGGTTAGAATCAAGTCAGAGGTTCTGCCTGCACTCAAATGCAGGTGATTACTACAGGGAGGCTCAGTCAGGGTAGAATCTGCTTCCCTGTTTATAAGTAGTTGTTGGCAGCATTCAGCTTCTTGTGTCTACAGAAGGCATGGCAACTTAATTCCTCAAAACCAGCAAGAGGAGACAGGGAGTGAGTCTGCTACCAACATGGAGTATTATAGAATGTAGTATAATCATAGGAGTAATATATCATCACAATTCAATATTCTGTTAATTAGAATGCAGTCACTGTTTTTGCCCATACTTAGTGAGAGAGAATTACATGTGAACGAACACCAGGAGGCAAGTACCATGGGGGTCACCTTGGATCTTTCACCCTTTCCCAAAAGTCACTAATCCACTTCTATTGCTCCCTCACAAGGTATCTTCACACCAAATGAAAGTTTTGGAAATCCCTCAAACATGGTACACACTTTCACATCTCTGAGGCTTTGCACATTCTGTTTCTTCTAGCTGGAATGTCATTTGATCCACTTCTAGTCAATGCGTGTATGTGTTTGTTAAGTTTCTTAATATTCAAGAGCAAAAGCCCGCCCTGCCCTCAACTCAGCTTCCTGTCAAACTACGGGGTTCTACTTCTATCAATAATTACAGATTCTCTCTATTTCAGGTTCTTAGCAGAATATATAAATCTGGCCCATCTGCATCAAGAAAAGCTATCTATGGGAGGTTCCAGGAAATATGACACAAGGTATCTGTTCCTCTAATCATATTTAATTATAGTCTTGACTTAATCTTTAATTCCTGACCTTGAAGGCAGCTCCTACCCCCTTCCCAGCATCTCCCCACCCAAAACTCCACACCTATGAAAACCAGAGTCATCTTTTTGGAGGGTCACATTAACTTAATCTACATTCTACACTATCAGATTAATCACTTACTCACTTAGTTAATGTATCTAGAGTCTTTATCCTCGGCCAGAAGATTGGTATACAGTGATAAACAAGACATAGTCCCTGTTCTGAGTGACTCATAATGCAGTAAGGAGACATATATGAGCAGATAATGGTTATATGTCATGTACCACAGAAAATATTTTAATACAAGGGCATGGAATCAAGCAAAGGCCTCTTGGAATTAAGGAAATGAAAATAGTGGATTGCGTCTAGGTATGAAGTGCATGAGGAAGAGGTGAAAAAATAGAGAAACGAGTTAAAAAGTGGGTGACCACTTACCAATATATTTTTAAAACGATCAACTTTTGGGGAGATACCAGAGAGTCACAGGATCCTCAGAGAGTGATAAAGAGTGCTGTGCTTAAGTGACCCAGATCTATTGACAAGGCTTGGAAGAGTTAGTCCCAGACATGTGAAAAAATTTACCATTAAGCACTAGATGAATTCTAAGATCAGATTACATTATAGCAGCTAACTGTTGAAGTTTGGCATCAGTCACTTAAAGTGTATAGGTGATTTTAAAGACTTTTCAAAGGATATTTATGAGTAGTAATTAGAGATAAATTTTTTAAAATTATAGTTCTGAAGAAAAATCTTTTCCTATTATCTCTATTTACATGCAAGGCCAATGTATAAGAAGCTTGCTAAGTCATAATTTAAGGTATCACTTTTTATTTGGAGAAAAATATATGGATTACAGATGCAATGACTAAGAAGAAACATTCAGGCACTATAGGGCTAACCCTTCAATTTCCAAACACATGAAGATACGCTAAATTTCACAAAACTAAGATCACAGTTTAAATCTGAAATAGTAATGTAAGAAGTAAGCATTAATCATTTTTATATTAAAAGTGTACAATAGGGCAGTAAAGAATCTTTATTCAAATAAAATACTGTACTGTTCATGAAGCAGCATGAAAACCATGACTATGCTAGAAAAGGACTATGTTTTGGGGTCCGGCAAGGAGTTTTTGAATAATAATGTCTGTACTTAATAGCTATGTGATTTTAGACAAGCTACTGAACCACTTTTTAAAAAATGTACTTTTTTCTCCAGTGTTTTTACTGTGGTAAAATATACAGAACAAAATTTACCATCTTAACCACTTTTAAGTGTAGAGTTCAGTGGTATTAATTACATTGATAATGTTATAACAAAAAGAAAAAAAAAGAAAATTGGACTTTATCCCGCAGACAGTAAAGAGTCACCAAAGATTTTTTAATATAAAAGCTAAAAAATATGTATTATCTTCTTGAGATGGAGTCTCCTTCATCACCTATGCTGGAGTGCAGTGGTGTGATCTCAGCTCACTGCATTCTCTGCCTCATAGGTTCAAGTGATTGTCCTGCCTCAGTCTCCCAAGTAGCTGGTATTATAGGCCCACACCACCATACCTGGCTAATTTTTGTACTTTTAGTAGAGATGGAGTTTCACCATGTTAGCCAGGCTGGTTTTGAACTCCTGACCTCAAGTGATCTGTCCACCTTAGCCTCCCAAAGTGCTGAGATTACAGGTGTGAGTCACCACACCCAGGCAAAAGCTAAAAATTTTAAAATATTGTTTGAAAAAATAAGTCTAGAAGAAGCTATCAAAAAGCTAATACAATATTTCAAGTGTAGAAAGAGACTCAACTCAAGAAGCATTTTTTAGAGGTTCAGTTGATAAAAGCCGATAGACAGTCTCTGAATGAAGGAGAGAGAGGAGTCTGGAATAACCTCTAGGTTTTTCTCTTAGGAAAATGCCTAGAAAACAGAAACATGAATCAAGATGGGGAACAGAAAAAGAGATGCAGGCTTAAGACGAAAAGCTCAGAAATGTGGAATCTTCTATAAAATTGAATATAGTTTAAACTCAAGCTATTTGCATTATTCTCCGCTTAACCTACAGAACTGGATGTCTCTCCAAGTTAGGTTTTAGAAAATCTAGGAGGTGAATGATACAAAGTGATTTTTATCTATCTTTCAAGGCAGAAAGCCTTAAAGTATATCTCTCTTGGCACATGTAGCATGGCTTTCCTAAGTGGTGAAAAATCAGTGACCTTTCTTATAAACATGCATTCTGCATTTGAACCTCTGGGTTAAATTGTCTCCCAGGCATGTGAAGAAGCTGTCTCAATGCATTTTTAAAATCCCAGTGCTTTAGTCAGGCTGATTGCTTGTGAATTGTGAATGTATAAAAACATCTGAGTATAGGAAGCATTTGCCATTTCAAAATAATAGGTCTTTGTTAACTATTGCTTGTGTATAGTAAGAGTAAGGTCGTTAATGGCAACTTACTTTCATGGGAGAACAGGTTTGTTAGCTTGAAAATTATCGGCCCAGTTCAAAGAGAAATGATGCAACTTACCACACACTGCATGTGAATATGCCATTCTTGTAAATATTGGTGTGTAAAAGAAGGTTTCATATTTACTGCCAACATTACAGCCATTCTGGAATTAAGGAAATAGTAATAATACACTATCAATTACATTTTCATTGTTAAATAATTATAACAACATTGAAGATTATATATGGAAAGTAAAAATAAAATATCTATAATCCCACTATCTCTAAATAACTTACAAATCTTTTAATATTTCCTTTCAGTCTTCTCTAAATAATTGTATATAGTGACAATAGCCTACATTCTATTTCACATGCTCATTTTTCACCAAGGATTCTAGTTAAGGCACTTCTATGTTGCTATGTGAATTTTATTATCATCATTTCTATCAGTTGCATAATCTTCTACCACGGAGATCCACTCTAATTTACCTAACATGACTTTATTTATTTATTGTTATATTTTTTTCTTCCAATATTTTTTGTGTTCTAGACAATATTGAAATAAACATCTTTCCCAATAAGGGTTTTCCCTTATTTTAGTTTACTTTTAAAAAACAAATTTTTAAAAATTGACTTACTAATTATAATAGTTATTTTAGTTTACCTTTACAAAACAAATTTCTATAAATTGACTAATTATAATGGCATAAGCCTTTTCATGGCTCTTGATTCATATTGCCAAATTGTTTTTCAAGAGGGTTGCATCAATATGTCTTCCCACTTGCAAGATATAAAAATGCCATTTTCATTACATTTTCTAAATCATATCCTGTCATTAAGTGGAAAAATAAGTTATTTTGTCTTAATTTACATTCCATGATTACTAGCAACCAGAAACATTTTTACTATTTCCTCAATAGTTCTACCTTTTATTCTTTGATGAAATTGTATTATTTGCCAATTATATTGGGATACTACTCTTTTTCTTATAACTAAATGTACTCTTTGTATGTAATCTTTAACTCTGATTATATATACTAAAATCTCTGTCTGCTGTTTTCTTAATGGTATGATTTTTAAAATAAATTTAATAATTAACTAGAACTGCTATATATAAAAATTCTTCCCAACAAATCTAACAGTATTTTTATACCATAATGGTATTTGCATAATTGGTTCTTTATTCTAAATCACCACCCTTATTTGTCTTGACAGGACTCTACAAGGTTCCTTCCAGGACTTTAGCTATTCCTTTAGGGCTGACTTATGCCATCATTCCAAATGTGTTTCCTATAACTGCACTCAGTTCTTAAAGACAACATGAAAACCCAAGTGACTAGAAAAGGAGCTGTAACATTAGTTACACATTAATGTACATTAATTCATATCCTTAGAGATTATAATTTGTAAAACACATTCAATAGACACAAAATTATATTGAACAGCAAATATACTCTCAAAACACAAATACATCAAATAGAAACTTTTATAAAAATGAAAAATTGGCATTCATTTTAGGTTCATCCACCAGTGGATGTATTTTCAACATCTGTCCATTTGTACAAGTGTGATCAGTACCCGGAGGAAACAACACCACTGCCAGGCAAAATGAGAAGATCACAGCCCCTAGAATCAGAAAACCTGAATTCACACAGCCCCTAGAATCAGAAAACCTGAATTCAATCTAAGCTTTGCCAATTGGCAGCAACTGAGTGTAACACCATTAAGCCACATCTGTTTTCTCATCTATAAAATAAAACCATAGCATCATGTATGCACAGGGAGCTCTGAATACTTCTCCCACATTCTTGCATTGTCACTATAAGGCAGGAATTACAGCCTTATAGTGACTTACAAGGAGAGCTCCTCTGACCTCATTATTTAAGCAATCATCTCCTCCATATACCACACTTCCTTTCCCTCATATTTGTTGAATAAATAAATAATCTATAGTAACTGCTGCTAACCTAGGTTTCTTATATCATTTTTTAAGCCATTTATAATTTCTTTAAAAAGTGATTTTTATGGGCAAACACGTATTCTCAGTGATAACAGATCTGTTTATTTTTTCATTTAGTATTTCACTGATAAGTGGAAGAACACTTTGGGAAAACTTAAGTAATAGGCTTGAATTCCTCCACACATTTAAAAAAATGCTATTTCTTTTAAGCTAGACTGTCAAATCTACTCTTCCTTGTTTATTGTAAACTGAGACTAAACATTAAAATATTAAGACATCAGATTATGCATTCAGTACAATCTTTAGGCATTATGCTGAGTCTCTGGTGAAATCTCCAAAGCTGGACATCAGTCCAGATTAGCAGGATTCTATAGATTCATTCATTCATTGAAAAAGCCTTCCAGTCCAATTTGTGCATTGTCTTGTGAAAATTTACCAAAATGGGCAACACATTTTGATCTTACAAAGTCAGGTGGGGGAAAGAGGTGTCAAAAATTTTTTTTTCTCATGTGGTCAAGTAGAAAATTTTTTTTCTCATGTGGTCAAGGAAACAGAGAAAGCAAAGTCATTCTTCTAGCTCTCCCACTTATCAGCTGTGTGACTTTTAATAAAATATTTAGTCCCACTAAGCCTAAGTTTCCTTCCACATTTGTAAGTGGCAATAATGTTTGTCTTGTGAGACTGTGAGAATTGAACACAATCAGCATGTGAAGTATCCTGCACAATTACTTACCTAATGGAGAATCTCAATAAATTAGCATCTTCCCTCCATTCCTTTCACATCTAAGATAGTGGTGATGATTTCAGAGAGCTGGGGTTGAATCCTATCTCCCACATGGCCTTGGGCATGTTATATAAGCACTCTGAGCTCCCACTAAATGATTGGTAATCCGTTACTGGGGACAGTGCCAGGCTTCTAGTTTTTTCACTAAGTGAGAGCATTTATGTGCAGTGCTTAGCGTTCAGCTGACACATGCTAAGTGCTCAGAGAGAAAGCTTATTATTAGTTAGTAATAATAACAACTATGTAAGTAAAATGACATTGAAGAACAGCAGAAAGGGCCAATTTCTCCCTAAGTTTATTCTGTTAGACACAAATTTAATGGCAAAGAAAAAGTAAAATTCAGTTTTTATCAAGAGTCTCTTTCATTAATATATTTGAGAGTGTTGTCATAGCTTTAGGAAATCCAGAAGGCACTGTGGGTAGTGGAATTTGTACTTCCTTTACTTTCCATATTTTCAACAATGAGTACATATGATCTCTGCAGTCAGAAAGGGGTTAAAAAAAGAGAAGCACAAAGCAGCAAAAAATATTCAGAAAAAATGGGTTGTGGTACTGCCTGATATAAACAAAGCAATGTGCTGCGTTTTCTAGGCTGGTCTATTTACATGATATATGTACTCATGCACTGCCCCTGGAACCATCCTACCACTTGTACATTTTTGAAAATTCTAAGCAATAGCTCCCAAGTTTACCTTTATTGCAAAAGCAATCCTTGCAATACTTGTTAATTGCTATATGGCTTTCTTGTGGAAATTCAGGTTTTGGAGAGGTGCTGCTGGATGAAAATGAGTCGCATAGAGCTGAAAAACACAAATGGTGTCAAAGTACTTAAGTTTGTTTGTTTTTTTTGGCTTTTAAGTAATACGTTTTGGTTAAGTTTAAACTCTAAAATAGAAGCTTTTTCTACCACTTCAGTAAGGTCGCTGATGAAGTGAGGTAAATTGCCTTGTCTCCCCACAGCCGTGGAGAATAGACCAGTCCAAAGACACAGACTCTGTGATCTCTGAGCACGAGTCTACGATCACACTCTATGTATGGGTCCTTGTATAGGACAGTCCAAACCCTCACTAGTCTAAGTGTTTAGTAGTTTGAAATGGCAGACACATGTTTTTATAATAAACAAATATATAGCTCATAGTTTCCTCTAGAAACGACAACACTTCCTACGACAACACTTCCTACGTATCACCTGGATACGGTGAAATTTTTGGTTAGTCACCTTGCTTTCCTCAACATATTAGATCAAATCTTCTGCCTGATGAATAAAAAGATGCATCAGGAGCCAAAAAGACAGGCAGTATAGGTAGAAAATCACAGATGTGACTCCAGCCTATGCTCTTTTAAACCACAGAAATTTATTCTTAAAATCCCAACCACAGTTATTTTCAATATTTTTCAATGGTACAAGTTAAATGTCACAATTTTAAAGTCTTTAAAGAAAAAAGTATGTATTTTATTCTGACACTACTGATCCTAACTGTGCTCCATTTCATTTAAAATGCATCAAGGCACCAAAATTGTGGGTCCAAACAAATTGGACATGGCTCAGTTTTCTGATTCAACAATTAAGGATTTTAAAAAATATCTTTACTTTGTCTAGTATATCCCTCCATGATGCAGCACTGGATTTGCAAGTTGAGATATATGGAAGTCAGAAGGGAGCGTAAGGTTTTTAGTTAACTGCACCTGCTGTTTCAAAGCCACATTGAGATACATGAGACAGCACGGGCCTGGTTTCAGATCAGACCTCCTGGCCCATCTTAAGAGCCTTCAGTAGTAGAAGTCACTCAACCACTCTGAGATTCAGTTTCTCCATAAATAAAATGAAATGAACCAGGATGAACTCTTGAAGTCCTTGTCATTTTTGACATTCTGTGGTTCTCTGACTTTGCCAGTACCTAAGTTCTGGCCAGATTTCTGGGATTTGGCCCAGGCATATTTGGATAAGAAATAATAATTTATTCCTTCTATCTACCAAAAACAAATAATAAAGCATCAGAAATGAAAAAATATGTAAACAAGAGAAAATAGACTGTAGTACTATCTCCGGTTATTTATATTTAATATTTGTAACAGTTTGTGGTGGAGGGTGTCAATACCACCTTTCTCCAAAATTGATTTCTTCTTGCTCATCACCCTTGTCCATTTCTCTAAAGGACACAATCCTCTTTGCTTTATGCTCATCTTTTGGGAGAGTTTTTTCTAGCTGCGATTTTAACCCTTCTCTCATTATCTTCCTACCTCTGTCATTGTTTCTCTCTGACCTGAGCTTCTCTTCTTTTACCCCTGTCTTAACTTCATATTTACCATAAAGTTCAGCCCCATCTTCTCTGCTTTTCTTTCTGTGTATTCACTTGCCTGGAGAAATCACATTTTTTCATGTAATAGCCTACCTTTTCTATGTCAAAGATTCTCCAACTCACATCCACAGTGCAAGTTTCTTTCCCAGCATATGTCCAACTGCCTATTATATAAATATTTACATATCCTGATATCACATCATTCTAACATGTCCAAAACAAATTCATCATTTCCTTTAGTTCTCTGTTTGCCAAGAAAAATCCAGGTTACGTCCTACGTCCAGTTCTTTCATTTTCACTAATAATACTGATCTTCTCTCAAGAAACAAGCCTCAAAAACTTTGAACATTTCTTTGTATTTTGCTGTGGTTAAGGGGGAGTCAAACTGCCTAGGTTCAAATCTTAGCTAGTCATCTACTAGCTTTGTGATCTGGGCAAGTTATTCCACCTCTCTATGCCTCAGTTACATTTGTAAAAATGGGGGTGATAATGATACCTGCCTCATAAGGGCAAACCGTTAATATATCATAAAGTGTTTAGCACAGTGTTTGTCATAAGCTAATTGTTGAGTAAATAATAGCTAACCAAAAAAACAAGCAACAAACCACCAGGGTATGGTTAACTTCAGGAAAAGCAATAAGAAAATATAATAACGAAACACTATGTGTGGTTCATAGTAAGTACATCACTGAATACGGACTTAACGAAAAGTTGTGAAATAGCAGGATAAAAAGAATGGAGGAGGGGAAGTATATATGCAGTTGGGAGTGTGTGTGTGTGTGTGTGTGTGTAAGAGAGAGAGAGAGAAAGAGAGAGAGAGATTCTGTGTCTGAGAGAGATGCTAAATCATCATCTTCCAGGATAGAAAGCCAATATGTAATACCTATAACAAAAAGGCCAGAAAGTAACAATACACATAAATTATTGAGAAATATAGAGGTAAGTACTAGGACTGGAGAAAACATTAAATTAAAAGACTAGAAGCAGGAATCAGGGTTGGGATAGGATATATCTGAGGGCTGCTCTTTGTTCCTTAAAACCTTATGTTTATGTATTACTCAGATAAAAATAAAATTTTAAAAAGTAATCTATTATATCATGGAATGTGTGCTTAGAGGTTATATAAATTCTAGGGAAATTGCTGATGCATAAACAACCTATTCCTTCTACATTTTAATTTCCCACACTATAACTTGTAGTCCATGTTAAATGTAAAAACTGATTTTAAAATGCTTAGAGAAATTTATGATAAATTTATAACCAAGGCTTTAAAAAGGTAGGAATATCTGAGTGACAGCTTACTCTGGGGCATATCTTGAAATGCAACCGTGACCTCTGAAAAATATTATTTATCACCTTCAGGAACAGAAAACCAGGTTGCAAGACTGTAAATCTGACCTACAATTTAACAAGAAGGGTTTCTTCAAGTGTGAATATTTATTCAAATGGTGGTCAGGCCCAAATTGGGTTTGGTAGTATTATTCAAAATAATTTTGGTTAAGAATCTCTTCCATTAAAGCATAACACTTGCCATTTTTTCTGGTTTATGTCTCCATCAGGTATCAGTGCCACCAACATACTTGGAACAGTATTTATAAGAACAAATTATTTGCAAAGATACTGAATTTCACAAATTAAAACTATGGCTTCAGCACAGTTTAAAAATCCTCTAAATATGTGCTGTTTCATAAATTTAGATGGATTTGTTATTCTTTCCTAAAAATGTGAAATCAATAAAATTGATGGTATTTTATGAAGGTGAGGAAATTCTAATTAATAAGTATTAGTAATTAATGGTTTAGAAGATGATTTGTTAGAATTGCTTAAACCCAATTTGATAGTAGGAGGACCAGAAGAGTCTTGAGAATGCCTTGGGGCTATTTCTGCTTTAAGGTATAGTTGGTTCCGGTAAGCTTTTGAATATCAATCATATCTCAGAATCATGAAAAACCCACTCTACTGTGGAGCCCAGAATGGGTGGGGTGGCTTTCTGAGGAGGATGTGAATCACTAGGATACTAAGGGAAGCTCTGGTTGGCAAAACAAAAAGTATCATTACCAAAGAATACTTAGGACCAGCTCTCAAAGTGTACATTTAAGCACTGGTAGCATTGGTTCTATATCTATCATATATTTAAGAGGAAAAAAATAAGTTAATCACAGGAACTATAGCATCCTAATATGTGAATACATTAAAATTACTTGAAGGAAAAAAAAAAAGTGAGTGCTTCTACAATCAATGCTCTAGTGCCTCCACAAGAAAGCCAACAGGCTATGGAAGGACTTTTCCACACTCAGGTTTCCAGGCATGCTGATAGGCATGTTTCTGGAGACTGCCATGAAAGAAATTTGTTTTCTAGGCTGTTTCCTGCCCCTAGTCTAAGAAATTGGGCTATGAAGTATCACAGTCAATTAAGAAATGTTACATACAGCTGCATTGTCTAAAAGTCACACCATCTTGATTCCTCATTCTTCCCTTTCTCAGTCAGCGAAACAGTATTAAAAGAACTTCAAATTTGCTTCTGTGATCTCCACATTAAAATCTGCATTTTTTCAACCATTGTGGAAAGTAGTGTGGTGATTCCTCAAAGAACTAAAAACAGAACTACCATTTGACCCAGCAATCCCTTTATTGGGTATATGGCCAAAGGAATAGAAATCATTTTACCATAAAGACACATGGATGCATGTTCACTGCAGCATTATTCACAATAGGAAAGATAAGGAATCAGCCTAAATGCCCATCAATGATAGACTGGATAAAGAAAATGTGGTACATATACACCATGGAATAGTATGCAGCCATAAAAAAGAATGAGATTATGTCATTTGCAGGAGCATGGATAGAGTTGGAAGCCAGTATCCTTAGCAAACTAACACAGAAACAGAAAACCAAACACCACATATTTTTACTTATAAGTCAGAGCTAAATAATGAGAACACATGGACAGAAAGAAGGAACAACAAATATTGGGACCTACTTGAGAGTGGAGGGTGGGATGAGGGAGAGGTTCTGATATGGTTTGGCTCTGTGTCCCCACCCAAATCTCACCTTAAACTGTAATAATCCCCATGTGTCAAGGGCAGGACCAGGTAGAGATAATTGAATCATGTGGGCAGTTTTCCCCCATACTGTTCTTGTGATAGTGAGTGAGTTTTCATGCAATCTGATGGTTTTATAAGGGGCTTCCCCCTTCCCTTGGTTCTCACTTCTCTCTCCTGCCACCATGTAAGATGTTCCTGTTTTGCCTTCCACCATGATTGTAAGTTTCCTGAGGCCTCCCTAGCCATTCAGAACTGTGAGTCAATTAAACCTCTTTTCTTTATATATTACCAAGCCTCAGGTATGTATGTCTTCATAGCAGCAGACAGATGGACTAATGCAGATTGAGAAAAAAAAGTATTGGGTACTATGCTTAGTATCTGGGTGACAAAATCTGTACACTAGACTCCAAAGTCACAAGTTTATCTATGAAACAAATCTGCACATGTACCCCTTAATGTAAAATAAAGTTAAAATATTTTTTATTTCATCACAATTATTTTTATCTTTTTAAAGAAAATTAATTATTCCTTTATAATTAAAATCCTCATAATTTGTGTACTATTAATAATAATGTCATAATACTCAATCTTTTTCTCATTGTTCTTATTTGAATTTGACTTATACTTTATTCTGTAAGTCAGTGGAAAATAGAATTTTTTTAAATATATATTTTATTGCATTTTAGGTTTTGGGGTACATGTGAAGAACATGCAAGATTGTTGCATAGGTACATACATGGCAATGTGGTTTACTGCCTTCCTCCCCATCACCTATTTCTGGCATTTCTCCCCATGTTATCCCTACCAAACTCCCCACCCCACACTCTACCTCCCCTAGACCGCACCCCATAGACCCCAGTGTGTGATGCTCCCCTCCCTGTGTCCATATGTTCTCATTGTTCAACACCCACCTAAGAGTGAGAACATGCAGTGTTTGATTTTTCTGTTCTTGTGTCAGTTTGCTGAGAATGATGGTTTCCAGGTTCATCCATGTCCCTACAAAGAACACGAACTCATCGTTTTTTATGGCTGCATAGTATTCCATGGTATATATGTGCCACATTTTCCTTGTCCAATCTATCATTGATGGGCATTTGGGTTGGTTCCAAGTCTTTGCTATTGTAAACAGTGCTGCAATGAACATTTGTGTGCATGTATCCTTATAATAGAATGATTTATAATCCTTTGGGTATATACCCAGTAATGGGATTGCTGAGTCAAATGGAAGTTCTATTTCTAGGCCCTTGAGGAATCACCACACTGTCGTCCACAATGGTTGAACTAATTTACACTCCCACGAACAGTGTAAAAGTGTTCCTATTTCTCCACATCCTCTCCAGCATCTGTTGTCTCCAGATTTTTTAGTGATCGTCATTCTAACTGGTGTGAGATGGTATCTCAATGCAGTTTTAATTTGCATTTCTCTAATGACCAGTGATGATGGGCTTTTTTTTCATATGTTTGTTGGCCTCATATATGTCTTCTTTTGTAAAGTGTTTGTTCATATCCTTTGCTCACTTTTGAATATTTTTAAAATTCAAATAAAATCTGCATTTGTTTTAAACTCAGTCTCAGCTCTAAGGCTATCAATGTTTAAAAGAAAGACATTCATTAACCAAGTGTTGCATTCATACTTAATTCTCCAACTTTACTGCCCATTGAAATCACCTGGGGAGCTTTTAAAATGGCACATTGTGGATCATACCTTCGGAGATTCTGAAGTACAGCCTGGGCATCTGAACGTCTGTATATTCTTCAGGTGAATCTAATGTGCAGCCCCTGATGAGAAGTGCTGCTCTCAGAACCAGTGCTCTCACAACTACAAAGTTGACTTCATGTTCATCATATTCATTAGACTGTAGTGCATTGATTTTGTTTTTCTGTCTGCTTCTTTGGCTTCTATTTTGTTCAATTCTTTGCAAGGGTGAATCCAAGAGAATGATGCTACACACATGATTTAAGGAATGCTAAATAAATAACTCATCTATTTCTGATCACGTACCAGTGGTTTTGCTGAGTTACAAACAAAAGAATCTACCTTATATCCATGAGAAAATATTTCATAGGATAACAATCATTGATAAAACTCAGTAATAAAAATCATTATACATTTTGCGCTTTTCATTCCAGAAACTCAACTCTGTTTTAAGGATCACCTTATTACTACCCATAATATGTTTCTTTGGAAAGAAAGTTAAAAATTACCAATTGAGCTAAAAGAATGTTGGGGTCAGATATCAGGTGTATTCCTACTTAGTTTAGTATGTCCAGCAGTTTAGTATAATATTCAACAACCTAAAATTGAAGGAAAAAGGAAGCTGTTTAACAAATTACCTGGTTTGGTCCTACTAATTTCTGGAATTTAATATTCACCCTTATAATTACAATGTCAGAGCCTTATTTTAAGAGATGTGGGAGGTCACTGAGTATCTTTAGTATAGAAATAACCTTGTTTCCTCATAGGAACTTGGAAGGAGACCAGATAGAAAAACCTAAGTTCGATTTTGGGCTACTGAATTCGAAATGTCTTTGAGACATCCAAGTAGTAAGTGTCAATTTAGTTAGTTGGCTGTGCTGCGAGAGGAGAGGTAAATTTGCAAATCACTATAGGCAGAAAATAACTGAAGTTATAGGCAAGATGAAGGGGGTTTGTGAAAAAGTAGAGAATGAGAAGAGTGAGTAACTCTAACATATATGGTCATACAAAAGAGAATTTCAACTAAAAGGGAAAAAATGCAATAAATATACCTTAATCTCTTTCACATTTCTAATTACTTCATGTATAATACTAGCAGTGGAATTGTTAGGTTTATAACATATGCAATATGTATACATACTGATATAGCTTATATGGCTTATCTATATCACTGCATCTCTTCTGCCTAGTTACTAAAAAGAATTGAGTTGTTTATAATACAGGTGACATCTTTACTAATAAAATTGTACCTTTTAAAGAACTGTTCCCATGGCTACCACTAGAGCCTTTCAAAGTTCTTTGTCCCAGGACTTGCACTACCATTGTAGCCATGATGCTACATGAGACCATGTGACTAAAAAAGGTTATTTTTTACTAATTAAATCTATTTAGATGGTGGAAAAAAATTAAGAGCATTTAAAGTTTCCTGATTCATACTGACAGCTTTTTAGAAAGGTTTTGCCTATTTTCCTTCCCATCACCAGCACTAAATATGATCTTTGTCAATTTGGTTGATAAAACATTATCCCATTATCTCAGGCAACTATATGAAATAATTTATATTATGGAAGCATAAATGGTGTTGCTACATAAATGAGACCAAGAGACTCCCAAATACAGATTTGTGTTTAAACTGAGACCATGCAAAAAATATAGTAAATATCCAGTAAACTTGCTAAATTAAGTTGAAACCAAAGTATAGCTACTTGTTTTCAGAAAGCAAACATTTTCAAAGAGCAAAGATTCCAATATCTGTTTCTTTGGCTGTGGCTGGGGAGGTCCCAAGACTGCTTAGCTGATTAGTTCTGGTATAGCCTCTCAGATATCTTTCAGCTGGCAGGGATTTCCAGGATGCAGCTCAGGGTGATGGGAACTCGATAATGGCGATATTTTTTGTTTGTTTGCTTTTTAAGATGGGAATTTCAAATTCATTTTATTAACATACCTTGAAAAATAAGCAAGCATTGCCTAACATATTTTTTGGTCAACCAATTACTATAAATTCACAGGTAAATATATTGATATGCACTCTATCTTCTAGTGTGTTAACCCCAAGAATAAAGCATTACACTACTGATTGTATCATGATTAGGCTCAAAGCCTTTTGGTATCGTTGTCTTATCTTAATGTGGCTAGATCCAGATTCATTTCAACTGATGTTTTTCTGATATTAATGTACATATTTTTCTTAAAATAATTGCAGTCTCTCATAATATATCTGTATTTTTAACTGAGTCCATTGGAGATATTATAAACTGGAAGCATATTTGTAAATAGGGACTGTGTTTTAAAATTGGTTCCTGTTCTGTATATTACTTTCAATTCCTGTTATTTCCTGCTCCCTACTGCCAGAGGCATTTGACCCAGAACAACTCCATCTCTGATAGGGGCTGAGTAAAATAAGGCTGAGACCCACTGGGCAGCATTCCCAGGAGGTTAGGTATTCTTAGCTACAGGATGAAACAGGAGGTCAGCAGGACTAGTATCACAAGATACAAATCTCATAGACCCTACTGGTAAAACTGGATGCAGTAAAGAAGCCAATCAAAATCCACCAAAATCAAGATGGTGACCTCTGGTCATCCTCACTGCTTATCATATGCTAATTATATGGCATTAGCTAAATGACACTCCCACCAGTGCAATGACAGTTTACAAATGCCATGGCAATGTTCAAAAGTTATCCTATCAGGTCTAAAAAGGAGACAGACCCTAAGTTCTAGGAATTGCCCATCCCTTTACCAGAAAATTCGTGAATAATACATGCCTTATTTAAATATAGTCAAGAAATAACCATAAAAATAGCCAACCAGCAGCCCTCAGTGCTGCTATGGCTATGAAGTAGCCATTATTTTACTTCTTTACTCTCTTAATAAACTTGCTTTCACTTTATGGATTCATCCCAAATTCTTTCTTGAGTGAGATCCAAGAAGTGGAAAGGGGTCAGGATCAGGACCTCTTTCTGGTAGCACTACCACTTCACTTAAAAGCCAACACATATACTTCTGCAGAAATTAAAGAACTCCCAATTTTTACTCAATCAAGCTTGTTGATACTGCCTGCTATGAGCCTGTCCCAGCATTTGTCTTGATAGGTTGCCTCAAGTTTGTATCTTCAAATTATACAATTGTTTCTGGTTGCTTTCTTTGGACAATGGGTAAGTACTTGGATCTGAATCCCAGCATCACCCTTTACAACCTGCATGATCCCAAGGTTATTCAATCTCTCAGGTGCCACAGATTCTGCATCCGTACACAGGTGATACTAATAGTACCTATCTCAACATAGGCAATTAAGCTAGCACTGCAGGTGTTATGATAATCGTCTTTCCTAGTTGTTTTTGCCATTGCTGTTGTTACTGATTTTCATTTATTTGCTTGGGTTCACATATCTGTAAACACATGGATTAAAATTCAGTCTCCCCCTCCGCACACATACAAATGGATAAGCCACAGAATCATCTCTCCTCCCGCTTCTTCTCACCCTCCCCTCTTCCCTTTCCTCATCTCTCTAGTGGAAGAATGGAGAATGAATTTGAGAGCGAGCCTGAGGCCGGGAGGCCAATTGGAAAACTAGGGAAGCCAGCCTCAGGTATCTGTGAGCGGAAAGGTTACTGGGTACAGAAACAGAAAATTATGCATTTATAGCATGAGAAGCATCAACAGTACATTTTACGTCTTTAACGGATCTTTTAAAAAGCACACAGGACGTTGGGTATGGGGACTGGGGCTATAATTTCCCGATCCAAAGAACAGGGAGGGCTTTGTGGGAAGTAGGATGGCCACCTGGGAGATGGACCTCCCCGGCGTGGGTTACCTCCGTCCCGGAGAGTGTGCGCTAGCAGACCAGGGCCACGAGCAGCGCCGCGGAGGCCGCGCCCTGCACCTGGCTGCGCCCGGACCGCTTCCTCCACTGCTTCGAGCCAGGCGACCTCCTGGGGTTGGATCCCAAGATGGGAAGCGGGAAGCCGCCTAGCTTGGGGTGGAAAGGTCTGGGGTGAGGGGTGGGAGGGAATCATTGTCATACTCCCCACGTAGGCGTTTTCATCAGCATCACAAAGGAGCCCAGTTCACCTGGGGAGGGGCGGGACCCAGGGAAAAGACGAAGTCCTTCTAGCTGATCACCTCGACCCCAAAGGCAGGGCCTGCAGCTGCCACCAATTCTTACAAGGGCAAATAAAACCTCTTCCTCTATGCTCATCAGTATGAGTATTTCCGTTGATAAGCCTTACTGCTGTTCTTCCATCCTCCTAATGATGAAAGACAAACCATTGTTTTTGACTTGCTGTGTTTTTCCCTCGCATTCTCTTGTGTTCTCCTTGCTGATGTTCCCGGCATGGGCCTTCAGGCTGAGGGGTCAGTTGAAGTCTTCCTTCGTTGCTCCTGGCCCGGTGCTTCCAGACCCCTCCTTCAGTGCCAGAGCCCTGCCTTTATATTGTGAATTTCTTCCAATATCTCATCAGCTTCCAGCCAGAATCCTCACTGATCTTGTATATTTGCCTGAAATTATTTAGTTATGTAATCTGAAATTCACCTACTAGCAATAAGCTTCCTATTTTAAATGCAGGCCAGGAGCGGTGGCTCACGCCTGTAATCCCAGCACTTTGGGAAGCTGAGGAGGGTGGATCACTTGAGGCCAGGAGTTTGAGATCAGCCTGGCCAAGATGATGACACCCGGTCTCTACTAAAAAATACAAAAAGTAGCCGGGTGTGGTGGCGGGAGCCTGTAATCCCAGCTACTCCAGAGGCTGAGGCAGAAGAATTGCTTGAACCTGGGAGGTGGAGGTTGCAATAAACTGAGGTTGTGCCACTGTACTCCAGCCTGGGTGACAAAGGGACACTCTGTCTCAAAAGAAAAAAAAAAAAGAAGAAAATAATAAAATGAAGATATTACTTCATGGGTAGGCGGTCTCTTCTACCCAAATTAGAATTGTTCCATCATCTTGTATTTTCCTAAAAATTTAACAGTGGTTTCAGAGGGAAGCTAGCATAGTGGAATCAGGGAACTGGGGAGGACAAGGTGCTGGGCTGCAGGTCTCATCAGCATCATAGACACTAGGAACAGTGGAAAGGAGTCCCAGGCTTCAAGAATTACTTTCCTGCCTTTTCAGGTCTGGCCTGGTAGAGTGTATGTGGCTTGTAAAGCTGGAGAAAGGATTCACTTTAGTAATGCAAGTGCTAAAATAATCAAAGATTTTAACAAAAAACAAAAATTTAAAAGCTCATTGTCTTTGCCAAAATCTTCTGCAAACCAGTGAAATCTACAGTAAAACCTGATAACCTCTTTTGACATCTGCCCTTGTCATTGTACCTCACACTATAGTTGTCCCCTCAGATCCTTCCCTCCCCTACTTCACACTTCCCAAAACCTTCCCCTACAACCCAAATGGGGTAGCTATTCTTTTGGTTTCTCAAGTATGTATTCTCTCATCTGCTGGAACTAAAGAAATGTTGGTTCTCATTATAATTCATCCTAAGCATAAAAAGTTTCTTGATAAATTTTGTCCAAACTGTCAATAAATAGATGTGTCACTAGAGAATAAAAGGAGAGAGAAAAGAAAGCAGGCTTTATTTTAATAAGACAAGGAAATTGATCATCCTGTCTTCCTAATTTGCTATTTCTTTATGGTTAGTGAGTCGCTTTGCATTTTTTCCAAGACGCAAGACACATAGTCCAATCTCCTTCCCATCCGAGCAGTGTCTAGTTGTATTCTGAGAATTACACAGTGTTTGATTTTTACACTCCATGATACTAACGACTTCATAAGCATCTTCAGTTCCTAAAAATAAACATATAGATGAACAAAAACAAGGACACATTTACTTGCAAATATATTTACAAAGTTCTACCACAGACTTCAAATATAAAGTTTTGAGGGAAAATATTGGTGAGAATGGCCCATGGTAGCAAAATAGTTTTTAATCAGATTTAAAAATATATTTCAGAAAGGACTGACAGGGCCTTCAGGCACACCTCACTTGGTGCAGAAAAACAGTTGACCTCCCTTTGGTCTGTTGACAATCCCAAGAGAACCTGATGCTGGGCTTTCTGGAAGATCAGTACTGAACATTATGCATGCTGGATGTTCTGCCATTGCAGGCAGGTGAGGGCCACTGGGGCATAAATCTTAGGCACAATTTCTCAGGAAGGCAACTTATGCCCCTCCATTCCTATCTGAAATCCACCTCAAGGACTTCCACTACCCTCCACTTTCAGTTACCTCACCCAGGGCTATTTTGGGAAACAACATCATCACTCTTGCAAATTACTATTTTTATTTTCCTCTACCTGAATCTTCTTACTAATTATTTAGCTTTTAAAAGACTCATGCACTGTATGTAATTTATAAGCTTCCTTGTATGTTCAGAAACAAACCAACAAACAAAATCAAAAGAAGAGGGAGATGGAGGAAAAAGGAAGAAAAGAGAGTGGATGTGTTCTGTGTTGCCCTTGTCTTCCACTAATACAAACGCTTATCACCACTATGTCTAGAACAGGCCCAAGAGAAAGAGAAAGGAGACGGGGGAATTGCCCTTGAGGTAGTAATTTATTCACATAACTTTATTGCTATCCTTTTTTTGGAAGGATCCCACAACGTTTATCACCAGCCACAAGCTTCTTCCTCGTCTCGTATCTCTACTGTATTATTTCCAGTTAGATGTCTCCCTGTCACTTCAAGGTAACAACAATTTCTAAAATCATTTTCACTAGCTTCATCTCAATCAGCTCCCTTTCCCCCAATTCACATTTCTATTAACAGCACCACAACTTTCTAAATACCTCACAAACTCCTTCTGTGCCATAATTGACTCCTCCCTTTTCTCTCCTTAATACCATCAATGTTTTCATCTTCCTAACATTATCTCTCTCCACCATTCCTTTCTTTCCATTCTTAACCCTAGCAGGCCCCTATCATTTTATAGTTTTAAAGATAAACTTCAATAATCGCAGTTTTTCTCCAGGGTCATCCTGCTTGAGGATATTCTGAACCGAAAGAAGAAATTGCTGAAGAAGATAAACTAAAAAAAAAAATGAAAATAGTAATAATAATAATATTAGTTAACATTTCTTAAGCACTTACTAGTTGTCAAGTACTTCCTAAAATCCCTTGACATAAATTAGCACATTTAAGGCTCACAACAAAACTTGTTTTTTGTACTTATTTAGATTAGACAGAGAAAGATGAGAGTGGATATAACATTTTTGTGGTGTACTAGGAGTTAGAGGACATGACTCAAGCTCTCAAAATCATTATTTATAAAATGAGAGGGCAGAGGAGATAATCTCTAAATTCTCTTTCTTGGAAATAACCTGATTCTATCCCAGTATTGAGATGAGAAATTTGGTATGAAATAGAAAGGGAATCATGGAATTCTTCAAATTCTACTATTTTTAGACTAGAAAGAAAAACTAATTCATCCATTAAACAAATTTGTCCAACAAATGTTCATTGAGCAGCTACTAAGTAACACTGGCAATAGATGGTTGCTTATGCCGTTTCATACTGGCTTCTCATTCACTCTGATGATTGCCTTACTATTACTAAAGGCTTACCTGAGGTAGACAGCAGGCCAAGAAATAAAAGAGCAAAGAAAAGGTAGTGAATCTTCATGGCAAGGTAGCTCTGAAGCAACAAAGTGTCTTAGAAAGATAAACCAATATAAATGGAGACGATTTTAGAATCAGAACTCCTGTATTTAGAAACTGTCATGGGTGAGTAGGAGTTCATGTCTTAGTTTCTCTCAGATTTGTGGGGAACCAACTTCCCACAAGCCCTGTACACCTCCTATTTGTTTAGACCCCATTATGACATGTGCAGCCCTTATTATATCTTCACAAAACTTCTGTCTTATCTGTTTCCTTCCACAGTGTCTCAGTGACCCACCATCAGGGCTTAACCTCTGGGCCTCTTATCTCTTGAAAGATGTCTAATTTGATGGTCCTGTTGGAGATGATACCTCTTCATCTGACACCATTTTCACTCCCTCCACATAGGAGAAGTGCTTTCCCTTACTATTTGTACTTCTTTCCCGACTGGTTATCATGTTCACCAAGATTAATGCTGCCCAGAATTCTTAATACACCATAAGATCAAGAGCAGACTTGAATCTTCACAGCCCCCAACTCAACATCCTCTCCTCCTATCCTAAGTCTGGCAAACATTGTTGAAACTCATCCTGTGACTATGCTAATATTTCACTTTTATCTACTGTCAACTGGTTCTGTTCCATGTAGCTGCTCTCCCACGAAATGTGATTTCCATGATGAAAGGGACTGTATCTTCTCTGATCTTGTGCCTAGCACAATGTCTTAACATGGTACATTTTCATCAGAGTTTCTGGAACTGTTGAACTGACTTTCTCCACACTTTTGGGCTTCTTTTGTTGTCACTCTTTTTGACTCCTCTCACTCTACGGTGGTTGTTTATATCAAAAGTAACTCGTCTCTCTCCTTTATTCACATGATTACTTAAAACCTTCTGCTTCTTTCTTTCCTGAGGATATTAACCCATCACATGTATATTCTTTCATCTCACCTTCTATTTACATTAAAATGTCTGTCTTTACCTCCATTCATTCCTGTCTTTTCTTTCAGAAGAGATGCTACTTCTGCCTCTAAACTCTCATCTTCCTGGGCTCTCTGTCTGATCCTTTTCTACCATTTCCCTCCATTCCAAGCTTCAGAATCTCATTTTTCTCTCCAAGTTCATATGTTTAATCATTAATTCTCACTGTAGTTGGAGAAAAAGAAAAACAAAAGCAAATAAACAAAATGGAAAACTTCCCTTGACCCTGCATCCCTCTGGGTCCTGTCCAATTTCTTGCCCATCTTACACTGACAAGCAATCAGAATGAATGATTTCTGTTGCATTTCATTGCCCACTACTATTCTTTCCCAACCTTCTGCCATCTAGATTCTGCTCCCTCATTCTATCAAACTTACCTTCAGGATTCACCAGTGAATAAACAAACCAAGGAGTTCGTAGTTTTTATACCCATTGATCAAGATGTCGTTGTTACTTTTGATACTAGCAAGCCTGCACCTTTGGAACTCCAGCTTCTACCCTGGTTTTCTCCTACCCTTTGTCTCAGTCTCCTTTTCAAACTCCTCCTCTTCCTGGAGAGAGTCCCCCAGGCTTCAGTCTCTAGAGCTGTGCTCTTCTGTTTTCACCTTTCCCTAGACATCTCCCATGCTGACTGCTAATGCTATCACCTTTGGTATAAACTCCAAAGTCTTGCCTGTACGTCTCCAGACCTGATCACTTTCCCCAGGCTTCTGTCCCTTGGTTCCATCTGCTTATACCCCACAATCCTCTCCAGATCCACAGGATTGAATTTACACTCAATGGAACCTCAATAAGCAGACTCCAATATTTGTACATTGATATCTATAATTGATATCTCTTAGATCACAATTGCTTCAAACATTCCTGCAGACGATGGAGAAGTTAGCTTAATGTTGGACATAGATGGTAAAGGCAACACTTAATACAACTTAGAGTCACTTATGCAGAAAATTAATGATGCAGACTTCAAATTATGATTATATGTTTTATCATAGATTCCCCTAAAAAGAATTTAAGGCAGCTTATTGAATAGACACATGAAAGGTTAAAAATGAGATTATAAAATTGAAGTGAAAAAATAAATAAAACCACAGGTAAGCTACAGATAAACCACAAATTTTGATTGCATTTATTGAAGTGAAAATAGGAATAGACACTTAACATTTATATATTAATATCAATATTAATATAATAGACACAGAAGTCACAGAGACATAGCATAAAAACATTTCCATTACTAAGAACAAATACAACTCTTTTTTTTTTTCTGGCATGGAGATTTGAGAGAAATTTCTGCCATGAGTTCTCTTTAAAAAGTCAATGTGTGATGTGGGACAATATATTTGCTTATGTTTTATACAGCAATTTATTATTGCATTCATCAATGTAAACAGATGGCATAATGTCAAAGAAAGCATTTTGATAAAAGGCTATATGATGTTAAATAATATGGTCCATGTTTGCAACTCATTGAGTATTTGGCTCAATCAAGATTGAAATATGAAAAGCATTTAGCCTTTCATAAGGAGCAGGTAAGAAATCTAAGGGATGAAAAGGCTGGCCAAAGCTGGGGAGTCAAACCCAATCTCAGAAGCCAGAAAGCAAGGAATCAGAAATGAGAAGACTCAGTAAAACTGAAGACTAAAGCATGGGCATCAGTTAGCCCTCAGGATATCAGTTCAGACAGCCTATTATCACAACAGAAATAAAACTGTACAGGCAAAGGAGTCACAAAGTCTCCTACCTCACCATCCCCACTTTCTCGAAGTAGGCTATCCAGTAGACACAGGACACCAATAACTAACTGTCCTTATTAATTAGAGAAGCTTCCTATCCTGTTCAAAATGCCCTTGTACTTCCTGCTAGGGAAGGAGCCAATGCCAGGGCACAACCATTCTGAGGCCTTTGAAGCAGGTAGTGAACTGTGGTGAGAAGTCTATTGGAAGTTCAATCAGAAGGACTAATGGTGATTTGCCAGGCATGGCTCACACCTGTAATCCCAACACTGCAGAAAGCAAAGGTGGGTGCAGCTCTTGAGCCCGGGAAGTCGAAACCAGCCTGGGAATACAGTGAAACCCCGTTTCTACAAAATAAAAGTTAAGAATTAGCCAGGGATGGTGGTGCATGCCTGTGGTCCCAGCTACTTAGGAGGCTGAGGAGGGAGGATCACTTGAGCCCAGGAGGCAGAGGTTGCAGTGAGCCAAGAATGCACCACTGTACTCCAGTCTGCATGACAAAGCTGACCCTGTCTCAACTCCCTCCCTAAAAGCAAGAATTAATGGTGATCATACCATTAGTGGGGAGTGGGGCATGAGGGCAGATACATGGGTAAGTATTGCCATTAGGATAGGGTTAGCAAGTAGGTTTAAGTTGTGTCTACTTTTTCAGAAAAAATACTCCATAAAGCCTGAAAGCAAAATATACAGGGCAGCATAGTAGCTCCATGATCTCCAGGCTCCTTTGTCTTGTTGCTCCATTGCACACAATACGTGAATACCACCTCTTGGTCCTTGATAGCTACTCAAGCTCCAACTCTCTGCTTCCATCCAGTCGTCAGGAAGGAAGATGTGTGAGGAAGGACACACTCCTTTTTAAGGAAGCTCCTGAGTTGCACATGACACTTTAACTTATAATATATAATTTTGATGTGGAGACATCGTAGAATGCTTTTATGAAAGATTCAATGCCATGATGCAAACAAACCATCTAACTTAGGACAGCCTTATAGAATGGGTCTTCTGTGAAACACTATGTAAAGTGGCAATTTCAAGACTTTATGGTAGTTTCAAATTCCTTAAATCAGAAGAAGAGATATCCCCCATTTCCAAATTAACATTTCTGCCCTAAATAAAACTTCATCAAAAAATTTTTATACTAAAAAGGAAATAAAAGTATTCTGCATTAAAATTTAGAGCTGGGAACATCAAACTATTAGATATTTTAATTCTGTACTGTATTTAATTAAGATGGAGTACAACAGATGTGAGAGGGGAAAAAAAGAAATCTAAGAAAAGAGGTAGATGAACATTCAGTATTCATCATATTCTAAAGAACAGAGTTAAGCAGATTCACCAGTATTACTTTAAGTTATCCCTACACTCAGAAAATTCAACTATTTTTGAAATGATTTTTAGTGCCCTAATTTTAAGCTAAAAAAGAAACAGCCTTTACAAAATTTATGGCCCCTAAACAAGAAGCAAATTTTAATAATACTAATCACATTATCTAAGTGGTTTTCACTTGGCTACCATAAGAAAATTCTGAATAGACTTAATAAAGAACTTAGGACAAAGAAATGGCAAAGATGGCAGTTGATTTCCAAACATGATGGCAACTGAAGTTCTGCCTGCACTCTGTAGCAGTGCCTGAACGCTCATATCACCTTCTTCTGCTTTTTTAGGTATTATCCCAAATAAAGCATTTTCCCCCAGACTCATCAACATTATGATAAATCTTAAACACATAATGCATTAAGCAAAAACAATATCAATTTGCTAAAGGATATCCAATTACACAGTTTTAAAACCTTACATAAAGTCTATATTGCTTGTGGGCATACATTAGTATACTAAATTAAAAAACATGATGAATACCTAATTTAGAATAGTAGTCATCTCTAGTGAAGGATACATCAGAGACTTAATACCTGAAATATCTTATTTCTTAAATAAATGAAGCAAATTTGGCAAATTATCAGGACTCGTCCAAGTTGTGTGCGGAATACAGATATATCCTTCTGCATACTTCTGTTTGTGTGATATAATTTATCATTTTAAGAATTAAAATGATAAATTATCTGAATAAAGAGGCTAGAGAAACAATAACAAAATAATTTCAGAGAAAGAAGAAAAAGGAATGTATAAAGATTTAAAAGAATGAAACAGAAAACATAAAGGAGTAAAATCAATCAATCAAATCAAAAGTCTCATAAAGTAGAGAATAATTTTGAACCTGTAACAAAATAGAAAAAATGAACAACTTCCATAATGAGAAATAAGCTTTCTTCATAATGAAAAAAGAGGTATGTCTACAGGTGCACAGGGGATTGCACCTTAAGCTATAAGAGAATGCCAAACTTTCCAATACCAGGTAATTTAAAAATATAGTTGAAATATTTTTAAAAATATACATTATCAAACTGGACAAGAAAGAGGGGGAAAGCATGATTATAGCAATAATTATAAAAATAATTGTAAGAATTGTCAGAGCTTTATCCTAAAAATAGCCTCCAGTTACAGATGGTTTTATATGCAAGTTGTACTAAGCCTATAAAGAGCAAGTAATTACTATGTTATATAAACTCTTTCAGAACATAGAAAGCATGCAAATTTTCCCATATCATTCTATAAGAAGAGCATAAGTTTATATCAAAAGTAAATAAAGATTGCTCAAAAATAGAACACTATGGGTGACCTTATTCATAAACATTGATGTAAAAAATCCTAAATAAAATATTAGTGAACTGAATCCAGCAGTTTACTTCTAAAATAATATATTAAAATTATTGGGAACATTAATCATTCTTCCAGGCTACTTAGTATCTGACATTTCCTTGGTTTAGAGAATTCCCGAATGCTCATCAAAGAAGCTGTCCATGCCCTCTTTCCAAGGTTTCCTTGAAGCTAAAATAAGATACATGGCCTAGGCTTTGCCTGTAAGACACCACCACCCTAGACATCAAGTTGGAAGCAACTGGCACAAGAAGCAGAGAGTGCCCAGGATACGTTTACTTGGTGGTAAAGGCTACATCCAAGTACAAAGATGGTGAGGCCAACAAGATTATCCACAGTCCAACTTAGGTAAGAAAGGTTGTGGTGTACGTATGCAGCAGTTTCTTCAGCGAGTCTTCACTAGAACAGTTCTATAAAATTATGGGAGGCTTTGTTCTGGACTGTGTAGCCTATAAGTCCAATTTTTTGATCTCCCAGAGATTCTAAGAATTCTCTGATAGCTTTTCATAGGCTTTTCTGCCCAACTTAGCATGAGTTGGTTTGTTCCTTTCCACTAAAAACACAGACTCATAGACTGACAAAGTAGCATTTACCCCAGTAATACAAGGGTAATTTAATTTTCATAAATCAATTGATATAATTTACTACATGAACAGATTCTAAAAGAAGAGTCATAGATTATGCAGCCCAAGACTACCCGAGGAAGTTTAGTATCTCTTATTGACTAAAAACAACACAACACAAAATCTTATCAAACTAGGAATAGTAGGACAAGTTCTTAATTCATAAAGGATGTCTACTAGAAGGAGAAAACAAACATCATACTCACCGTGAACACATTGGAAGTACCTCCATTAATACCAAGAGCAGAACAAAGATTTCCACTTCTGCCAGGACCATTCAGTTCACATACCTGACCACCTGTCCAGAGCAATTTCTTAGTTAAGTATATGAGATAAATCATTTTAAAATGATAAAGCTGTCATTATTTTCAGAGAAATATAATTGCTTACACAGAAAATCAAGAGAAACCAACTGAAAACTAATAGAATTTTTAGGGGATTTAGTAACATGGGTAGATATAAGATCAGCATAAAAACATTTATAGCACCGTGATATGCAAGTAATAGTCCATTTTAAATAAAGTAAAAAACTACCATTTATAATAGCAAAAGGAATATAAAATATGAAGAAACACATTTATCAAAAATATTCAAAATGTGCCAGGCACTTTGCCTTTAATCCCAGCACTTTGGGAGGCCAAGGCAAGTGGATCATTTGAGGCTAGAAGTTCGAGACCAGTCTGGCCAACATGATGAAAACCCCATCTCTACTAAATCACCTGAGGCCAGGAGTTTGAGAACAGCCTGGCCAACACGGCAAAACCCTGTCTCTACTTAAAAAACAAAAATTAGCCAGGTGTGGTGGTGATACATGTCCACATTCCCAGCTACTCAGGAGGCTGAGGCGCAAGAATCACTTTAATCTGCAAGGCAGAGGCTACACTGAGTCAAGATGGCACCACTGCACTCTAGCCTGGGCAGCACAACAAGACCCTGTCTCAAAAAAAATGTCCAAAATGCATTTGAGGAAGATAATAAAATGCAACTGACAAATATAAAATAAGATTTGAATAGAGAGACCCACCTGTTCTTAGAGGTCTTCTCCAAATTAATGTATTTAATGTAATCTCATTCAAAATACCTATAAGACTTTTGTTGCATATGTAACTTAATAAGTTGATTCTAAAGTTAATCTGGAAGAAAAAATAATAATATCCAAAAATGTTTGAAAAAGAAAAAATATAAGAACTACACTAACATTTATTCAAAAATACTATAAGCTTCAATAATAAAAACAGAGTGTTTAACATAATTGGCACTGATATATACAAAAGCAGATTAGTGAAATAAGCTAGAGGGCCCCAAAATGGTTCTGCATATAGATAGGAATGTAATACTTAAAGCTGATGTTTAACATCTAGATGGAAATGATACACTTTACTAAAAATGGTGTAACCAGCTATATCTTAAAGTGGGGAAGACTTAAACCTCTTCTCCCCACCAAACATAAAATCAAATATCTATGCATAAAGGAATTTGAAAACAAGTCGAATCTATAAAGAGAAAGGCTGATAAACTGTACTGTACCAAAACTTATAGCTTCTATATGGTTAAAAAAAGAAACTCCACAAAGAAAGGAGAGAGTGAGGATGGACCAGCAGAAAATGTTCATAATATATAGCAGACAAGGGTCTGTGTCTATAAGACATAACATGTACTCATACAAAGAAACTCACCTTTTCACGTGTTCCTCCATATTACTCCTTATTGTTTGAATTTTTAGCAGGAAATTTCTCATATATGGACATACTGCGGGTTCAGTTCCAGGTCAGCACAATAAAGCAAATACCATAATATGGCAAATCACACCAATTTTTCAGTTTCCCAGTTCATGTAAAAGTTGTCTTTATACCATACTGCAGTCTATTAAGTGTGTAATAGCATGATGGCTTTAAAAGTATATACCTTAATTTAAAAATAAGTTATTGTTTAAAAATGTTCATGATCATCTGAGTCTTCAAAAAATTGTAATCTTTTTGCCAGGGGATAGTCTTGCCTTGATCTTGATGGAGGCTGCTGACTAATCAGGGTGGTGATTGCTGAAGCTTGGAGTGGCTGTGGCAATTACTTAAAAGAAGACAACAATGAAGTTTGTCAAGTCAATTGACTTTTCTTTTCATGAAAGATTCCTCTGTAGCATACAATGCTGTTTGATAGCATTTTATTCACAGTAGAACTGCTATCAAAATTGGAGTCAATCCTCTCAAGCCTGCCACTGCTTTATCAATTACATTTATGTAATATTCTAAATCCTTTATTGTCATTTTAACAATGTTTATAGCATCTTCACAAGGAGTAATTTCCATCTTATAAAACCTCTTTCTTTGCACATCCATAAGAAGAAACTCCTCTTTCATTAAGTTTTATCATGAGATTATAGCCATTCAGTCAGATCTTCAGGCTTCACTTCTAATTCTAGTTCTCCTGCTATTTCTACAGCATCTGCAGTAACTTCCTCCATTGAAGTCTTGAACACCTCAAAGTCATCTATTAGGCTTGGAATCAACTTCCCCCAAACTCCTGCTCATGTTGAGATTTCATATACACACACACAGAGAGATATGAAATATATATATTTGATATGTATATTTTATTATATATAGTTCATATGTAGATATATATAGAGAGAGATCTACAGAGAGATATAGATATAGAGAGATAGAGATAGCCAATCCAATTCCCAGGCACATGTTTATATTTTTACCTCCTCCCATGAATCATGAATCTTCTTAATAGAATCTAGAATAGTGATTTATTTTCAAAAGGGTTTCAATTGACTTTACCCAGATCCGTCAGAGGAATCACACCCTAGGGCAGCCGTAACCTTACAAAGTATATGCCTTAGATAATAAGACTTGAAACTCTATATTACTCCTTGATCCTTGGGCTGTAGAATGAGTGTTGTATCAGCAGACATGAAAATCACATTCATTTCCTTGTATGTCTCCATCAGAGCTCATGGGTGACTAGGTGCACTGTCAATGAATAGTCATATTTTGAAAAGAATATTTTCTGAGCAGTAGTAGGTCTCAGCAATGGGCTTAAAATATTTATAAACTATGCTGTAAACAGATGTGCTGTCATCCATCCAGGCTTTATTGTTCCATTTATAGAGCACAGGCAGAGTAGATTTAGCATAGATTCTCAAAATGATAAATGAATATTGGCTTCAACTTAAAGTCACCAGCTGCATTAGCACCTACTAAGAGAGGCTGCTAGTCTTTGGAAGCTTTGAAGCCAGGCCTTGACTTCTCTCTAGCCAAGAAAGTCCTAGAATGCATTTTCTTCTTCCAATAGAAGACTGATTTGTCTACATGAAAAATCAGTTTTCCGGTGTAGCCACCTTCACGAATGATCTTAGCTAGATCTTCTGGGTAGCTTGCTGCAGCTTCTACATCAGCACTTGCTCTTTCACCTTACAGATTATGAGAACGGTTTCTTCTTTCCTTAAGCCTCATAACCAACCTCTGCTAGCTTCAAACTTTTCTGTAACTTCCTCACCTTTCTTGGATTTCATTGAATTAAAGAGACTTAGGGTCTTGCTTTGGATTAGGCTTTGACTTAGAGAATTCTGGGGTTGCCTTGATCTTTTATCCAGACCACTTGAACTTTCTTTTTTTTTTTTCTATTTTTTATTGTACTTTAGGTTCTGGGGTACATGTGCAGATCACGCAGGGTTGTTGCATAGGTACTTACATGGCAAGGTGGTTTGCTGCCTCCATTCCCCCTTCATCTATATCCGGTATTTCTCCCATTATCCCTCCCCACCCCTCACTGTCCCTCCCCTAGCCCCCAACCAACTGGCCCCAGTGTGTGATGCTCTGCTCCCTGTGTCCACGTGTTCTCATTGTTCAACACCCACCTATGAGTGAGAACATGCAGTGCAATAAGGCTGTTTCACTGTCTTATCATTTGTGAGTTTACTGGAGTAGCAGTGTCAGGTTTTTTTTAAGAACTTTTCCTTTGCTCTCACAACTTGGCCGTTTAGCACAAGAAGCGTAACTCTTGGCTTATCTCGGCTTTTGACATGCCTTCCTCACTAAGCTGATTTCTGGCTTTTGATTTAAAGTGAGTGATATGCAATTTTTCCTTTTACTTGAGTACTTAGAGGTCATTGTAGGATTATTAATTGGCCTAATTTCAATACTGTTGTATCTCAGGGAACAGGGAGGCCCAAGGAGAGGGCAAGAGATTGGGGAATAGCTGGTGGATACAGCAGTCAGAAGACACACAACAGTTACTAAATATGTTCACCATCTTTTATGGGCGCTGTTCATGGCACCCCTAAACCATGACAATGGTAACATCAAAGATCACTGATCACAGATTATCATAACAGATATAATAATAATGTTTGAAATATTGCAAGTAATACAAAAATGTGACACAGAGACTTTAAGTGAGCACATGCTGTTGTAAAAAATGGCATAAATAGATGTATTTTATACTCAGGTTGCCACAAACTTTCAATTTGTTTTTAAAAAAGCATTATCCACGAAGCACAATAAAGAAATAAAAAAGATATATCTTTATTATTTGTATAATTTAAAAGATAAAAAGAATTTTTAATGTAGGAAGTAACAACACTTTTCATCAAGATTTTTCCATATCAACTTTTTAATTTAAATATCTCACAAGACTTCAATGTCTATAAAAAATATTGCTCCAGATACTGTTATTTAAGTTTAAAATAATCTTAAAATGAAGTAATTGTGCACTGTATCTGTTTCTTAGAATGAGGAATTCACACATTATATGTTTGCTCCCTGTTATAGTATTAACAAAAGAAAATAACATTGCTATTACTTCCAGTTGAGTTGAACTTGCAACTTGGGCTGCTTTAATGTTTTTAAACTATAATTCATAAATGCTAATAAATGGTTTGTAAACAGTGGTTCTATAAAAAGATATATCACCAAAATAATTTGAGAAATAAATTAGTGGCTGTGTCTCATCAACGGACTGCTTATGTGCAAGAATGATTATTTTTACAAGAGGCATAATCTCTTTCTTCCCTGTTTGAGTTGACATGGGGGGGGGGTGACAGTTATAACTTGGAGTCAGAAGATCTTAATGTGAACTCATGCTCTACTTAATCAGTCTTTGTGGTATAGTTTCCTCTACATAACTGGTTGTTCTGAGAACTGAAATTACTTTGTCATACGTAAAGCACATGCAGAGGCAACCTAACAATATGAACTGGTATATGAGCACATTTTAACAGCTCAGCATTGATCACCTCTGGCATATTTTCCCTGATTTTCATGGGGATTAACACAGGACAGGAATCATGTTTTATTCTAAGCAAACTTCTTGGTGACTTCGAAAAGTATTTACTCTCTCTGGGACCTTCATCTTCTAAGTAGAAAACTAAGGCTATTTTACATTTGTCTTTTAAGACACATTCATAAATGTGTCTCCATTGAATGTAACAATCAGTTCACAGGACAGCCTTCCCCCGATCTGTTGCCAGGATATATAACTCAGATCAAAATTCTGCATCAAAACTGCAACTCTTTCAATCTGAGTTACTTCTTCCATCCAAGGCTTGAGCTTCTCAGAGTCATCAAGTTAAAGGCATATTTCAACTACACACCAAACAAGTAAAGATTGGCTTTAATTGCTTGTGACTTATTTTCCCAATGGTCACTGAAAGCCAACTCCTAAGGCATAATCCAGAATATATCTTTACCTTTCTGGGAGAATTTTCCTTAATGAGTCATTTCTAAGCATTGTTTCTTCCCAATACATTAGAGGAAACCTGCTTCTTATATATTTTAAGAAAAGACTTTTGAAATGGTCCAGCAAAGGGGGAAAGCCTTACAATGTCTAGGAAGAAACGGGAAGTCTTGAAAAACATCTAATGGTTGGAATCACACTGTGAGATTCCCAATATTGGAATGTACAGTAGACAATAAAGGGCACACTTGCTTTTTATGTTGCCCACTGTCTCAGTCCACTATGGCTGTTATAACAAAACACCATAAACTAAGTGACTAATAAACAACAGAAATTTATGTTTCACTATACTGGAGGCTGGGAAGTCCAAGATCAAAGCACTGATAGATGTGGTGCCTGGTGAAGGCCAATTTCCTGTTTCATAGATGGTGCCTTCTCACTGTGTCCTCACAAGGTGGAAGGGCTGAGGGAGCTCTCCAGGGTCTCTTTCATAAGACTATTAATCCCATCATGAAGGCTGCACTCTCATGACCTGAACACCTCTCAAAGTTCCCACCTCCAAATAGCATCACATCAGTGATAAGGTTTTTAACATCTGAATTTTAGGGAGATATAAACATTCAGACCATGGCCCCCATGCAGAGCCATTTTCCCATCAAGGGTCCCTATAAACTAATAAACTCTCCTGGACACCCCAGAGAGCAGCTCAACTCAGCTAGTCATTGCTTCCCTACAAATCCCAGTAACATCAGTCTTCTCTCCCAGAACTTAACATGTTGCTTCTACAGGTATTGATTGACTTACGACCTATGCAACTTACGACCATTTGACTTTACGACCACAATCGCTAGCCATGACTGCTCTGCGTCTGGCAGTGCAAACGTCGCCCAGCTGGGCATATGACAGTGTGGACCAGTTTCCGGCAGCACTACCATCTCCGCGTGCACCATTTCAACTGTACATATAGCCTACTCAACTTACGACCAAATCGTGTTACGACCGGTCTGCCAGTCCCAATCGTGGTCGTAAGTCGAGCACTAGCTGTATGTCACTTTCACCTCTTCACTCCAAGTACTTGGACTTACATCTGAATTGCTCATGAACAAAACCAAACCTTTAAAGGCTGAATATTTTTCAACAACGCATTAAGCTGAAAAACAAAGCAGGGTGATATCAGGTTCCATTCCCATCTTACTGTCCTCAGAGCTCCTCTTGATCATAACTCAAATAATGAGAGGAAAGGTAGGAAAAAATGGCCCCATATATACCAACTGGATGGATGAAGAGTGCTTAGTGGGCATTTGAGTATAGGGTCTCAATATATAATTTATAGGGCCTCTGGGGGTAGGAGTAAAGAGAGTTAGGGGAAGGTTAGAGAAGGCATTCTGGAGATAGTTTCACAAAGTTGTGTTTTGAAAGTAGACAGTTTTCTAGGTGTATAAGAGGAAGAATGGCATCCCAGGCAAATGAAACAGCACAAGGACAGAGGCTATTCTTCCTTTTGTGACACAGAGATCTGGTAACAATAGTGGTGTTGAGGGTATAATCACAATGTAAGGTCAGTGGAGTTGGCAGTAGATAAGACAGGTGGGATGGCAAGGGCCAAATCATGAAAGGCCCCATAGACTAAACAAAGCAGCTTAGATGTGGCTCCATAAGCTCTGCCTCTGACATGTGTGGCACCACAGTGACACTCTTGCTTCATAAATTGAGCTGGAGGGGAGGGGAAAGGCCACAGTCAAATGTTGACTTTGGAAACAGAGCCTTTACACTTTTCCTTCTATAATCAGCTACATTATTAGATGTGTGATGAAACAATATCAATTCCTGATAAATTGTACTGCTGTATTTAGCAAATGTCTAGATAAAATATGTATCTTTATAAACTGGCACTGGCAACGTGAACTGTTGCATCTGTGGGAGTCATTGAAGGTATTAAAGACAACCACTGTTAAACAGCCTTACTTCAAATCCAGGCTCTACTCTTGCTCCTTTACAAGCTATGTTATTATTATCAAGTTATTCCATTTTCTAAACTCTAAAATGGAGGTAATAATATTATCTAACTTACAAGTTTATTGACAGGATTAAATGCTCTTGTAAGGCAAGCCTGGTGGTGATGAAATCTCTCAGCGATTGCTTGTCCATAAAGGATTTTCTTTCTCCTTCATTTATGAAGCTTAATTTAGCTAGATATGAAATTCTGGGTTGAAAGTTCTTTTCTTTAAGGATGTTGAACATTGGCTTCCACTCTCTTCTGGCTTGTAGGGTTTCTACCAAGAGATCCGCTGTGAGTCTGATGGGCTTCCTTTTGTGGGTAACCTGATCTTTCTCTCTGGCTGCCCTTAGCATTTTTTTCTTCATCTCAACCCTGGTGGATCTGATGATTATGTGCCTTGGGGTTGTTCTTCTTGAGGAGTAACTTTGTAGTGTTCTCTGTATTTCCTGGACTTGAATGTTGGCCTGGCTTGCTAGGTTGGGGAACTTCTCCTGGATAATGTCCTGAAGAGTGTTTTCCAGCTTGGATTCATTCTCCCCATCATATTCAGGTACACTGATCAAACGCAGATTAGGTCTTTTCACATAATCCCATATTTCTTGGAGGCTTTGTTCATTTCTTTTCACTCTTTTTTCTCTAATCTTGCCTTCTCGTTTTATTTCATTGAGTTGATATTCAATCTCTGATATCCTTTCTTCTGCTTGATCAATTCAGCTATTGAAACTTGTGTATGATTTGTGAAGTTCTCGGGCTCTGTTTTTCAGCTCCATCAAGTCATTTATGTTCTTCTCTAAGCTGGTTATTCTAGTTAGCCATTCATCTAACCTTTTTTCAATGTTTTTAGTTTCTTTGCATTGGGTTAGAACATGTTTGTTTAGCTCAGAGAAGTTTCTTATTACCTACCTTCTGAAGCCTGCTCCTGTCAATTCATCAAACTCATTCTCCATCCAGTTTTGTTCTCTTGCTCTTGAGGAGTTGTGATCCCTTGGAGTGGGGAGGCATTCTGGTTTTTTGTGATTTCATCCTTTTTGCACTGGTTTTTTCCTATCTTTGTAGATTTGTCTACTTTTGATCTGTGAAGTTGGTGACTTTCAGATGGAGTCTCTGAGTGGATGTCCTCTCTGTTGATGTTGAAGCTATTTCTTTCTGTTTTTTTAGTTTTCCTTCTAATATTCAGGCCCCTCTGCTGCAGACTGCTGGAGGTCCATTCCAGACCCTGCTTGCCTGGGAATCACCTGTAGGGGCTGCAGAACAGCAAGGATTGCTGCCTGTTCTTTCCTATGGTAGCTTTGTCCCAGAAGGGTACCTGTCAGATGTTGGCCAGAGCTCTCCTTTATGAGGTGTCTTTTTGGATATACAGGGGTCAGGGAGCAACTTGAGGAGGCAGTCTGTTCCTTATCAGAGCTCAAGTTCTGTGCTGGGAGCTCTGCTGCTCCCTTTAGGGCTGCTGGACGGGGACATTTAAGTCTGCTGCAATGGAACTCACAACCACCCCTTTTCCCAGGTTCTCTGTCCCTGGAAGGTGGGGTTTTATTTATAAGTCCCTGGCATGCTGTTGCCTTTTTTCAGAGATGCCCTGCCCAGCAAGGAGGGAGTCTAATTACAGTCTGCCTGTCAGGCATTGCTGAGCTGCCACGGGCTCCATGTAAACTTTGTCCTGCTTTTGTTTACACTGGTAAAGCTGGAACTGCCTCGGCAATGGCGGATGCCCTTCCCCCACCAAGCTTGGCCATCCCAAGTCAAGCTCAAGCTGCTGTGCTGGCTGCAAAACTCTCAAGCCAGAAGGTTTCAGTTTGCTGGTCTTTGTGGGGGTGGGAGCTGCTGAGCTAGATCACTTGGCTCCCTACCTTCAGCTCCCCTTATTTCAGGGGAGCAGGAGGCTCTGTCTCACAGGTGTTCCAGGCACCAGCCAAAACGACCACTCAGATTTGTGCCCAAAGCCCGCTGTGCCACCTAAAACGGAGGCTCACATCTGTGCTGGAAACCCATGGCTCTTATTGGCCCAGCAGAAATCTGGTCTGTAGGCTGTAAAGACCATAAAGACCATAGGAGAAGTACAGGATCTGAACTGGAGTGCCAGGGTGGCTGGAAAAGTCCCCAATGTCCTCCATTGGGTGGGAGGGGCATCCTCTGGCTAGTTGCACTTCCCAGGTGAGGCAGCAACTCACACTGCCTCGGTTTGCCCTCCTTGGGCTACACCCACTGTCCAACCAATTCTATTGATATAAACCTGGTACTTCAGTTGGAAATGTGATCACTCGCCTTCTGGCTCTTGCTGGGAATTGTGCTGCAGAGCTGTTCCTATTCAGCCATCTTGGCTGATTCCCCTATATTTTCTTAAGTGCACTTTTAAAAGGTACTTCTGGAATAAACTGCAATGTTGTGTCTCAAATGTCTTTCAAAATCAATCTATGGTAAAAGACAGGCTACAAAAATTTAGGAACGGCACATCGGCAAAGAAAATGTTAAATAAGCAGATTTAACCATTATATGCAAGCTTGAAGTAAATATATAATGAAAAGGAACAAATGAGAACTAGGATGGAAAAGACTGTGAAAAATAAGAAAGTATTCATGTCTTCTGTTTGGGAAAAAACATAGACATGGGAATTCAAGGAGAGAATGATGACTAAGCAGGTATGGAAAACATTTAGCTAACAAGAGAACTTCCACTGAATGGGAAGGCTAGGAATGTTGCTGGAGGAAGCTGGGGAAAGCAGCTGGAGTATGAGGAAATTGTCATCAAGACAAGGAAAGCCTGCACCAAAGAATTTACATTCACTGTTATCAGGTGTAGGTAAAATCCTAAGGTCAGTTAGGAGAAACAAAGCTTAAATAAAAATGATGAGCCATATTAAAAGGTACAGGGCAGTTTATCTAAATGTCCTCAGATGTTTAACTTTTTTAAAACTTCTACCTCTGGTGGAAATTACTGAGAGACAGCAGAGAGCACCTGAAGAAATGAACCAAAGATTGGTCAGATGTGGATTACAGACTTCATTATGTCTGTTATTAGCTCAGTGCCCTCTGGTAAGCCATAGAAGCTCTCAAGTTTCCAAATATTGCCACTGATCATTTGTTTCTCTTTGTATGGTTCAGGGTGCACAAATCTAAAATCTAAAATATATTACTCTGAATGTATGAACTTATTTTAATGGAGATAGTTATAAATCTAAAGATAGATATGTGATTCTGTGAATACATATACACTGGAGTATTCAGAAGATTTTACAAACAGTTTAGTATCAACTAATTAGGACAGAGACTGGCTACAAAGAGCCAGTATGGTCATACCAGTACATGCCTTCTGAATAACAGCTCTGCAGGGAAAAACAAGTGGTAGACAGACAAACGGACAGATTTGCATGTAACTGTGGCTACTCATTACTTCCTGAAGACAAAAACTACATTCACACCATAAAAATGCAATCCATGTGTTACTTACTGCTCACCTGGTTATAATTCTCCTTAATTGTAGACCTAGCAAATAGGAGGGAAGGGAATAGGAGGGAAGCGAATAGTTTCTGGGAAAGAAAGGAGGGAGGAAGGAAGGAGCAACTGCATTTATGAATCATAATTCCTACATATAGCATAGGTCCTGATTAGTCTATAGATAGAACTTGGAATTGCTTAATAAGTACGTACTTATTCTCATCCTCTGACTTAAAGGGAAACTAAAGACTTTCTTGGGGAAAAGAATTTTGAATGACAAGAACTGTTTACATGTATACAGTTCAAAGACTCAGCTGATGGACCAGGGCAAGAAGCAGAAGAACTAAGAGAATCTAGGTGTGCCCTTAAGAAAGAATTCTCCCTTGGTGGGGCATGGTGGCTACTCACACCTGTAATCCTAGCACTTTGGAAGCTGGCAGCAGGCATCACTTGAGGTCAGGTGTTTGAAGCTAGCCTAGCCAAGATGGTGAAATTCTGTCTCTACTAAAAATACAAGAAAATTAGCCAGGTATGGTGGTGAGCACCTATAATCTCTGCTACTTGGGAGGCTGAGGCAGGAGAATCACTGGAACTCAGAAGTTGGAGGTTACAGTGAGCCAAGATTGTGCCACTGCATTCCAGCCTGGCCAACAGACAGAGACTTCATCTAAAAAAAAAAAAAAAGAAGAAGAAGAAGAAAGAAAGAAAGAATTCCCCCTTGGAGAAGGAAGAGTCTGGCATGGGACCATATTTAGTTGGAAGGGAAAAGTGGTCTTGGATGTACCCTGAAGCACCATGTAGCTGTTAGGCAGAGTCCTAGGAGGAAAAAAAGAAGAAAAAACATAGCCTCTCGACTCTCCTGAAAGGGATTTCTGAGCTGCATCCAGCATTACCTCCTGTGGGATTGGGCAACTGCTTAAACTCTAGGCTTCAGTGTCTTTACCTGTATAAAGGGGATGGTAATGTTAGCAGTCCCTGTATCATAGGGTGGTTGTGAGGATGGATGTGGGAATTGCATGTAAAGCCATTACAGAACTTAACACATACTAACTGTTGTTACCTGGAAGCTGAGGTACCCTCTGAAAAGAAAAGGTGAGTTGTTTGCTGGTGAACTAAAAAAAAAATCTAACAAAGATGAAAACAATAATAATAACCAAGAACAATAACGACAGCCTCATATGCTATTCATCATTTAGGGATATGGCTAAGTGCACCCCACCCCCACTCCACCCGGGCCTTTATTTTTGTTTCACTCATAAGAGAGTAATTTGGGCTTAGTTTTAGGGACTTGTGGGCTTTCCTTGCTCTGGGGGAAAATGTGAAGACTTCTATTTGAAAGCCGAGAGTCCCAGGGCTGGACTGTCTTGGGAAAAACAACTCCCCACATTTCAAAAGATGAGAACAACCTACCTGAGGGGGACAGAGAATACTGAAATACACCTGTTCCCCATATCTGACACATCAACCTTTTTAATTAAAAAGAAAACACCATTATCAGGGAAAAACATCTTTATAACACTTTAAAGTTGCTCCATATCACTATCTAAAACAAGTTTTAAAATGTTCCACCAGGGCCGGGTGCGGTGGCTCACGCCTGTAATCCAAGCACTTTGGAGGCCAAGGCGGGCGGATCACCTGAGGTTGGGAGTTCAAGACCAGCCTGACCAACATGGTGAAACCCCGTCTTAAAAAAAAAAAAAAAAGAAAGAAAACGTTCCAACAAAGAAAAGGAGGCCAGGACCAGATAGCTTCACAGCTGAATTCTACCAAACATTTAAAGAAGAATTATTACCAACACTTCTTAAACTTTTCCAAAAACACTGCTAGAGAAAATACTTCCAAACACATTTTATAAGGTCAGTATCACCTTGATACCAAAGCCACACCAAAAAACTGCCAGAAAAGAAAACTACAGGCCAATATTTTTGATGAACATCAATGCAAAATTCCTCAATAAAATGTTAGGAAACAGAATTAAGCAACACATCAAAAAGATTATTCATCATGACCAAATGGAATTTATCTCCAACATGCAAGGCTGGTTTAACATATGCAAATCAATTAATGTGATATATCACATAAACAGAGTGAAAGAGAAAAGCCACAGGTTCATCTCAATTGATGAAGAAAAAGCATTTGACTAAGTTTAGCATCCTTTCCTGATAATTTTTTAATTATTATTTTTATTATAATTGCATCATTTGAGATGAAATTTCACTCTTGTTGCACAGGCAGGAGTAAAATGGTGCAATCTTGGCTCACTACAACCTCCACCTCGTGGGTTCCAGTGATTCTCCTGCCTCAGCCTCCCTAACAGCTGAGGCTATAGGTACCTATCACCATGCCCAGCTAATTTTTTGTATTTTTTTTTTTTTAGGAGAGGCAGTGTTTCACTATTCTGGCCAGGCTGGTCTCGAACTCCTGACCTCAGGATATCCACCCACCTTAGCCTCCCAAAGTGCTGGGATTATAGGCATGAGCCACTGCTCCCAGCTTTTTTTAATTGTTATTATTATACTTTAAGTTCTGGGATACATATGCAGAATGCGCAGGTTTGTTGCATAGCTACATAAACGTCATGGTGGTTTGCTGCAGCCATCAACCCATCATCTACATTAGGTATTTCTCCTAATGCTATCCCTCCCCTAACCCCCATCCCTTGACAGACCCTGGTGTATGACATTATCCTACCTGTGTCCACGTGTTTTCATTGTTCAACTCCCACTTATGAGTGAGAACATGCAGTGTTTTGTTTTCTCTTCCTGTGTTAGTTTGTGGAGAATGATGTTTTCCAGCTTCATCCATGTCCCTGCAAAGGACATGAACTCATCCTTTTTTATGGCTGCACATGGTGTATATATGCCACATTTTCTTTATCCAGTTTATCACTGATGGGCATTTGGGTTGGTTCCAGGTCTTTGCTATTGTGAATAGTGCTGCAATAAACAAACATGTGCATGTGTCTTTACAATAGAGTGATTTATAACCCTTTGGATATATACCCAGTAATGGATTGCTGGGTCAAACGGTATTTCTATTTCTAGATCCTTGAGGAATCACCACACTGTCTTCCACAATGGTTGAACTAATGTACACTCTCACCAATAGTGTAAAAGTGTTCTTATTTCTTCACATCCTCTCCAGTATCTGTTGTTTCCTGACTTTTTAATGATTACCATTCTTACTGGCATGAGATGGTATGTTGTTGTGGTTTCGATTTGCATTTCTCTAATAACCAGTGATGATTAGGATTTTTTCATATGTTTGTTGGCTGCATAAAATTCTTCTTTTGAGAAGTGTCTGTTCATATCCTTTGCCCACTTTTGAATGGGCTTGTTTGTTTTTTTCTTGTAAATCTGTTTTAGTTGTTTGTAGATTCTGGATATAAGTCCTTTGTCAGATGAGTAGATTGCAAAGATTTTCTCCCATTCTGTAGGTTGCCTGTTCACTCTGATGATAGTTTCTTTTGCTGTGCAGACGCTCTTGAATTTAATTAGATTATATTTGTCAATTTTGGCTTTTGTTGCCATTGCTTTTGGTGTTTTAGTCATGAAGTTCTTACCCCAGCCTATGTCCTGAATGGTATTGCCTAGGTTTTCTTCTGGAGTTTTTATGGTTTTAGGTCTTACATTTAAGTCTCTGATCCATCTTGAGTTAATTTTTGTATAAGACGTAAGGAAGGGGTCCAGTTTCAGTTTTCTGCATATGGCTAGCCAGATTTCCCAACACCATTTATTCAATGGGAAATCCTTTCCCCATTGCTTGTTTTTGTCAGGTTTGTCAAAGATCTGTTGGTTGTAGATATGTGGTGTCACTTCTGAGACCTCTGTTCTGTTCCATTGGTCTATATATCTGTTTTGGTACTAATACCATGCTGTTTTGGTTACTGTAGTTTTGTAGTATAGTTTGAAGTCAGGTAGCATGATGCCTCCAGCTTTGTTTCTTTGTTTGTTTGTTTTTTGTTTTGTTTGTTTGTTTTTGGTTTTTGTGTTTTTTTGTTTGTTTTTTGCTTAGGATTGCCTTGGCTACAAGGGCCGTTTTTTGGTTCCAAATGAAATTTAAAATAATTTTCTAATTCTGTGATGAAAGTCAATGGCAGTTTCATGGGGATAGCAATGAATCTATAAATTACTTTGGGCAGTATGATCATTTTCTCAATATTGATTCTTCCTATCCATTAGCATGGAATGTTTTTCCATTTGTTTGTGTCCTCTCTTATTTCCTTGAGCAGTGGTTTATAGTTCTCCTTGAAGAGGTATTTCACATCCTTTGTAACCTGTATTGATAGATATTTTATTCTCTTTGTATCAATTGTGAATGGGAGTTCACTCATGATTTGGCTCTCTGTCTATTTTTGGTGTATAGGAATGCTTGATTTTGCACATTGATTTTGAGTCCTGAGAATTTGCTGAAGTTGCTCATCAGCTTAAGGAGATTTGGGGCTGAAATAATGAGGTTTCCTAAAAGTAGAATCATGTCATCTGCAAACAGAGACAATTTGACTTCTTCTCTTACTATTTGAAATACCCTTTATTTCTTTTTCTTGCCTGATGGCCCTAGCCAAAACTTCCAATACTGTGTTGAATAGGAGTGGTAAGATAGGGCATTCTTGTCTTGTATCAGTTTTCGAAAGGAATGCTTCCAGTTTTTGCCCATTCAGTATGATATTGGCTGTGTGTCTGTCATAAATAGCTATTATTATTTTGAGATACATTCCATCAATACCTAGTTATTAAGAGTTTTTAGCATGATGAGATGTTGAATTTTATTGAAGGCCTTTTCTGCATCTATTGAGATAATCATGTGGTTTTTGTCATTGGTTCTGTTTATGTGATGGATTGATTTATTGATTTCCATATGTTGAACCAGCCATGCATCTCAAGGATAAAGCTAACTTGATCATGGTGGATAAGCTTTGTCATATGCTGCTGGATTTGGTTTGCCAGTATTCTATTGAGGATTTTTGCACTGAAGCTTACCAGGGATATTGGCCTGAAATTTTCTTTTTGTTGTTGTTTTGTCTCTGCCAGGTTTTGCTATCAGAATGATGTTGGCCTCATAAAATGAGTTAGGGAGGAGTCCCCATTTTTCTATTGTTTGGAATGGTTTCAGAAGGAATGTTACCAGCTCCTCTTTGTACCTCTGATAGAATTCATCTGTGAATCCGTCTGGTCCTGGGTTTTTTTTTTTTTTTTTTTTGGTTGGTAGGCTATTAATTACTGCCTCAACGTCAGAAGTTGTTATTGGTCTATTCAGGAATTCAACTTCTTCCTGGTTTAGTCTTGGGAGGATGTATGTGTCCAGGAATATATCAATTTCTCTATTTATCTATTTCTCTATTTGCAGATGACATAATATTATTATTTGGGGAAAAACCCAAAGATTACATGCACACACACAAATGGTTTCAACAAATGAATTCAGTAAAGCTGCAGGATAAAAAGGCAATATACAAAAATCAGTAGCATTGCTATACAAAAATAATGATCTAGATGAAAAAGAAATCCAGAAAACCATCCTATTTATGAAAGCATCAAAAAAATAAAATACCTAGGAATAAATGTAGTCGAGTAGGTGAAAGATTTGTACACTAAAAAATATAAAACATTAAGGAAGGAAATTAAATAAAACATCAATAAATGCTAAGATATATCACTTTCAAGGATGGGAAAAATTAATATTCTTAAAATGTCCATACTACCCAAAGCAACATATGTATTTAACACTACCCCCATCAAAATTCCAATCACATTCTTCATTGATTTTTTTAATCATAAAATTTGTATTGAACCACAGAAAAATTTCAAATAGCCAAAGCAATACTGACTGAGAAAGAGAAACAAAGTTGAAGGCATCACATTTCCTAATTTTAAATTATAATAAAGCTATAGTAATCAAAACAGCATATTACTGGCATAAAAACAAAAAAAAATAAACCAATGGAACATAATATAGGGTACAGAAATAAATTCAAACATATAGAGTGCCATGATTTTAGTGTGTTCCCCAAAAGTTTCTATGTGAGAAGCTTCATCCTCAATGTAGCAATATTGTGATGTGAGGCCTACTTGAGGTATTTGGATGATGGGAGCAGATTCCTCATAAATAGACTAATGCCATATCTCAGGAGTGAGTGATTTCTCATTCTTATAGAAACAGATTTGCATGAGAGAATAGGTTGTCATAAAGCAAGGTCATCTGTATTATTTGGCCTCTTTTGGCATGCCTGCTTCCCCTTCTGCTTCTCTGCCATGTTATGATATGGTACAAGTCCTGCAACAGAAGTCAAGCAGATGTTGGTGGCATATTCTTGGACTTTCCAGCCACCAGAATTGTGAGCCAAAGAAAGCTCTTTTCTTTGTAAATTAACAAGTCTCAGGTATTTTGTTATAGCAAAACTAAATGGACTAAGATATATGGATGACTAATTTTTGACAAGGGCATCAAGAAGACACAATGGGGAAAGGAGAGTCTCTTCAATAAATTGTGCTGGGTAAACTGAATTAAACTGGACTCATACCATACATAAAAATCAACTTGAAATGGATAAAAGACCTAAATGTAAGACCTGAAACCATAAAACTCCTAGAAGAAAACACAGGAGGAAAGCTCCTTGACATTTACCTTGGCAATAATTTTTGGTTATCACACAAAAGCTTAAGCTATAAAATCAAAAATAAGTAAATGGGACTACATCAAACTAAAAAGCTTCTCCAAGTAAAGGAAACAATCAACAAAACGAAAAGGCAACCTAGGGACTGGGAAGAAATAATTGTAAACCACATATCTGATAAGGGTTTAATATCTAAAATTTGTAAAGACCCCTTATAATTCAATAACAGAAAAATAAATAATCCAATGAAAATATGGGTAAAAAGTCTGAACAGACAATTTCCCAAAGATGACATGAAAATGGCCAACAGGTTTCTGAAAAGGTGCTTAATATCACTAATTATATGGAAAACACACATTAAAGCCACTGAAAAATATTACCTCACACTCATAAGGATGGCTATTATTTAAAAGACAAGAGATAACAAATGTTGGCAAGGATCTCGAGAAAAGGGACACTTAGTACACTGTTGGTGGGAATGTAGATTGGTACAGCCATTATGGAAAACAATGCAGATGTTTCTAAAAATTTAAAATAGAACTATCAAATGACCCAGCAACCCCTCTTCTGGATATATACCCAAAGGAGCAGACATCACACCACCTTGTAAAGATATCTGCACTCCCATGTTCACTGCAGTATCATTTACAATAGCCAAGATACGAAACAATCTAAATGTCCACTGATGAATAAACAGATAAAGAAAATGTGGCATGTATACACACACACAATGAAATATTATTCAACCTTAAAAAGAAGGAGATTCTGCCATTTGCCACAACATGCACAGACCTAAAGGACAAAATGCTAAGTGAAATAAGCCAGATGCAGAAAGAAAAATATTGTGTGATCTCACTTGCATGTAGAATATGCTCTTTTAAAAAGTTCAAGTACTTAGAGCCAGACCATGAAACAGTGGTTACCATGGGTCGAGGGAGCAGCAGGAAGTGGGGAGATGTGGGACAAAGGACACAAAGTATCAGATATGTAGAAAAAAAAAAAAAGCCTAGAGCTGAGATACAACATGAGGACTAAAGTTAATAAATTGTATTGCATTAGGGATTTTTGTTAAATAAGTAGATTTTAGCTGCTCTTGTCACAAAAAGCAACTATGTGAGATGACAGATATGCTAATCTGCCTCACTATAGTAACCATTGTACTGTATATGTATTCCCAGATTTTCTCTTGGATAGGTTTCCAAGGGGGATTAGTTCCAGGACCTCCATGGATACCAAAATCTGCAGATGCTCAAGTCCCTGATATAAATGGTGTATTATTTGCATATAACCTAAACAAATCCCTGTGTATACTTTAAAGCATCCCTAGATTACTTATAACACATAATACCATGTAAATACTGTGTAAATGGTTGTTATGCTCTGTTGGTTTTAAATTATTTTTGTTGTTGTATTGGTATTTACTATTATTAGTTTTCAATATTTTTGATCCATGGTTGGTTGAATCTGCAGATGTGAAACTCCAGAATACAAAGGGTCAACAGTATACATAATAAACATTTTTTAAAATACAGGTTTTAAGAACTAGCTTGAGGGCTAGGACAGGGTTGAGGAAACAAGCCACCTAGAGAACAACTGAGGCCTCATAACACTGCCCAGGGTCTGAGTCACAAGTCAAGGATGTCACAGAACCCAAGAAGGTCTGGGTTTCTTCTAGAAGTTAGAATATAGAACTGGGATCAAAGTCAAACAGAATTGAGTGCTAGGTCAACATCCAGAAAAAACATAGGAGTTGGCTGACCAACCCTAGATGCACACAGTTTGCTGGCTTCCTCAACAATGGGACCAATAAAAGTCTCTCTCTCTAAGATGGTCACTCTAATGATACAGGGCTTAGCTTGCTCTAGAAGATTGGGAAGAAGGAAGGAGGCCGGGCACAGTGGCTTATGTCTGTAATCCCAGAACTTTGGGAGGCCAAGGTGGGCGGATCACAAGGTCAAGAGATCGAGACCATCCTGGCCAACATGGTGAAACCTCATCTCTCCAAAAAAAAATGCACAAATTAGCTGGGCATGGTGGCGCGTGCCTGTAGTCCCAGCTACTTGGGAGGCTGAGGTAGGATAACTGCTCGAACCCGGGAGGAGGAGGTTGCAGTGAGCCGAGATCGCACCACTGCACTTCAGCCTGGCACCTGGCGACAGGGCAAAACTCTTGTCTCAAAAAAAAAAAAAAAGGAAGGAGTTTGCAAAAGATCACTTTTAAAAGAAACTGTTTAAATTATTATTCTAAAAGTTTATTATTTTGAATTTTATCCCAATGTCATGCATTGATATAAAAAAAATGAATGCTAATAACTCAAAACCACTATTTCAAATTATTTTAAATGTCATAAGCAAGTTTTCAGAATTAATGTCAGAAACATATACATGTTTCCATCAAGAGTTATATACACCATTTGGAGAAAAAATGAGTGGCTATGAGATGTTTAATTATGGAAATATTTTGTGTGTGAGAGGATTCACTCTTGGTCTTGAAATGTAAAATTTGGAGTTTTTATTTTTAGTCTACTTGGTGTCCTTACGTGACCAATGAGTCTATGTGTAAAAACAGTTACCATGGTGACCAGAGATCTCCCTTTCTATGTAGGTGAAATGTGAGTAAAAATGTTTTAGACCCATTGTTTTCAACTGTGTTCCTTTTAAATATATCTTCTTCATTAACATTATAGCATAAAGATGATCCACAACACACTTAAACTCCTTCCTTTTAATATCAAGATGACTCAGCCACCCTGTCCTGTATATAATAAGGTTGCAACATTTACAGATTACTGCTGTCAACTAAAAAGTGGGTAAAGTGAAAATTACCCAGTCCTGGCAGGCATTCATGTGACCTAAGGTCTGGTTTTTTTCTTAGGATTTATAACCTCAATAGTTAATTTTGCAGGCCTCTTTTAAAGCATGTCATTTAGCACAAATTGACATTTAAGCAGCTTTTTAAAGCTCTAATATAAAAATGTTAAAAACTGTCTGGGTTTTTCCCTATTAACATCACTTATTTATTATCATAGAGAAGTGAATCATCAATTTTCCCCTTTTCAACATTTTCTTGGGAATTGGAGGCAGCGAAGAAGGCAGGACATCCTCAAATTTATTTCCTTCTTTAAAAAGAAAAATATAAACTATTTAGATTAACATTAAAATCTTTTGTACAAAAAAAAAAAAGACACCACAAAATGAAGACCGGCCACCAACTGGGAGTTGTAATACATTTAATAACAAACAACTAGTGTCTAGAGTATAGATATGGTCATATATGCAGCTACAAATTATTAAGAAAAAGGTAAACAGCCAGTATGAAAAAGCGAAGGGATATGAACTAGCAACTCGTGAAAGAGAGAGTTTGAATGGCCATATAAAAAGATGGTCAATAGCTGAGATCCAAGATGGCCAAATAGGAACAGCTCCACAGTGTAGTTCCCAGCAAGAACAGCACAGAGGGTGAGTGCTCACTGCATTTCCTAACAAGTTTTCACTGCCCACAGACCAGGAGATTCCTGGGCCAAAAAGCTCCGCAAGTTTTCAGCACTACAGTTTCAGCCAGTGTCACATCAGGGCACAGAAACTCACACAAGTCTGGATGGCCATTTCAACTGGCACCTGGAACACTGGGGAAATACAGCCACCCATTCAACTGAAAGGGAGAGGGCTGAGACAGGGAGCCAGGCGATCTGGCTTGGCAGGTACCACCCCCACAAAACAAATAATCTGAAATGCTCTGGATTGAGAGTTTCTCAGCAAATGCAGCTAGACCCAGGATTGTCCAGCTCAGTGGGGGTAAGGGCGTCCACCACTACCAAGGCAGTCTGACACTATTGAGGCAGTTCACACAGCAGCTGGGCGGAGCCTGCAGTAAGCTCAGCAGTACCCCTGCTGGAAGACTGTGACTAGATTACTCTGTGTGGGGCAGGGCATCTATGAAAGAAGGCAGCAGCATGACAGGAACTTATAAATAAAGCCAACCTTCCTAAGACAGAGCACCTGGGAAAAGAGGCAGTTATGAGTTCAGCTGCATCAGGCTTAAAGGTACCTGCCAAGCAGCTCTGCACAGAACAGCGGAGCTCCTAGCACAGCACTTGAGCTCCTATAAGGGACACTGTCTCCTCAAGCAACTCCCCAACCACCATATACCCAAAGAGACACCTCATAAAGGAGAGCTCAGGCTGACATCTAGGGGGTACCCTTCTGGAACAAGGTTAGCAGAGGAAGAAACCATTGGCAACCCTTACTGTTCTGCAGCCCCAGCAGGCAATCTTCGGTCAAGTGGGGTCTGGAGTGAACCTCCAGTGGCGCTGTAGCAGAAGGGCCTGACTCTTAGGAGGAAAATTAAGAAGCAGAAAGAAATAGCTTCAACATCAACAAAAAGGAGGTCCACTCAGAGATGCCATCTGAAAGTCACCAACTACAAAGACCATAGGTAGATAAAACCACTAAGATGAGAAGAAACCAGCACAGAAAGGATGAAAACACCAAAAACCAGAAAGCCTCTACTCCTCAAAGGGTTCACAACTCCTCACCAGCTAGGGATCAAAGTTGGATGGAGAATGAATCTGATGAATTAACAGAAACAGGCTTCAGAAGGTGGGTAATAACAAACTTCTCAGAGCTAAAAGAATATATGCTAACCCAATGCAAAGAACTAAGAACCTAGAAAGGTTAGATGAGATGCTAACTAGAATAAAGAGCTTAGAGAAGACTATAAACAACTTGATGGAGCTGAAAACACAGCACAAGAACTTTGCAAAGCATACACAAATTTCAATAGCCAAGTCCACCAAGCAGAAGAAAGGATATCAGAGACTGAAGATCAACTCAGTGAAATAAAATGAGAAGGCAAGCATAGAGAAAAAATGATTGAAAAGAAATGAACAAAGCCTACAAGAAATATGGAATTATGTGAAAAGACCTAATCTACATTTGATAGCTGTACCTGAATGTGATGGAGAGAATAAATCCAAGCTGGAAAACACTCTTCAAGATATTATCAAGGAGAACTTCCCCAACCTAGCAAGACAGGCCAACATTCAAGTCCAGGAAATACAAAGAACACCTCAAAGATATTCCTCAAGAAGAGCAACCCCAAAACATATAATTGTCAGATTCACCAGGGTTGAAATGAAGGAAAAAATGCTAAAGGCAGCCAGAGAGAAAGGTCGGGTTACCCACAAAGGGAACCCCATCAGACTCACAGCAGATATCTCGGCAGAAACCCACAAGCCAGGAGAGAGTGGGGGCCAATATTCAACATCCTTAAAGAAAAGAACTTTCAACCTAGAATTTCATATCCAGCCAAACTAAGCTTCATAAGTGAAGGAGAAAGAAAATCCTTCATCAACAAGCAATTGCTGAGAGATTTCGTCACCACCAGGCCTGCCTTACAAGAGCTCCTGAAAGAAGCACTCAACATAGAAATGAACAACCAGTACCAGCCACTCCAAAAACATACCAAATGGTAAAGACCACAGACATAATTAAGAAAATGCATGAACTAACAGGCAAAACATCCAGCTAGCATCAAAATGGCAGGATCAAATTCACACATAACAATATTAATCTTAAATGTAAATGGACTAAATACCCAATCGAAAGATACGGACTGGCAAATTGGATAAAAAGTCAAACCCCATCAGTGCGCTGTTTTCAGGAAACCCATCTCAGGTGCAAGGACACACATAGGCTATAAATAAAGGGATGGAGGAAGATTTACCAAGTAAATGGAGAGCAAAAATAAGCAGGAGTTGCAATCCTAGTCTCTGATAAAATGGACTTTAAATCAACAAGGATCAAAAGACGCAAAGAAGGGCATTACATAATGGTAAAGGATCAATGCATCAAAAAGAACTAATGATCCTAAATATATACACACCGAATACAGGAGCACCCAGGTACATAAAGTAAGTTCTTAATGACCTACAAAGAGACTTAGACTCCCACACAATAATAGTGTGGGACTTTAACACTCCACTATCAATATCAGACAGATCAATGAGACAGAAAATTAACAAGGATATCCAGGACCTGAACTCAGATCTGGAACAAGCAAACTTAATAGACATCTACAGAACTTTCCACCCCAAATCCACAGCATATATATTCTTCTGAGCACTGCATGGCACCTAGTCTAAAATTGACCACATAATTGGAAGTAAACCACTCCACAGCAAATGCAAAAGAAAGGAAATCATAACAAACAGTCTCTAAGAACACAGAGAGATTTTAATTCTAATCAAATTAGAACTCAGGACTGAGAAACTAACTCAGAACCGTACAACTTCATGGAAACTGAACAACTGGCTCCTGAATGTCGAATGAATAAACAATGAAATGAAGGCAGAAATGAAGATGTTCTTTGAAACCAATAAGAATGAAGACACAATGTACCAGAATCTCTGGGACACATTTAAAACAGTGTCTAGAGGAAAATTTATAGCAATAAATGCCCACATGAGAAGCAAGGAAAGATCTACAATCGACACCCTATCATCAAAATTGAAAGAGCTAGAGGAGCAAGATCAAAAAAAAAAAAAAAAAACTCAAAAGCTAGCAGAAGACAAGAAATAACTAAGATCAGAGCAGAACTGAAAGAGATAGAGACACAAAAAATCCTTCAAAAAAATCAATAAATGCAGGATCTGGTTTTTTGAAAAGATCAACAAAATAGACAGATGGCTAGCCAGATTAATAAAAATGAAAGAGAGAAGAATCAAATAGATGCAATAAAAAACGATAAAGGGGATATCACCACAGACTCCACAGCAATACAAATTACAATCAGAGATTACTACAAACAACTCTATGTATATAAACCAGTAAACCTGGGAGAAATGGATAAATTCCTGGACCCTTGCACCCTCCCAAGCATAAACTAGGAAGTAGCTGAAGCCTTGAACAGACCAATAACAAGGGCTGAAGTTGAGGCAGAAATTAATAGCCTAACAACCAAAAAAAGTCCAGGTCCAGATGGGCTCACAGCTGAATTCTACCAGACACACAACAAGGAGCTGGTACCACTCCTTCTGAAACTATTCCAAACAATCCAAAAAGAGGGAATCCTTCCCAAACCATTTTATGAGACCAACATCATCCTGATACCATAACCTGACAGAGACGCAACAAAAAAAGAAAACTTCAGGCCAATGTCCATGATGAATATAGATGCCAAAATCTTCAATAAAATACTGGCAAACTGATTGCAACAGCACATTAAAAAGCTTATCCACCATGATCAAGTAGGCTTCATTCCGGGGATGCAAGACTGGTTCAACATATGCAAGTCTATAAATGTAATCCGCCACATAAAGAGAACCAAAGACAAAAACCACGTCATTATCTCAATAGAGGAAGAGAAGTCTTTTGACAAAATTCAACAGCACTTTATTTTAAAAACTCTCAATAAGCTAGGTATTGAAAGAACAAATCTCAAAATAATAAAAGCTAATTATGACAAACCTACAGCCAACATCATCCTGAATGGGCAAAAACCGGAAGTATTCCCTTTGAAATTCAGCACTAGACAAGGATGTCCTCTCTCACCAGAGAAGTTCTAGCCAGAGCAATTAGGCAAGAAAAAGAAATAAAGAGTATTCAATTAGGAAAGGAGGAAGTCAAATTGTCACTATTTGCAGATGACATGATTGTATATTTAGAAGACCCTATCATCTCAGCCCAAAATCTACTTAAAATGATAAGCAACTTCAGCAAAGTCTCAGGATACAAAATCAGTGTGCAGAAATCACAAGCATTTCTATACACCAATAACAGACTAACAGAAAGCCAAATTATGAGCAAACTCCCATTCAGAATTGCTACAATGAAAATAAAATACCTAGGAATACAACTAAAAAAGGATGTAAAGAACCTCTTCAAGGAGAACTACAAATCACTGCTCAAGGAAATAAGAGAGGACACAAACAGATTGAGAAACATTCCATGCTCATGGTTAGGAAGAATCAACACTATGAAAATGGCCATACTGCCCAAAGTAATTTATAGATTCAATGCTACACCCATCAAGCTACCTATGACCTTCACAGAATTGGAAAAAAATGACCTTAAACTTCATATGGCCCAAAAGAGAGCCCACATAGACAATACAATCCTAAGCAAAAAGAACAAAGCCAGAGGCCTCACGCTACCTGATTTCAAACAATACTACAAGGCTATAGTAATCAAAACAGCATGGTACTGGTACCAAAACAGAGGTATGGAGCAATGGAACAGAACAGAGGCCTCAGAAGCAACATCACACATCTACAACCAACTGATCTTTGACAAACCTGCCAAAAATAAGCAATGGGGGAAGGATTCCCTGTTTAATAAATGGTGTTGGGAAAACTGGCTAGCCATGTGCAGAAAGCAGAAACTGGACCCTTTCCTGACACCTTACACTACAATTAACTCCAGATGGATTAAAGACTTAAACGTAAGACCTAACACCATAAAAACCCTAGAAGAAAACCTAGGCAAAACCATTCAGGACATAGGCATAGGCAAGGACTTCATGACTAAAACACCAAAAGCATTGGCAACAAAAGCCAAAATGGACAAATGGGACCTAATTAAATTCCAGAGCTTCTGTACAGCAAGGAAACAATCATTAGAGTGAACCAGCAACCAACAGAATGGGAAAAAATTGTTGTAATCTACCCATCTGACAAAGGGCTACTATCCAGAATCTACAAAGAACTAAAACAGATTTACAAGAAAAAAAAAAAACATCCAAAAGTGGGCAAAGGATATGAACAGAAACTTTTCAAAAGGAGACATATAGGAGGCCAACAAACATATGAACAAATGCTCATCATCACTGGCCATTAGAGAAATGCAAATCAAAACCACATTGAGATACCACCTCACACCAGTTAGAATGGTGATCATTAAAAAATCTGGAGACAACAGATGCTGGAGAGGATGTGGAGAAATAGGAATACTTTTACACTGTGTGTGGGAGTATAAACTAGTTCAACCATTGTGGAAGACAGTGTGGTGATTCCTCAAGGACCTAGAAATAGAAATTCCATTTGACCCAGCAATCCCATTACTGAGTATATACCCAAAGGATTATAAATCATTCTATTTTAAAGATACATGTACACGTATGTTCATTGTGGAACTATTTGCAATAACAAAGACCTGGAACCAACCTAAATGCCCATCAATAACAGACTGGACAAGGAAAATGTGGCACATACATACCATGGAATACTGTGCAGCCATAAAAAACGATGAGATCTTGTCCTTTGTAGAGACATGAATGAATCTGGAAACCATGGTTCTCAGCAAACTGACACAAAAACAGAAAATCAAACACCACATGTTCTCACTCATATGCAGGTGTTGAACAATGAGAACACACGGACACGGGGAGGGGAGCATCACACGCTAGGGTCTATTGGTGGGGGCAAGGGAAGGACAGCAGGGGGGTGGGGAGGTCAGAGAGGGATAACATGAGGAGAAATGCCAGATGTAGGTGATGGGGGGATGGAGGCAGCAAACCACATTGCCATGTATGTACCTATGCAACAATCCTGCATGATCTGCACTGGTACCACAGAACCTTAAGCACAAAATGAAAAAAAAAAGATGCTCAATCTTTCTTGTAATTAGAAAAACATCAGATTACCACAATGAAATGCCATTTTGTGTTCATAATACTGACAAAGGTATAGATGTCTAAGGCAGGAGAATTGTGCTTTGAATTAGTTTTGTGTGTTCAGTATTTGCTGGGTCCTCACTTCCAATCCAACAGCCACAACACTGTCCAGCCAAATGGCTCCTGGGCTTGGAAGGTGTGAGCTCTGGCCTATCCTAAATAAAAGCAATGAGCTCAAGGAGCCCCCAGGGACCCAAGGAGAAAGTTCCAGGAAGAAGAGCAGACCAGTACCTGAGGCTTCTAGGGAAAAATTGGTCTGTGGAGATCTGTGGTCCCTGGGTAAAGACTGCTATTCTTTCTGTCCCATGAGGAACTTCAGAGGGGCCATGCAGGAATCCAAATCTTCACCTGCCTAAGAGATAGAAGAATAACACCCTTTTGCTGACGTTTTTGTTTTGTTTTGTTTATGGCTTGTATTAATTTTATTTTTTAAACTCCAAGAGCATAGTGTTCAGCTAATCTGAAGGAATGCACATTTATTACAAAGGGCCACAGAAGAAATCACAGGAGAACATCAGTCACATCAGCATAGAACCCAATTTATTTGGAAAGAAAATGGATAAGACCTGGGTTGACAAATAGTGGGAAAGTAGACAGAAGCTCACTACACATGGTTCATACTATCTGTAGTCACATATAAAACATTATCAAAACTGGGAGACATCTTCCATTACAAGATGAAGTCCGTGTATCCTCACTTCCCAAACTATGTCATTATTCAGGAGAGTAGATGTCTCAAAATCCAAAATTGTAGACGTATATATATATACATATTCACATATATATATATACATGTATATATACATGCACACGCGTGTATATATACATGCACATGCGTGTATATATACATACATTCGTGTGTGTGTGTGTGTGTGTGTGTGTGTGTGTGTGTGTGTGTGTGTATTCATAAGTTTTGGATAAGGCCAGGCCATTACTTGTTCAGTGTCTCAAGCCCAGAATAATGAATTAACTCTTTAAGGAAACGACTTTAAACTGTAATGAATTCAGCTGCTTCAATTTAACAAGCCCTAATAGTTAAGATCAAGGATATCAGAAAGGTTTTTAATAGTATCTGTCTATAATAAAGGAACAGTTCAGCAGGCTGATGAATACCATCTGTGAGCTGCTCAGCTAAGGAAACAATGAGATGCTGAATGGTACTTAGGACCTATTTGTGATATTTAGAGAAAACCGTTGAATTCATCTACTGAAAAACAGATGTGAAAGCAAAGTAAAGGCATTTGAGATATTTAAAATCATTTTTCTAAGTAATCCTTGGATTAGGAGACATTACAACTAAAATTACTGATAAAAATGAGCATCAATGAGAGGACTGCATTTCCTGTCTATGGCATGGGGCCAAAGGATACTCAGTAGAAGGGCACAGCCTTAAGGGCATTTTAAAGAAAACAAGACAGACAGAAATGAATGCATTAAGCTTTCAACTGATGATGATAATAAAAAGAAAAGACAAAAAATTAAAAATGAATTTAAAAAGATTAAAAACACAAATAGATTAAATACAAAATAACCCCTCAAAGGCAGACTAAATTAATTAAGATAAAGTTAGCTCTTTGAAAAGCCCAATAAAATGCAGCAGCCTCTGGCAATTCTCTCCAGAGAGAGACCAGAAATAAGAATGCAAACATAGCCAAGGATGCAAATAATACTTGTGAAACCACAAAAGAATCTATCTAATACTAATATCAGTAAATCTAAAATTTTAGAGGAAAGAATTGTCAGGGATGCATGGATTATTAAGTAATATCAGAGAAAATGTCCAACTGAGTAGCCAAATAGCCATAGAAAAAAAAATGAAAACATAATTTTTAAAAGTCTACTCTACAAAAAATGGCATCAGTCTCAGAGCATTGTGTGAGTAAGTTCTACAACCATTAAATGAAAGATTTTGTGTGTGTGTGTTTTATTTAAATTATTTCATGGCATCGAATTGATATAAACTTTCCTTATTTGTTCCATAAAGCATAACACCAAATTGAACAAAGACTATACAAAATAACCATTTTCTAAATCTCACATAAGATTATAAAAGTAAAAATCTTTTAAAAAGATTACAAATCAAAAGTAGCAGCATATTACAATAATAATATATCATAACCAAGTAGAATTTTTTATAAGAATGAAAGGGTGGGTAAACGATCACATAATAAGAAATGTATTCATTTAATTTCTTGTATAAATAAACAAAAACTAGAAAATCTATATGATTCCTGCAATCATAGGTGCTGAAAAGGAAGTTGATAAAATCCCAAAACTACTCCTGAAATAAACTCAGTGTATTAGTCCGAGATAATAGGATGGATGAATAAATGAAAGCAAGCTTATTAAGGGGTACTGACTTACACAATCACAAGGTGAAGTCCCGCAATAGGCTGCCTGCAAGCTGAGGATCAAGGAAGCCAGGCTGAGTCCCAAAAACCTCAAAAGTTGGGAAGCCAACTGTGCAGTCTTCAATCTGTGGCTGAAGGCCCAAGAGCCCATGGCAAATCACTGGTGTAAGTCGAAGAGTCCAAAAGCTTTTAGAGTCTGATGTTTGAGGGCAGGAAGCATCTAGCACAAGAAAAAGGTGAATGTCAGAAGACTCATACAGTCTAGTCCTTCCACAATCCTCTCTGTGCTTTTATTCTAGTTGTGCTGGCAGCTGATTAGATGGTACCAATGAAGACTGAAGGTGGCTCTGCGTCTCCCAGTCCACTGACTGACTCAAATGTTAATCTCCTTTGGCAACACCCTCACATACACACTCAGAAACAATATTTTGCATCCTTCAACCCAAACAAGTCAATCCCCAATATTAACCATCACACTCAGTAATCTAGGTATAGCATGAGAATGGGAATAGAATTAAAATAGCATGAGAATTTTTGCACATGGATTTTGCATCCTGTGATTTTGCTGAAGTTGCTTATCAGCTTAAGAAACTTTTGTGCTGGGCTTAAGAAGCTCAACGCCATTGAGACAGTGGAGTTTTTTAGATACAGAACCCTACCATCTGCAAACAAACATAGTTTGACTTCCTCTCTTCATATTTGAATACGCTTTATTTATTTTTCTTGACTGATTGCCCTGGCCAGAACTTTCAATACCATGTTGAATAAGAGTGGTGAGAAAGGGCATCCTTGTCTTGTGCTGGTTGTCAAGGGGAATGCTTCTAGCTTTTGCCCATTCAGTATGGTGACATTGGCCGTAGGTTTGTCATATATGGTTCCTGTTATTTTGAGGTATGTTCCTTCAATACCTAGTTTATTGATATATTTTTAACATGAAGGGATGTTGAATTTTATAAAGGCCTTTTCTGCATCTATTGAGATAATCATGTGGTTTTTGTCTTTAGTTCTATTTATGTGATGAATCACATTTATTGATTTGCATATGTTGAACCAAACTTGCATCCTGGGATGAAGACTACTTGATTGTGGCAGATAAGGTTTTGATGTGCTGCTGGATTCAGTTTGCCAGTATTTTGTTGAGGATTTTTGTATTGATATTCATCAAGGATATTGGCCTGAAGTTTTCTTTTTATTGTATGTCTGCCAGGTTTTGGTATCAGGGTGACGCTGATACCACATAGAATAAGTTGGAGAGGAGTCCCTCCTTTTCAGTTGTTTGGAATAGTTTCAGTAGGAATGGTACCAGCTCTTCTTTGAGTCTCTGGCAGAATTTAGCTGTGCATCCATCTTGTTCTTGGCATTTTTTTGGTTGGTAGGCTATTTATTACTGCCTCAATTCCAGAACTCAGTATTGGTCTATTCAGGAATTCCATTTCTTTTTGGTTCAGTCTTGGGAGGGTATATGTGTCCAGGAATTTCTCCATTTCTTCTAGAATTTCTACTTCATTTGCATAGAGGTGTTTATAGTATTCTCTGATGGTTGTTTGTATTTCTGTGGGGTCCTTGGTGATATCCTTCTTATCATTTCTAATTGTGTTTATTTAAGTCTTCCCTCTTTTCTTCTTTATTAGTCCAGCTAGTAGTCACCAAGAAGTCACCAATAGTCACCAAGAGGTTTTACTTATATCCACATTTGGCTGCCTAGCCACTCCCATCTCACGCCAGTCTATCCCTACCTCATCACCCTAGTCTTGCCCACATACTTATGGGAGTCCCGGAGGTATTCCATATGTGCTCACAAACAAGCCCACTCAAGTCCTTCTCATATGGCCTCTCTGCAAAATTTACCTATTTTGTTAATTTTTTCAAAAAAACAGCTCCTGGGTTCATTTATTTTTTGAAAGGTTTTTTTGTTTTTTGTTTTTTTGTGTTTTTTTGTTTTTTTTTTTTTGTGGCTCTAGCTGCTTCAATTCAGTTCTGATCTTGGTTATTTCTTGTCTTCTGCTAGCTTCAAGGTTTGTTTGCTCTTCATTCTATAGTTCTTTTAGTTGAGATATTAAGTGGTTAACTTGATATCTTTCTAGCTTTTTGATGTAGGCATTTAGTGCTATACATTTCTCTCTTAACACTGCTTTAGCTGCATCCCAGAGATTTTGGTATGTTGTATATTTGTTCTCATTAGTTTCAAAGAACTTGATTTCTGCCTTAATTTCATTATTTACCCAAAAGTCACTCAGGAGAAGATTGTCCAATTTCCATTTAGTTGTTGGGTTTGGAGTAAATTTCTTAATCTCGAGTTCTAATTTGATTGTACTGCTGTCTGAGAGGCTGTTTGTTATGATTTCTGTTATTTTGCATTTGCTGAGGAGTGTTTTACTTCTGATTATGTGATCAATTTTAGAGTAAGTGTCAGGTGGTGATGAGAAAAATGTATATTCTGTTGCTTTGGGTTGGAGAGTTCTGTAGACATCTATCAGGCCCACTTGATCCTGAGCTGAGTTCAGGTCCTGAATATCTTTGTTCATTTTCTGTTTCAATAATCTGTATATTATCAGTGGGGTATTAAACTCTCCCACTGTTATTGTGTGAAAGTCTAAGTCTCTTTGAAGGTCTCTAAGAGCTTGCTTTATGAATCTGGGTGCTCCTGTATTGGGTGTATATATATTAGGATACTTAGTTATTCCTGTTTAATTAAACCCTTTACCATTATGTAATGCCCTTCTTTGTCTTTTTTGTGGTTTCAAGTCTGTTTTGTCAGAAAGTAGTATTGTAACCCCTGCTTTTTTCTGTTTGGTAAATTTGCTTGGTAAATTTTCCTGCACCCCTTTATTTTGAGCCTATTTGTGTCTTTGTATGTGAGATGGGTCTCTTGAAAATAACACACTTATGGGTGTTGGCTATATCCAGCATGCCCTTCTGTGTCAGTTAATTGGGACATTTAGCCCATTTACATTTAAGGTTAATATTGTTATGTGTAAATTTGATCCTGTCATTATGATGCTAGCTGGTTATTTTGCAGACTTATTTATGTTGTTGCTTCAGAGTGTCACTGGTCTGTGTACTTCAGCGTGTTTTTGTAGTGGCTGGTAACAGTTTTTCCTTTCCATATTTAGTGCTTCCTTCAAAGCTCTTACAAGGTAAGCCTGGTAGTGATGAAGTCCCTCAGCATTTGCTTGTATGAAAAGGATTCTATTTCTCCTTCACTTATGAAACTTAGTTTGGCTGGATATGAAATTCTGGGTTAGAAATTCTTTTCTTTAAGAATGTTGAATATTGGCCCCCAATCTCTTCTGGCTTGTAGGATTTCCACTGAGAGGTCCACTGTTAGTCTGATTGGCTTCCCTTTGTAGGTGACCTGGCCTTTCTCTTGCCTGCCCTTAAGATTTTTTGTTTCATTTTGACTTTGGAGAATGTAATGATTATGTGTCTTGGGGATCGTCTTCTAGTGGAGTATCTTACTGGAGTTGTATGCATTTACTGAATTTGAATGTTGGCCTGTCTGACTAGGTTAGGGAAGTTCTGCTGGATGATATACTGAAATATGTTTTCCAACTTGGTTCCATTCTCCCAGTCCCTTTCAGGTACCCCAATCAGTCTTAGATTCAGTCTCTTTACATAATCCCATTTCTTGGAGATCTTTTTCATTCCTCTTCTTTAGCTTTTGCTGAAGAGTATTTTACTTCTGAGTATGTGATCAATTTTAGAGTAAGTGCCATGTGGCAATGAGAAAAATGTATATTCTGTTGTTTTGGGATGGAGAGTTATGTAGATATCTATCAGGCCCACTTGATCCTGAGCTGAGTTCAGGATGTAGGTCAGGGAACTTGATCCTGATTCTTTTTTCGCTATTCGTGTCTACGTATCTTAATTTAGAAAATCAGTCTTCAGCCTCCGAGAGGCTTTCCTCTGCTTGGTCTATTCTGCTATCAATACGTGTGATTGCATTGTGACATTCTTGTGTGTTTTTCAGCTCTAATGGGTCAGTTATTTTCCTCTCTAAAATGGCTATTTTGCATGTCAACTCCTATATTATTGTAATTCTTAGCTTCTTTGTGTTGGGTTGCAACATGCTTCAGTAGCTCAGTGATGCTTGTTGTTATCCACATTCTGAAGCTTACTTCTGTCATTTCAGCCATCTCAGCTATAGCACGGTTCTGAATCCTTGCTGGAGAGGTGCTGTGGTCATTTGGAGGGAAAAGGGTACTCCAGCTTTTTGAGTTTTCGGCATTTTTGCATTGATTCTTTCTCAACTTCGTGGGCTTATTAATCTTGGATCTTTGAGGTTGCTGACATTTGGATTAGGTTTTTGTGGATTTTTTGTTGCTGATGATGTTGTTTTCCATTTATTTTTCTTTTAACAGTCTGGCCACTTTTCCGTAGGACTGATATGGATTTCTGGGGTCCACTCCAGACCCTAGTTGCCTAGGATTTTCCCATACCTGGAGGTATCACCAGGGAAGACTGTGAAACAGCAAAGATGGCAGCCTGTCCCTTCTTCTGGAAGCTTTGTCTCACGGGCATACTGACCTATTGCTGGCCCAAATGTGTCTGTAGGAGATAGCTGGAAACCCCAGTTGGGAGGTCTCACCAAGTCAGGAGGAACAGGATCAGGGACCTGCTTAAAGAAGCAGTCTGGCTGATTTTTGTTAGAGCAATTATGCTTTGCTGGGGATCCCTTCAGCCCCTAATCAGTTTGGGCTCTCCAAGGCCCATAAATTAGAACAGCTGAGAAGCCCCACCCCTCGGGCACTCCATCTTAGAGAGAAATTAGAGCTCTGTCACCCCCATAAAACACTGGTGGGGGTGGCCAGAGGCCCTGACTGGGAGGACCTACCCTGCAAAGTGGAGTGGATCAGTGTCCTGCTTAAAAGAAATAGTCTAGCCATACCTCAACAAAACAGCTGTGTCATGGTGAAGAACTGCCTCTGCCCCTTTGGCTTGGATTCTCCAAAGCCCTAAGACTGTAATAGCTGAATTGTACAACCAACCCAGGTGGTAGCCCTCCAACCCAGGGAGAGATCAGAGATCTGTCCATAATACATATGGACAGATGTGGCTGTAGGGCCCAGCTAGGAGGTCCTGCACAGTGAGGAGGAATGGATAGGGATCCCATTTAAAGAAGCAGTCTGGCCACAATCTAACAAAGCTGCTGTGCTGTGCTGCTTGGGGAACCCTTCCTTGTCCAGATGATCTGGACTTTCCAGCCAGCAGGCCAGAACGGTTGAGCTGACCAAACAGCAGAGATGGTGCTTACCCTTCTTCCTGGGGACTCTGTCCCATTTCAGGCAGGCTCCGTCCTGTTGCTGGTGGCTGGCTGGAATTCCAAGCCAGTGGGTTTGTGTTGTGAGGTGTTGTGAAAATGGGGCCTACAAAATGATCCCACTTAGCTCCCTGGATTCTGCCGTCTTCCAGGGAGTATGTGCAGAACTCCCACCTTGACTACATTGCAGACACTTTTGTTGGGGTTCCTGGGGCTGAAATATGTAAAGCTCCTGGGTCTCTGTGCATGCCTGAGCAGACTCCACACAGCTCTGTGTGTGTTGAACCCAAGGACCTGGTGGTGTGGGCTCACAAGGGGATCTCCTGATCCTTGGGTTGCAAAGATCCATGAGAGAAGTGGGGTTTCCCAAGCCTTGGAATAAACATCGTAAGAAATGTGTCAGACCTATGAAAAAAAATCAAAACTTTATTTAAAAATGTTTAAAGACTTGATTAAGTAGAACATCACACTATGCACACATGTTTCTAGATATACTATTTTTTCCAGTTGTATAAGTAGGACAAATTATTTAACCCCTTTATGTGTTCTTTCCCTTGTCTGTGAAATGAAAAGGAAAATAGTACATATTTCATTGCATTGTTATATGAATTAAATGAGTTAACTTATTTAAAATATAATGTCATTGTTTGCCATGATTAGTAATAAAAACTTCTCAATCTATAATTTTAATGCAATTTTAAATAAAATGCCAAAAAAATTTTATGGATCATGAAAAATTAACTCTTTAGTTCATCTGCAAATATAAATGTTAAAAATTACATATGAAAATTTATAAGTATGACAGGGAGTTTGCCCTGCATCTATTTGAAAGCATACTGTAAAAAACTTTGGTGACTCAATGTATTATTCATTAAAATACTATAAAATTCAATAAAATAAAAATACTCAATGTAGTATTCATTAAAACAACAAACATCATTTAATGAATACAGAATATAATAAAATAAAAGATCTAAACAGATTCTTTTATCTGTACATGTGGGGCTTGGTGTGAGATAAATATAACATTTCAAATCCATGGGAAAAGAATAGACTATTCAAAGAATTTTGTTGAAACTAATAACTATCCATTATATATTTATCCAACACCAAATAAATTAAATTAAATTCCAGATGCAGTCTCTACTTAAATGAAAAACCACAACTATAAAAGCATTAGGAGAAAATATAGGGAAATAAGTATATAACTTCAAGAGGGAGGCATTGCAAAGTATATTGGTCAGAGTTCACTTGAAGATAACAGAAATTATTCTACCTGGCTTAAGTGGAAAACAATTTAACACAGAGAGCCTAATTCTGAGAAAATTAAAAGAAAGAATGGAAGGACCATGATTTAAGTAGAACTTTCAGAAAAGATTTCCAAATTTCACACAGATCTGGCCACCAAAATAAAAAATAACCCTTCTGTGATCAGAAAACTCCAACATCAGGAAGCTGGGTAATCCATTAACATTAAGACTACACTACCTTAACACTTCCATATTAGCCAAATGAATTCCCATCTACTGGATTTCTTGATAGCCATGAAAGTAAAGATAGAAACTGGGACTTCTACTACTGCTGCCTCTGAAAATCAAATACACCTGCCACTCTGCTTGCCTGTGGAAATAGCTAGAATAGCAAAGGCATAGATGTACTCCTCACTTCCACCTTCTAAATGTTGGCAGGCAGGGGATTGTCTGCTAAATATTAGTTTACATGTAAAATTCAAGCTCTGATGGATTTTGTGAAATTTAGTCTTTCCACATTCTAGTCTTTCTACTTTATAGCCTCTAGCATGAAGTAAAACATACTATACGGGGGCTGGAAATTTACCAAGGGAGTCAGTTTGCAATTCCTTGTACAATAAGAAAGAAAACTCAGAAGCTATAAAAGGGAAGATTGATGAATAAACTACATAAAATTTAAACTTTGATATAGTAAAATAAGTCATAAAAAAGTAAAATAAACCAAAATGATAACAATAAACAAGTAATATACTGGGGAAAAATGTTTGCAATATATAGAGCAGATGAACATGAATGCTCATAATGTATAAAGATGACTACATCACTAAGAAAAAAACAACACAATAGAAAGATGAATAGAGTATCAGAACAAACAATGAATAGAAAAAGAAATATGCACAAATGATAAACATATGGAAGGATTCTGAACCTAACCAGTTAAGAGTGAAATGCTTATTAACACGAGGCAATATGATTTTGAATAATCAGATTAGAAAAAAAATATTTAGTTGCTGACATACAATGTTGATGGAAGTATTCCTTAGTATTATCTTCCAGACAGCCGTTTGTCAAAATTTCTGATATATGTCAAAATTTTAAACATACATGCCATTTAACTGAATGTTTCACTTCTAGGAATCAGACTTCCAGAAAACTACTTAATAAGGCATCTTTTGTGATCCTGAAAAATGGAGACAACCTAAATGCTTTCATCGAAAGGAAATGCTGTTAAATAATTTAGGCAAAGTCATTCTATGAAAATAATAAGTAATCAGCTTTTTATAGCTATATCTACTCATTCCTGGAAATAGACACAAGATTTCAGTACAGGGACAGATCAATTGTTACTTATTGTAATCACATCAGTTCCCAAGGGTGTGTCTCTATCTCCTTCAGTTCTGCTCTGATCTTAGTTATTTCTTATCTTCTGCTAGCTTTTGAGTTTTTTGATCTTTCTCCTCTAGCTCTTTTAATTTTGATTATAGGGTGTTGATTTTAGATCTTTCCTTGTTTCTCATGTGGGCATTTATTGCTATAAATTTTCCTCTAGACACTGCTTTAAATGTGCCCCAGAGATTCTGGTACGCTGTGTCTTCATTCTTGTTGGTTTCAAAAAACATCTTTATTTCTGCCTTCATTTCATTGTTTATCCAGTCAACATTCAACAGTCAGCTGTTCAGTTTCCATGAAGTTGTGCAGTTCTGAGTTAGTTTCCTAATCCTGAGTTCTAATTTGATTGCACTGTGGTCTGAGAGACTGTTTGTTATAATTTCCATTCTTTTGCATTTGCTGAGGAGTGATTTACTTCCAATTATGAGGTCAATTTTAGGGTAGGTGTGATGTGGTGCTGAGAAGAATGCACATTGTGTGAATTTGGGGTGGAGAGTTCTGTAGATGTCTATTAGGTTTGCTTGGTCCAGATCTGAGTTCAAGTCCTGGACATCCTTGTTAATTTTCTGTCTCGTTGATCTATCTAATATTGACAGTGGAGTGTTAAAGCCTCCCACTCTTATTGTGTGGGAGTCTAAGTCTCCTTGTAGGTGGTTAAGAACTTGCTATACATATCTGGGTGCTCCTGTATTGGGCGCAAATATATTTATGATCGCTAGCTCTTCTTGTTGCATTGATCCTCTTACCATTATGCAATGCCCTTCTTTGTCTCTTTTGATCTTCGTTGGTTTAAAGACTATTTTATCAGAGACTAGGGTTGCAACTCCTGCTTATTTTTGCTCTCCATTTGCTTGGTAAATCATCCTCCATCCTTTTATTTTGAGCCTATCTATATCCTTGCATCTGAGATGGCTTTCCTGGATACAGCACACCAATGGGTTTTGACTTTTTATCTAATTTGCCAATCTGTGTCTTTTGATTGGGCATTTATCCCATTTACATTTAAGGTTAATATTGTTATGTGTGAATTTGATTCTGCCATTTTGATGCTAGCTGGTTGTTGTGCCCATTTGTTGATGCAGTTCCTTCATTGTGTCAATGCTCTTTACCATTTGGTACATTTTTGGAGTGGCTGGTACTGGTTGTTCATTTCTGTGTTGAGTGCTTTTTTCAGGAGCTCTTGTAAGGCAGGCCTGGTGGTCACAAAATCTCTCAGCATTGCTTGATCATAAAGGATTTTCTTTCTCCTTCACTTATGAAGCTTAGTTTGGCTGGTTATGAAATTCTAGGTTGAAAGTTCTTTTCTTTAAGGATGTTGAATATTGACCCCCACTCTCTTCTGGATTGTAGCATTTCTGCTGAGAGATCCGCTATGAGTCTAGTGGGCTTCCCTTTGTGGGTAACCCGACCTTTCTCTCTGGCTACCCTTAGCATTTTTTCCTTTATTTCAACTGGTGAATCTGAGGATTATGTGCCTTGGGGTTGCTGTTCTTGAGGAATATCTTTGTGATGTTCTCTGTATTTCCTGGACCTGAATATTGGCCTGCCTTGCTAGGTTGGGGAAGTTCTCCTGGACAATATCCTGAAGAGTGTTTTCCAGCTTGGATTCATTCTCTCTGTCATATTCAGGTACACCTATCAATTCAGGTAGATTAGGTCTTTTCCCATAATCCCATATTTCTTGGAGGCTTTGTTCATTTCTTTTCACTCTTTTTTCTCTAATCTTGCCTTCTCATTTTATTTCATTGATTTGATCTTCAGTCTCTGATATCCTTTCTTTTGGTTGGTGGACTCAGCTATTGAAACTTGTGTATGCTTCACAAAGTTCATGTGTTGTGTTTTTAAGCTCCATCAAGTCATTTATATTCTTCTCTAAGCTGTTTATTCTTTTTAGCATTTCATCAATCCTTTTCAGAAGGTTCTTAGTTTCTTTGCATTGGGTTAGAACATGTTCTTTTAGCTCAGAGAAGTTTGTTATTACCCACCTCCTGAAGCCTGTTTCTGTCAATTTATCAGACCCATTCTCCATCCAGCTTTGTCCCCTTGCTGGTGAGGAGTTGTGATCCCTTGGAGGAGGAGAAACGTTCTGGATATTGGTGCTTTCATCCTTTTTGAACTCATTTCTTCTCATCTTTGTGGATTTATCTACCTGTGTGGTCTTTGTAGTTGGTGACTTTTGGATAGGGATTCTTTATATATATATCTTTTTTCTTGTGTTTTAGGTTTGGGGGTACATGTGAAGAATATGCAGGATTGTTGCATAAGTACATACATGGCAGTGTTGTTTGCTGCCTTCCTCCTCATCATGTATATTTGGCATTTCTCCCATGTTATCCCTCCCCAACTCCCCACGCCCCCACTTTCCCTCCTGTAGTTCCCCCCAACAGGCCTCAGTGTGTGATGCTCCCCTCCCTGTGTCCATATTTTCTCATTGTTCAACAGCCGCCTATGAGTGAGAACATGCAGTGTTTGATTTTCTGTTCTTGTGTCAGTTTGCTGAGAATGATGGTTTCCAGGTTCATCCATGTCCCTACAAAGGACATGAACTCATCATTTTTGATGGCTGCATAGTATTCCATGGTGTATATCTGCCATATTTTCCCTGTCCAGTCTATCATCGATGGGCATTTGGGTTGGTCCCAAGTCTTTGCTATTGTAAACAGTGCTGCAATGAACATTCGTGTGCATGTGTCCTTATAATAGAAATGATTTATAATCCTTTGGATATATACCTAGTAATGGGCTTGCTGGGTCAAATTAAATTTCTATTTCTAGGTCCTTGAGAAATTGCCACACTGTATTCCACATGGTTGAACTAACTTACACTCCCACAAACAGCGTAAAGTGTTCCTATTTCTCCACATGCTCTCCAGCATCTGTTGTCTCCAGATTTTTTAATGATTGCCATTCTACCTGGCATGAGATGGTATCTCAATGTAGTTTTGATTTGCATTTCTCTAATGGCCAGTGATGATGAGCATTTTTTCATATGTTTTTTGGCCTCATATATGTCTTTTTTTATAAAGTTTCTGTTTATATCCTTTGCCCACTTTTGAATGGGCTTTTTTTTTTTTCCTTGTAAATCTGTTTTAGTTCTTTATAGATTCTGGGTATCAGCCCTTTGTCAGATGGGTAGATTGCAACAATTTTTTCCCATTCTGTTGGTTGCCTGTTCACTCTAATGATTGTTTCTTTTGCTGTGCAGAAGCTCTGGAGTGTAATTAGATGCCATTTGTCTGTTTTGGCTTTTGTTGCCAATGTTTTTGGTGTTTTAGTCATGAAGTCTTTGCCTATGCCTATGTCCTGAATGGTTTTGCCTAGATTTTCTTCTAGGGTTTTTATGGTGTTAGGTCTTATGTTTAAGTCTTTAATCCATCTGGAGTTAATTTTGATGCAAGGTGTCAGGAAAGGGTCCAGTTTCTGCTCTCTGCACATGGCTAGCCAGTTTTCCCAACACCATCTATTGAACAGGGAATCCTTTCCCCATTGCTTCTTTTTTGTCAGGTTTGCCAAAGACCAGATGGTTGTAGATGTATGCCATTGCTTCTGAGGCCTCTGTTCTGTTCCATTGGTCTATGTCTCTGTTTTGGTACCAGTATCATGCTGTTTTGGTTACTATAGCCTTGTAGTATAGTTTGAAGTCAGGTAGTGTGATACCTCCAGCTTTGTTATTTTTGCTTAGAATTGACTTGGCTATGCAGGCTCTCTTTTGGTTCCATATGAAGTTTAAGGTGGTTTTGTCCAGTTCTGTGAAGGTCATTGGTAGCTTGATGGTGATAGCATTGAATCTGTAAATTATTTGGGGCAGTATGGCCATTTTCACAATATTGTTTCTTCCTAACCATGAGCATGGAATGTTTCTCCATCTGTTTGTGTTCTCTCTTATTTCGTTGAGCTCTTGTTTGTAGTTCTCCTTGAAGAGGTCCTTTACATTCTTTGTTAGTTGTATTCCTAGGTATTTTCTTGTCATTGTAGCAATTGTGAATGGCAGTTTGTTCTTGATTTGGCTCTCTTTAAGTCTGTTATTGGTGTATAAGAATGCTTGTGATTTCTGCACATTGATTTTGTATGCTGAAACTTTGCTGAAGTTGCTTATCAGATTCAGGAGATTTTGAGCTGAGACATGGGATCTTCTAAATATACAATCATGTCATCTTCAAATAGAGACCATTTGACTTCCTCCTTTCCTAATTGAATACCCTTTTCAGATAGGGTTTCTGAGTGGACATCCATTTTGTTGATGATGAAGTTATTTCTTTCTGTTTTTTGTTTTCCTTCTACCAGTCAGGACCCTCTGCTGTAGAACTGCTGGAGGTCCACTCCAGACCCTGTTTGCCTGAGGATCACCTGTGGCAGTTGCAGAACAGTAAGGGTTGTAGCCAGTTTCTTCTTCTGTTATCTTTGTCCCAGAAGGATACCTGCCAGATGTCAGCCTGAGCTCTCCTTTATGGGGTGTCTCTTTGGATATATGGGGTTGGGGAGCTGCATAGGAGACAATCTGTCCCTTATAGGAGCTCAAGTGCTATTCTAGGCATTTCATTGGGTTGGCCTGTGTCATCCAATTTACGTTGATGAGGATGTGTATAAAATGTATATACTGTGGAATAGCTAATTAATTAATGCATTAACTCACATATTTATCATCTTCTTATGATGACAACACTTAAAAATCTACTTTCTTAATGATTTTCCAGTACATAATACATCATTATTAACTATAATCACTATGTTATAAAATAATCTCTTGAACTTATTTCTCCTATATGACTGAACTTTAGTATCTTTTGGCCAACATCTCCCCAGTCTGCTATCCCCAGGCCCAGCCTCTGTAGCCGCCATTCTGCTCTCTGCTTCTATGAGTTTGACATTTTTGGATTGCACATATAAGTGAGATTGCACAGGGCTTGTCTTTCTGTACCTGGCTTATTTCACTTAACAGTAAGTAATAAATAGATCATGCTTACCATTTATAATAAATTAATTTATATTTAATGCAAATGACTGCTCTCACTAGAAGAATAGTTAGATCTTTCCAAATCCATTTGTTTAAAAGGGATTTCCCCAACATAGCTTCCCATTCATTTCCTTGGATCATGTTTTGAGATGTCCATAGGTGTTGGCTATTCTCCTTCCTACAAGGAAACTAAACTCAAAACACAGACTGACTTTCAGTTGGGGCTGCAATTACATGTTCAGTGACCCCCAATTCCCAAATTATTTCTTTCTGTATTCACTGATGGTGATAGGAGTCAGGGAGAATAATTGATATACTGGATCCCAAGTGTGAGTGCAATTTACAGGCAGGCCAGGAAAGTCCACTCTGGTGGAACAGTCTATGCAGATAATTTTCAGGCCTCTCTGGAGGTAGTGTGGATATACATAACCTATGGACTATTCAACCCCTTTAGTTTCTCCAGCTACAGATTTAACAAGGAGAAGAAAAGAGTGACATTTTAGAACTCTAGCTCTAGTAACTGATACAGTTTGGATGTGTGTTCTCACCCAAATCTCATATTAAAATGCAATCCCCAATGTTGAAAGTGGGACCTGGTGAAAGGTGATTGAATTGTGGGGGCAGATTTCTCATGAATGGCTTAGCACCATTCCCCTTGATACTTTTCTGTCAATAGTGAATGAGTTCTTTTGAGATCTGGTTGTTTAAAAGTATGTAGCACCCTCCCTGTTCACTCTGCTGCTCCTGTTTTCACCATGTAACTTTACCTCTTCCTTTTCAACTTCCATCATGATTGTAAGCTATCTGAGGCCTCCCAGAAGCACATGACAGGACTCTGCTTCCTGTACAATGTGCAGAACCATGAACCAATTGAACCTCATTTCTTATAAATTACCCAGCCTCAGGTATTTCTTTGTAGCAATGTAAGAATTGACTAATATAATTTTTTATAAATATTCCTAGGCAAAACTCAAATGATATTTTCTAAATGCTGTCTCTTGACTATCTTACTTTGGAAGACAAAGCTCCTGCCACTTTATCTTTCCAACTCAAAGTCATTTGTAGTTCATCAATTATTAGGGACCTATTTCATTCAACTCTTACTTGGAGCTCCTACTTAATTATTTCATGACTCTGGAATATAAACTATATAAGCATATGTGAACATCAACTTAAAAAGGAGGGCTTTCAACAATTTTCTCACATGGGCAAGTTTAAGAATTGTACCATAAAGGTGCCTGAAATGTGTAAGGCTAACAAGAATCTTTAAAGGGAGCTCTATTAAGTACCTATTAGATTTGCTTGAGAATACAATCTAGATATTAGAATCCCTTCTTTCTGCCTTACATGCCCAAGTCCATCTTCTTTAAAATGACTCATTAGACTACGCAGGGCTACTCCATGAGACTGGCTTCTAAGTGATCAGAGCATATAAGGAGGATCTTGGTGAAAGAATGAAAATTCCTGGTGTCTGCTGCTAATTGCAGCCATATGCTGGTTCTGCACACTGTTTCAGAGCTGTACTCTGAGTTCTTCTGAGTCTGTATCCAAATTCCAGAGCCTGTGTTGGGTGGCTATTAAGCTAAACATCTATCAGAATCCCAATACCTACATCCAGAATTAAATTCAATATTTTATGTGCAATTTTGTGTGTTTATGTTTCTCAGGATGAAGGACAATAGATTTTTCTGTGTTCCCACTGCATGTTGAATTGTAATCCCCCAGTTACACCAGGGAGGGACCTGGTGTCAGGTGACTGGATTATGGGGGTGGATTTACCCCTGGCTGTTCTGGTTATAGTTAGTGAGTTCTCATGAGATCTGGTTGTTTGAAAGTGTGTAGCACTTTCTCTCTCTCTGTCTCTGTCTCTCTCCTGCTAGCCATGCGAGGATGTGCTTGCTTCATCTATGCCTTCTGCCATGATTGTAAGTTTCCTGAAGCCTCCTTAGAAGCAGAAGCCTGTGTATCCACAGAACCATGAGACAATTGAAACTGTTTTTTTAATAAGTTACCCAGTTTCAGGTAGTTCTTTATAGCCATGCAAGAACAAACTAATATACCACTAATTTTCATTATTTGTGCTATGATAGATCCTGAATTCTCTCTGGTTTAATCTATCACTTTGCTTTAACTCAGGCTTCAGGGTTCACCCATATTTAGAAGAACAATCTCTCTCGCATATCCAAACAGCACATCTCATTCCAGGCCTTAACTAATATTAGCCATCATCTCTGGGCACTTTCCTGTCTCACTCCCTTCCTGTGCCTCCCTCCTTCTTTGTACACATTGCTATAAGTATTTATCATTGCAAGGACCAAAGAATAACCTCTAAAAGCTAAGAGAGACTCACAGCCAACAGCCAGCAAGGAAATTGTGGCCTCAGTCCCACAATGGCAAAGAATTAAAGTCTACCAACAACCTGAATGAGCCTCCCAAAGCAAACACCTTGATTTCCACCTTTTTGACCCTAAACAGCGAACTTGGTCAAGCCATGCCAAATTTCTGACCTACAGAACTGTTACTTAATAAATTAATGTTGTTCAGGCCACTAACTTTGTAGACAATTGTTTCACAGCAGTAGATAACTAATACACTATCCCGATGTACCATGCTTCTTTTGTCTCTCTGCATGTTTGTAAAAAGATTCAAAATCTGACTTAAAGAGAAATAGTAAGGCCACCAGGTAACCATCAGAAGAGCTCTTTTGACTATTCCAAAGATCATTTATTGATTTATGATGATCTGTGTAGGAAAATGACTGACTCAGCTTTAATAACAAGCCAAAATAGAAGAATCAGTAGAACCATCTAACCAAAATGACTAACAATCATTTTCTAGATTGCAGTGCACATTAGGAAGTTTTAACATAGGTCTCTGATGAAGTTATTTTTATAGCACACAATTTTGCAATAAAAGCAAGTGATTGTGAAAACAAAGGGCAAAACTACACTGGATGATTCCATGGAAATCTAAGACTGAATTCATACCTACAGGCATGCAAATTTGGTTTTACCACTACCACTTAGCCCACCTCAACATTGTTTGACTGAGCTTACCTTTATCCAGCTTTCTGCCTCCCTCTCAACAGAACAAATATAATTGGAGGATGAGGAAATTGGTAGTCCATGGGGACCACAGAGAAACTATATTAATGAGAATTCTACTGGGAAAGCAGTACAAAGCTGCCTCTACTCACAGTCTGGAAACAGCTCAGCATGATTCTCTGATTAAAAATTAATCAAGTGAATAAGATCCTGCAATACAAAACAGCAAAAGAAAATTAAATGTCTCCCTAGGGGAAAGCCTACAAGTAATAAAAAAAAATTAAAAAATAAAACTGAATATTTGCAAATATAATTTACAAACTTAAGGCTGTTGATGACTCACTCCCAAGGCAAGATCACAAGTCCCTAGGGAGCTGCAAGACCTTTCAAGAGTTGAGCAATCGTTATCCTGCTTGAGTATGCACCAAAACCACCACCTGGGGATGGAGAGGGCAGATAACAAAACACAGACACTGAGAACCCATCCCTGATGTGGGGTGCTGATTCAGAAGGTCTGGTTTTAGAAATTAGGACAAGTAACTTGAAGGGATTCTGACGGGCATATGATATGAGAAACTCTTGTAGCAACCCGTTTCCTCACAGTTGTCTAGCAAGTTAGGTGCTCTCTCAGTACAACACATTGCCTATTGTACTGTTTATTCAGGAGCTGAACTTGCATTTGTGAATTATGCAGATACCTTCCAGTTTTCTCATTCAGTTCCAAATGAGAGCATCCTGAGCAGAGCTAACTTTAGGATAAACACTGGTGAATAAAACTTGTCCTGTTGTCGTTTCCTTCATTCACTAATGAATTCAAAATATAATGAAAAGCTATCATGTACCAAGCACTGGACAAGGTCCTGAAGATTCAATGACAAAGAAGCAAAATATAGCCCCTGCTCTCATGGCATTCACAATGTAGAGTCATTAATAAGCAAATATAATACAATATCATAAGTGGCAGGCTAAGAAAAATACAACGAAAAGAAAGTGTTCCTGGCAGTGGGAACAGCTCATACGGAATCTAGAATTAAGAAGGAAGCTTAGTGCTACCCAAAATGAGACGATGGCTGAATAGGAACTGCTCTGGAGTGCCATTCCCAGCAAGAACACAGAGGGTGAGTGATCACCGCATTTCCAAATGAATTTTTATTGCCCACAGACCAGGAGATTCCTGGGCGGAAAAGTGCCACCAGTCTCCAGCATGGCTGTTTCAGCCAGCACAGTGGGTCTCCACACAAAAACTGACACAAATCTGGGTGCCATTTCAACGGGTGCCTGGAACACCTAGGAGACAGAGTCACCTATTCAACTGAAAAAAAAAAGGGTGCTGAAACAGGGAGCCAGGTGATCTGGCTTGGTGGGTCCCACCCCAACAAAGGCAAGCAATCTGAAATGCCCTGGACTGAGAGTTTCACATCAAGCACAGCTGGACCAAGACAGTCCAGCTCTGTGTGGGAAAGGGTGTCTGCCATTACTGAGGCAGTCTACAACTACCAAGGCAGTTCAACATTACCAAGGCAATCTGCCATTACCAAGGCAGTCTGCCATTAGAGACAGTTCTCCATTACTGAGGCAGACCACCATTACAAATGCAGTTCTAACTATACCTCTATAAACAAAACAGCAAGGAAGCTCACACAGCAGCTGGGCAGAGATCATGGCAGCTCAGCAATGCCTCTGCTGGCAGACTGTGACTAGGATACCTCCTCGCTGGGCAGGGCATCTCTGAAAAAAGGCAGCAGGATGTCAGGAACTTATAAATAAAGCCCCACCATCCAGGACAGAGCACCTGGAAAAAAAGGCAGTTAAGAGTTCCACTACAGCAGACTTAAACACACCTGCCCAGCAGCTCTGAATGGAACAATGGAGCTCACAGATCATTACTTGACCTCCTATAAGGGTCAGACTGTCTCCTCAAGCATCTCCCCAACCCCCATATATCCAAAGAGACACCTCATAAAGGAGAGCCCAGGCTGACATCTGGTGGGTATCCTTCTGGGAAAAAGAAAACATAAGAAGAAACTGGCAATAACTATTACTGTTCTACAGCCAACACAGGTGATCCCCAGGTAAGCAGGGTCTGGAGTGGACCTCCAGCAGTCCTACAGCAGAGAGACCTGACTGTTAGAAGGAAAACTAAAAAACAGAAAGAAATGACTTCATCGTTAACAAAAGGGAGGTCCACTCAGAAGCCCCATCCAAAAGTCACCAACTACAAAGACCACAGGTAGATAAATCCACAAAGATGGGAATAAAACAGTGCAAAAATTATGAAAGAGCCAAAAAGCAGAAAGCCTCTCCTCACCAGCCTCGCCTCACGAGGGATCACAACTCCTCACCAGCAAGGAAATAAGGCTGGATAGAGAATGAGTCTGATGAATTGAAAGAAAGAGGCTTCAGAAATTGGGTAATAACAAGGTTCTCTGAACTAAAAGAACATATTCCAACCCAATACAAAGAAACTAGAACCTTGAAAAAAAGTTTGACAAAATGCTAATGAGAATAAACACCTTAGAGAAGAATATAAATGAATTGATGGAGCTGAAAACGTAACACAAGAATTTCATGAAGCATACACAAGTTTCAATAGCAAAGTGGACCAAGTAGAAGAAAGGATATCAGAGATTGAAGATCAACTCAATGAAATAAAATGAGAAGGTAAGAGTAGAGAAAAAAGAGAGAAAAGAAATGAACAAAGCCTCCAAGAAATATGGGATTATGGGAAAAGACCTAATCTACATTTGATAAGTGTAACTGAATGTGATGGAGAGAATGAATCCAAACTGGAAAACACTCTTCAGGATATTATCCAGGAAAACTTCCAAAATCTAGCAAGGCAGGCCAATATCCTTGTCCAGGAAACACAGAGAACACCACAAAGATACTCCTCAAGAAGAGCAACCCCAAGGCACATAATTGTCAGATTCACCAGGGTTGAAATGAAGGAAAAAATGCTAAGGGAAGCAAGATAGAAAGGTTGGGTTACCCACAAAGGGAAGCCCATCAGACTCACAGCGGATCTCTTTGAAGAAACCCTACAAGACAGAAGAGAGTGGGGGCCAATATTCAACATTCTTAAAGAAAAGAACTTTCAACCTAGAATTTCATATCCAGCAAAACTAATCTTCATAAGTGAAGGAGAAAGAAAATCCTTTATGAACAAGCAAATGATGAGAGATTTCATAGCCACCAGGCCAGCCTTACAAGAGCTCCTGAAAGAAGCACTCAACATAGAAATGAACAACCAGTATCAGCCACTCCAAAAATGTACGAAATGGTAAAGAGCATCGACACAATGAAGGAACTGCATCAATTAATGGGAAAACAACCAGCTAGCATCAAAATGGAAGAATCAAATTCACACATAACAATATTAACCTTAAATGTAAATGGGCTAAATGCCCCAATCAAAAGACACAGTCTAGCAAATTGGATAAAAAGTCAAAACTCATTGATGTGCTGTATCCAGGAAACCCATCTCACATGCAAGGATACAGAGAGGTTCAAAATAAAGGGATTGAGGAAGATTTATCAAGCAAATGGAGAGCAAAAATAAACAGGAGTTGCAATCCAGTCCCTGATAAAATAGACTTTAAACACACAAAGATCAAAAGACACAAAGAAGGGCATTACGTAATGGTAAAAGAATCAATGCAACAAGAAGAGCTAACAATCCTAAATACATACGCATCCAATACAGGGGCACCCAGGTACATAAAGCAAGTTCTTAATGACCTACAAAGAGACTTAGACTCCCACACAATAACAGTGGGTGACTGCAACATTCCACTGTCAATATTATATAGATCAACGAGACAGAAAATTAGCAAAGATATCCAGAACTTGAACTCAGATCTGGACCAAGCAAACCTAATAGACATTTACAGAACTCTCCACCCCAAATCCACAAAATATACATTCTTCTCAGCACCACACCACACCTACTCTAAAACTGACCACATAATTGGAAGTAGATCACTCCTCAGCAAATGCAAAAGAATGGAAATCATAACAAACAGTCTCTCAGACCACAGTGCAATCAAATTAGAACTCAGGACTGAGAAACTAACTCAGAACCGTACAACTTCATGGAAACTGAACAACTGGTTCCTGAATGTCGAATGGATAAACAATGAAATGAAGGCAGAAATAAAGATGTTCTTCGAAACCAACAAGAATGAAGACACAATGTACCAGAATCTCCGGGACATATTTAAAGCAGTGTCTACAGGAATATTTATAGCAATAAATGCCCACATGAGAAGCAAGGAAAAATCTACAATTGACACCCTATCATCAAAATTGAAAGAGCTAGAGTAGCAAAATCAAAAAAACTCAAAAGCTAGCAGAAGACAAGAAATAACTAAGATCAGAGCAGAACTGAAGGAGATAGAGACACAAAAAACCCTTTAAAAAATCTATAAATCCAGGAGCCGGTTTTTTTTAAAAGATTAACAAATAGACAGACTGCTACCCAGATTAATAAAAAAGAAAAGAGAGAAGAATCAAATAGATGCAATAAAAAACAATAAAGTGGATATCACCACCAATTCCACAGAAATACAAACTACCATCAGAGATTACTACAAATAACGCTATGCACATAAACCAGTAAACCTGGAAGAAATGGATAACTTCCTGTACACTTGCACCCTCCCAAGCCTAAACCAGAAAGAAGTCAAAACCCTGAATAGAGCAATAACAAGGGCTGAACTTGAGGCAGCAATTAATAGCCTAACAACGAAAAAAATCCCAGGTCCAGATGTGTTCACAGCCGAATTCTACCAGACATACAAACAGGAGCTTGTACCACTCCTTCTGAAACTATTCCAAACAATACAAAAAGAGGGAATCCTTTCCAAATCATTTTATGAGACCAACATCATACTCATACGAAAACCTGGCAGAGACTCAACAAAAAAAGAAAACTTCAGGCCAATATCTACGATGAACATAGATGCAAAAATCTTCAATAAAATACTGGCAAACTGATTGGAATGGCACATCAAAAAGCTTATCTATCACCATCAAGTAGGCTTCATCCCAGGGATGCAAAGCTGTTTCCACGTACACAAGGCTATAAATGTAATGCACCACAAAAACAGAACCAAAGACAAAAACCACACGATTATCTCAATTGATGCAGAGAAGGCCTTTGACAAAATTCAACAGCGCTTTATGCTAAAAACTCTCAATAAACTACGTATCTATGGAACGTATCTCAAAATAATAAAAGGTATTTATGACAAACCCACAGCCAATATCATACTGAATCAGCAAAAACTGGAAGCATTCCCTTAGAAATCTGGCCCTAGACAAGGATGCCCTCTCTCACCACTCCTATTCAATTTAGTATTGGATGTTCTAGCCAGAGCAATCAGGCAAGAAAAAGAAATAAAGCATATTCAATTAGGAAGGGAGGAGGTCAAATTGTCTCTATTTGCAGATGACATGATTGTATATTTAGCAGACCCCCATCGTCTAAGCCCAAAATCTCCTGAAATTGATAAGCAACTTCAGCATAGTCTCAGGATACAAAATCAATGTGCAGAAATCACAGCATTCCTATACACCAATAACAGACTTAAAGAGAGCCAAATCAAGAATGAACTGCCATTCACAATTGCTACAAAGAGAATAAAATACCTAGGAATACAACTAACAAAGGTTGTAAAGGACCTCTTCAAGTAGAACTACAAACCACTGCTCAAGGAAATAAGAGAGCACACACACAGATGGAGAAACATTCCATGCTCATGATTTTGAAGAAACAGTATTGTGAAAATGGCCATGCTGCCCAATGTAATTTATAGATTCAACACTATTCCCATCAAGCCACCTACGACCTTCACAGAACTGGAAAAACCCACCTTAAACTTCATATGGAACCAAGAGAGCCTGCATAGCCAAGGCAATCCTAAGCAAAAAGAACAAAGCTGGAGGCATCACACTACCTGATCTCAAACTATACTACAGGGCTACTGAAATCAAAACAGCATGGTACTAGTACCAAACAGAGATATAGACCAATGGAACAGAACGGAGGCCTGAGGGGCAATGCCACACATCTACATCCATCTGATCTCTGACAAACCTGACAAAAACAAGCAATGGGGAAAGGATTCCATGTTTAATAAATGGTGTTGGGAAAACCAGCTAGCAGTGTGCAGAAAGCAGAAACTGGACCCCTTCCTGACACCTTACATTAAAATTAACTCCAGATGGATTAAAGATCTAAACGTAAGACCTAACACCATTAAAACCCTAGAAGAAAACCTAGGCAAAACCATTCAGGACATAGGCATAGGCAAGGACTTCATGACTAAAACACCAAAAGCATTGGCAACAAAAGCCAAAATAGACAAATGGAATCTAATTACACTCCAGAGCTTCTGTACAGCAAGGAAACAATCATTAGCGTGAACCAGCAACCAACAGAATGGGAAAAAAATTTTGCAATCTACCCATCTGACTAAGGGCTAATATATAGAATCTACAAAGAACTAAAACAGATTTACAAGAAAAAAAACAAACAAGCCCATTCAAAAGTGGGCAAATGATATGAACAGACACTTTACAAAAGAAGACATACATGAGACCAATAAATATATGAAAAAAATGCTCATCATCACTGGCCATTAGAGAAATGCAAATCAAAACCACATTGAGATACCACCTCACACCAGTTAGACTGATGATCACTAAAAAATCTGGAGACAACAGATGCTGGAGAGGATGTGGAGAAATAGGAACACTTTTACACTGTTGGTGGGAGTGTAAATTAGTTCAACCATTGTGGAAGACAGTATGGCAATTCCTCAAGGACCTAGAAATAGAAATTCCATTTGACCCAGCAATCCCATTACTGGGTATATATCCAAAGGATTACAAATCATTCTATTATAAAGACACATTCACATATATGTTCATTGTGGTGCTGTTTACAATAGAAAAGACTTGGAACCAAACCAAATGCCCATCCATGATAGATTGGACAGGGAAAATGTGGCACATATACACCATGGAATACTATGCAATCATAAAAAACGATGAGTTCATGTCCTTTTTAGGGACACGGATGAACCTGGGAACCATCATTCTCAGCAAACTGACACAAGAACAGAAAATCAAACACTGCATGTTATCACTCATAGGCAGGTGTTGATCAATGAGAACACATGGACACAGGAAGGGGAGCATCATACACTGAGGTCTGTTGTGGGGAGGACTAGGGAAGGGACAGCAAGGGGTAGGGAGTTGGAGAGGAATAACATGGGGAGAAATGCCAGATATAGGTGATGGAGATGGAGGCAGCAAACCATATTGCCATGTATGTACCTATGCAAAAATCCTGCATGCTCTTCACATGTACCCCAGAAGGTGAACTGCAATAAAATATATGTTTGAAAAAAAAAAAGGAACCTTAGTATAGTGGAGAGGAATGTCAGCTGTCTGTAGATGTACGTCTGTGTGTGTGAATGTGCACAAGGGTGTTGGGGAGAGTAGTAAAAGATGAAATAGGAGAGGAACGCAGAGGCCAAATTATGTCCCCTTAAAGGTAATCTCTTTGTGGCAAAGTGTGTTGGTAAACATTCTCATGGCTGTTTTTCAAAGGGCTCTGATCATATCAAGACAATAAGGCTGGATGCTGTGACAAGGTGTGTTTTAAGGGCATCAAGGTTTCCTAACAGCTTAATGCTTCTTGATACAGCAGTTCCTGTGTACATTCAGAAAAATATGACTCTTCTATTTCTGTTTTTTTCCTATATAACATGAAAGAGCCCATTTTTCTGACCACTTTCAGATGAGATTGGTACAGAAGATAGTGATCCATAAAGACAGCTATTATGTACCTTGGCATGTTGCCAATATTGTCAGGCTTCTAACTCACAATATTTGTAGACTTTAGAAGTCATGGTTTAATGTTCACCCAGGACAAAAATCTCTTGTAAGTTTTACATTTTCTTTTGAGGGGGCAGCATCAGATAGAACCTCAACTTCCCATTAGGTGGCTTACTCCAAATTTAACAAGCCAAGCTCATCCAGTTCAAGGTGGCGCTTTTCTGGACTGAAGATTTGAGCTATAGTTCTAGAAATTAATAATTTGGTGTAGGGAAAAGAGATGGAAGAGATCATCCAAGATATACAATAAAGAGGAAAGAAAGTTTGAAGGTGAGAGAAATATTTGACTTGTTCATAAGAAGTAACAGATGGCATTCAAGGGAAAGAGTGATGTTGATTTCTGGACCAATAAAAGTTAATTAACCCCTAGTGAATTGAGGGATTATATAGGTATCAGTCTTAGCCTGCATGCCGGATGTATTTCACTTGCTCTTCCAAAACAAATTTATTCTCCATCCTGCTCTTCTCTGCTCTGTGCCTGGGGACTGGCTTGTTGATGAATTGCATCGTGGCCTGTGTTGCCCTCTGGCTTACAGTTGAGTTCAGCCAATGGGAGGCACTAGTAGATCAAAGTGAGGAAGAGGAGGTGAGACTAGGGTAGCTTTTTCTCTGGCTGTTGTTTAGCTCTTTCCTTCTACCAAAGGCCACAGCTCCCACCAGATCAACTCTGCTCTAGCCTCTCTCTCTCTCTATCCTCTGTGTGTGTGTGTGTGTGTGTGTGTGTGTGTGTGTGTGTGTGTATGTGTGTCCTGTCTCTCATATATGTATACATCATATATCAGTTTACTTCCTTCTCTTGCTGCCTCAGATCTAGGAAGTAATGACTCCCTTCTGTTGCTAGCTTTTTCTTTCCTTACACATCCTTTTTGACCTTGCCTATCCTGCCTGCATCGTTGTAAATGGTCCTTCTATTAAATTCTTCTCTATTCATTGGTTTAAGTGGGCCATTTATTTCCTGTCTGGATCCTAACTGATACAGCCTGCCATAGACTGCATGCTTCTTACATTAGCATCGGAGAGTTAGCCTGACTTTCAAAGGTAGTTAAGACAGTAACAATTGTTGGTAATAATTAGATAGAAATTATACATATAGGTGATGGGGAGGAAGGCAGCAAACCACATTGCCATGTATGTACCTATACAACAATCTTGCATGTTCTTCACATGTACCCCAAAACCTAAAATGCAGTAAAATATATATTTTTTTAAAAAAAGAAAAGAAATTACAGTGCACTAAATGTATTCAGATGTTATCTCACTTCTCATTCTTTATCCATGACCATTAAAATGTATATCTCACCTGCTCTAATGGAATAATAATTATAGATGATAAATGTAAATATGGATATCTACTACCAGATCCAAGTCTAAATCATATTCTTAAGAATTCAAGACTGGGCATGGTGTCTCACACATGTAATGCCAGCAATTTGGGAGGCCGAGGCAGGGGGATCATGTGAGGTCAGGAGTTCAAGACCCGGAGTTCATGGTTAATATGGTGAAACCCCATCTCTACTAAAAATACGAAATTAGGTGTGGTAGAGAATGCCTGTAATCCCAGTTACCTGTGAGGCTGAGGCAGGAGAATCGCTTGAACACAGGAGGTGGAGGTTGCAGTGAGCTGAGATCACACCACTGCACTCCAGCCTGGTCAACAAGAGTGAAACTTGATCTCAAAAAATAAAAAAAATTTAAGAACACAAATTTTGTGCTCGCTTCAGCAGCACATATACTAAAATTGTAAAGATACAGAAAAGATTAGCATGGCCCCTACACAAGGATGACATGCAAATTCGTGAAGTATTCCATATTTTTAGCCCAGGTCCAGACAGATTCACAGACGAATTCTACCAGACATACAAAGAGGAGCTGGTACCATTCCTTCTGAAACTATTCCAAACAATACAAAAAGAGGGAATCCTTCCCAAATCATTTTATGAGACCAACATCATACTCATACCAAAACCTGGCAGAGGCTCAGCAAGAAACGAAAGCTTCAGGCCAATATCCATGATGAACATAGATGCAAAAATCTTCAATAAAATACTGGCAAACCAATTGCAATGACGCGTCAAAAAGCTTATCCAACACCATCAAGTAGGCTTCATCCTGAGGATGCAAAGCTGGTTCAATATACACAACTCTATAAAAGTAATACACCACATAAACAGAACCAAAGACAAAAACCACATGATTATCTCAATTGATGCAGAGAAGTCTTTTGACAAAATTTAACAGCGCTTTATGCTAAAAACCCTCAATAAACTAGTTATTGGCAGAACATATCTTAAAATAATAAAAGCTATTTATGACAAACCAACAGCCAATATCCTACTGAATGGGCCAAAACTGGAAGCATTCTCTTTGAAAGCTGGCCCTAGACGAGGATGCCCTCTCTCACCACTCCTATTCAAATAGCATTGAAAGTTTCAGCCAGAGCAATCAGGCAAGAAAGAGAAATAAAGAGTATTCATATAGGAAAGAAGGAAGCCAAATTGTCTCTATTTGCAGAAAACATGATTGTATATCTAGAAGACCCCACTGTCTCAGCCCAAAAATCTCCTGAAACTGATAAGCAACTTCAGCAAAGTCTCAGGATACAAAATCAATGTGCAGAAATCACAAGCATT
>NW_022436947.1:28375944-28376362 GCF_009761245.1 Sapajus apella
ACCATCTCACGCCACTTAGAATGGCGATCATTAAAAAATCTGGAGACGACAGATGCTGGAGAAGATGTGAAGAAATAGGAACACTTTTACACTGTTGGTGGGAGTGTAAATTAGTTCAACCATTGTGGAAGACAGTGTGGCAATTCCTCAAGGACCTAGAAATAGAAATTCCATTTGACCCAGCAATCCCATTACTGGGTATATATCCAAAGGATTATAAATCGTTCTATTATAAAGACACATGTACACGTATGTTCATTGTGGAACTATTTGCAATAGCAAAGACCTGGAACCAACCCAAATGTCCACCCATGATAGACTGGACAGGGAAAATGTGGCACATATACACCATGGAATACTATGCAGCCATCAAAAATGATGAGTTCATGTCCTTTGTAGGGACATGGATGAACCTGGA
>NW_022436947.1:28376462-28418898 GCF_009761245.1 Sapajus apella
GGAGAAATGCCAGATGTAGGTGATGGGGAGGAAGGCAGCAAATCACATTGCCATGTGTGTACCTATGCAACAATCTTGCATGTTCTTCACATGTACCCCAAAACCTAAAATGCAATAAAAACAATAAAAATGAAATGAAATAAAATTAAATGCAAAAAAAAAGAACACAAATTTTGTATAATGTTAAAGCTGAATGAATTAGAACATCATTATATGAATTGGCTCTATTCCTTCATCTGGATTCCAGATTCTTCAATTTCACTGATACTTGTTTTTGAAACTATTTCTATTAGGAGATTTCTAAAGGCAGAAAAAGTGGAGTATTTAGTCAGAAATTAATTGTGGGCAGGTAGATATTAAGATCATATTTTATAATGATAATTGAATCAATGAAGTGTGAAAATCTGCCAAACCAATTGTTCAGTGGCATACAGATAAATCAACCACCATAGTGACTATTTTTCCTCTTTTTAACAACTTGTTTCTTTTTTATGTAGACATAACCCAAATATCCTTATTGTGTCAGTAAGCATATGGAAAAAATATTTTAAGCTTTTGTAATTCTAAACAAAAAAAAGAAAATATTTCTATAATAAACTTGACAACAAATTGCATAGGATACTCAATTCCCAAAATAAAAATAACTCCATGATGAGTGTACACAAAATAGAGTTGAGAAATATGTGAAAATATAAATACAAAATATTTGAGCAGTTTGTGACTTTATATGGTAAGGATGTTGTTGAGGGCCCAGAAGGATGATTTCTATGTTAAAATCCAGGGAGTTTGGTGGTTGAGGTAAGAGAAGGTTGATCTGAAAAAGTTAGAATTCAACTTAGATTACTTTCGACAAAGTGGCTTTTTCCCCCGTCATGCCCAGAGAGCCAAAGGGTTTGAATCAGTGAATACCAAAAACTGAGATATTCAGTGATTAAATAAGAAAATCCAGGTCTCCTTCTGATATATGTGTATCAAACATAAAATAATTACCCCTGAATAAATTACACACAATAAAGATCCTATCTCCTTTTAGAAGAGAAACCATCATCACTGGAAAATATATTTCAGATGTAAAAGCATGAAATCTGTGACCTGCAGATACAACAGCATTAAAAGAACCTCAATTTCCCATTGAGTAGCTTGCCCCAAATTTAGAAAAGCTCTTCGAATTCAACATAAAGCTTCCCTGACCAAACTCATTCAGTTTGAAATAAAGTTTTTCTGAACTGGAATGACACTTTGAACTATAGTTCTAGAAAAGAAATCATTTGAAGGTGGGAAAAGGAAGTGGAGGAGATCATTCAATTTGTACAGTACAATAGAAAGAAGGGAAAGTGTGAGGGTAAAAGAAACATTCGTTAATAAGGAAGTAATTGGTAACATTCAAGGGTATAGGCTTAGTAGTGGAGGTAGGTGTGTCCCAAACTATCATAATGAGTGGACAGAAATGTAATGAAGATAGTAATCATAGTCTACAGAACAGAAAAATAAGTGGTTGAAAGAAGGGAAACAGTCATCATGGTTGAGCTATATCATCAGTCCCCAACCTTTTTAGCATCAGGGACCAGTTTCATGGAAGACAAAAATCCCTGAAATATTCTTTCAGGCATTTCACTTTTTATGGCCCTAATTTGTATTGGGGGAGGGGTAGGTGAAGGTTTGAGGATGAAACTGTTTCATTTCAGATCATAAGGTATGAGTTAGATTCTCATAAGGAGCACGCAACCTAGATCCCTCACATGCGTAGCCCCCAGGAGGGTTCACGCTTCTATGAAAATCTAAGAATCTAATGCTGCCACTGATCTGACAGGAAGTGGAGTTCAGGCAGTAATGCTTGCTCGCCCATTGCTCACCTCCTGCTGTGCACCCTGCTTCCTAATGGGCCACAGACCAGTACCAATCTGCAGCCCTAGGTTGGGGATCCCTGATCTATATGGCACTATAAACAACTGGTTTGGCAGATTTCTATTCTTTTTTTTTTTTTTTTTTTTTTTGAGACAGGGTCTCTCTGGAGTGCAGTGGCACAATCACGGCTCATTGAAGCCTCAGCCTCCTGGGCTCCAGTAAGTTGGTCCTCCCGCCTCAGCCTCCAGAGTAGCTGGGACTACAGACACATGCCACAATACCCATCTAATAAATATATTTATATGTTTTAGTAGAGACAGGGTCTCACCATGTCACCCAGTCTGGTTTCAAACTCCTGGGCTCAAGCGATCATCCCACCTGAGCCTCTCAAAGTGCTGGGGTTACAAGTGTGAGCCATCACGCCCAGCCAGTTTCTGTACTTAATTGATTCAATTATTTTAAAATATGATCTTGGATATCTACCTGCTCATGATTAATTTCCAATCATTCAGAAAGGTCGCTTGTGTAAAGAAAAAAGCCCTATTTTGTGCTCCTCCATACCACTGAGACCTAACAGCTAATGCCTGGCAAATGGGCTCTCAGACCTTGTCCATCCAGTCAGTACTAATTCAACCAATGATAGAAAGGACTTAAGATCAAGGGAAGGTTTCTTTCATGTACGAGAGGAACTGTATATGTTTGAAAGCCAAGAGGAGGAAGCCAGTAGAGAGGAGGAATTGATTATATTAAAAGAAAGACCTTGATTTAGACGGAAACATGGGAAAAGGTCACCAGAGGTAATGGTCAAAGATGGTGTGAGAGCCTTCCTAGGACCTCTCCCCATTATTTCTAGGAGTGCTTTTTCATTCCCATCAATCTCCTTTCCTCATTCCCATCGATCTTTCTTTCCCCCCAACTTTGCAGTCCTTTCTTTTCATTTGTTCTATTTCCTCTCTCCCTCACTTCACTTATCTCTCTCCTACCTAGCCATAATATAGATATAAAATAAATAAGGAATATTCACTTTTATAAAATTACATTAAGTTTTATGACTGTTCTTAATCTAAAATCAGGTGAGTTGAATGTTTTATATTTATATCTAAAATTTTTTAATGTGGCTCTAGAATAAATATTTTTCCTTTGGGTAAAAGGCAATATTTTTTAAACTTCACCCAATTTAGACTCTTGGAAAAATAATTTGCTTTTATGGTAGAGAAGGGAGTACTTTGTGGCAAGAAGCATTATGATATAGTTATAGGCTACAGCATGGGCTGCAGAGTCAAGCTGGCCTGAGATGAAATCACAAATCCACCACTGGCTGGCTGAGGGACTTTGGCAGCTTTTCCTGTCTCTGAAATGGTGCTATCATCTTCCTCTATAGAGTGGTTCTAAGTTTTAAATGAGAAAAGGATGGAACTTTAGCCTAGTAGCCTGTGCAGAGTAAACACTCAATAAATAGTAGCCATTGCCATTATTGGCTACGGTATCCTGAATTCCCTAAAAAAAAAAAAACAATAAATTTTTTATTAAAGATAAATTAGCCAGATACATTAAAGAAAACATTCTTTCAGACATTTAGGTTTTTATGGACCTGGTTTGTATTGGTAAATTTGCCATTACTTTTATTCTCATTATTCTTGTCTAGAATGAAAAAAAGAAGGGAAGAAATGGAATCGAACCCAGTCTCCTGCTAATACACACAGTTAACTGCCAATTGTAGCCAGCTGCCCCCAAGATGTAGCAGGGCTGAAAAAGTGAAAGGCGTCTTTGTTGACTTGACAGTTCAAGAGATAAATAAGCATATCAATTTTAATTCAACTTCTCAAGCACTCAAGCTGTCACTCAAAATCATTGTTATGCCAATTATCTGGCATTAAATATTGTTATGATTTCTGACATCAAATCTATAATAGAACATTGTTTTAGAGTGACAGTTCAGTGGAAAATTCCCAGTACTTTCCCCCTGGCAATCTGGCCTGGTGAAGTTTAATTAAAACAGCCAAATTACAAGCTGCCTCAGAAGGTTTTATAATGAAATTTCTGGCTGGCCTTTAGTGATAATGGTGCTGCAGAACATTGCTTATTATCACATGAGCTTACTTGGATATGAAAGGATTGGTCATTGATTCAGTGATGGAAGCCAAGACTTTTTATTGCTGTCATTTCTGCTGCTTTTACTGGCAGTGAAAGTAGGAGATTTAAAGTTTCTGTTGTCCTCATAAATTTGCCCAATCATGGAAAAGCAAGGCAAAGGACTGGCACTTCAAAGGTCATCCACTGAAAATCTATTGAAGGCTAAATAATGTAAAATCCTAAGGACATCAAATGATATTTCAAACATTAACAGAAAAAGACAGTTCGGTCTGGGCTCAGGCAAGTCGTTTCAGAGCCCTTCTGTCGTGTTTGCCAGCCGCTGAGTCCCAACTGCTTATATTACAGAAGAGGGAAAGAGGCTAGTCAGGGCTTCAGTTCTGTTGATGAGCAAGGTTGTAAATGGGGCATCGGGCTTCTTGCTTCAGCGACCTTTTGTTCCTCAGAGCCTGCTCTGAAATTTCAGAGCTCGAAAATCCTATCCAAGGCTGTGATTATGCCACTCATCCTAGTGACATTAGCTGAATGTCTTGCTAATGTAACATATGTTCTTCCACACCTTGCTTTACTGTCTTTCATGCACCTCTACTGAACTCTTTGGAGGCTTCAATCTGCTTTTTCAAAACAGTCTCAATCTTGTCTTCTCTCTTAATCTGCTCAAATTGGCTACCTAGACATCAACCAAATAGTCCAACTCCACCATTCTTCCTTTCTATAGGCATAATGCTAGTATGTTATTTATAGCTTTGAAACTACATATCTTTATAGATTATATGAATGAACAATCTCAGATTTAGGTCAGAGTGTGAAAAATAAGCACATAATCAGATTTTAAACTTTATATTATAGTAAATAGATCATATAACTCCTTTGAAAATATATCTGAAAACTTCCTCTCATTATATAATCTTACATTACATATTTATTTTATACATAAAATATATAACTGTATAATGTAAGAAAAATTGTAATGTATAATGTACAATAATTCTTCCTACTTTATGTAATATCCCTTAGACATCACTTCTCAGGAACGACATTGAGCACACATGGACATAAACATGGGAACGACAGACACTATGGACTACTGGGGGGGAGTTATGAAGGGAGAGGTGGGTTGATAAACTACCCACTGCATGCTGTGCTCACCGCCTGGGTGCAATATACCCATGTAACAAACCTGCACATGTAGCTAAAGTAAAAGTTGAAATTTAATAATATGTAGGTGTGATGTACTAGAAGTATGCCTGGCACCAAGTAAGCACCTCCTCAGGAATGTCTAAGATGGCATTATATCCTTCAATGTACCCTTTATTGGGAGGAAAGAGTAACTTTAAACACTTAGAATTAAACTGTGAAAGGAAAATATATAGGCACTGTATGTTATCATACTTCTTGTTTTAAAAAATGTAATCATGACAGTGAGAACTGTCATAGGGGACATACAGAGAAAATTTAGTCTGAGAACCTTATCTACCGGCACTAAAACTTTTACTTGAAATCTAGTGAGAGTCACTTAATTATTCAAGCAATGCAGGTGAAAAGAGCTTTGATGCTTTGATTGACAATGGACACTAAATTACTCTAAAACTTTTACTCATCAATAAAATAGTTGCCCATTTGGAGTTCCATCATCAAATCTTGTTCCTATTTCACTCTCTCATAAACACATTATCGAGACAACTCTGGAATTGTATGTACCTAGGTTTGAACTCATCAACTCTTATTAACTGTGTGACTTTGGGCAAGTACCTTAGCTTCTCTGAGCTTCAGATTCCTTATCTGTAAAATTGGGATGGGTAAAAATAGCACTTACTATACAGAGATCTTGTGAAGATGAAATGAGTTAATATGTGTGATATCACCAGTCAGAATGGCTATTATTAAAACGTCAGAAAACAATAGATGCTGGTGAAGCTGCAGAGAAAAGGGAATGCTTATACACTGTTGGTAGAAATGTATGTTAGTTCAGCCACTGTGGAAAGCAGTTTGAAGATTTCTCAAAGAATTTAATATGGGGCCACCATTCAACCCAAAATAGTTCAATATGCCAAAAAAAAAAGACACATGTGCTCATATTTTCATTGCCATGCTGTTTATAATAGTAAAGGCATGGACTCAACTTAGGTACTCATCAATAGTGGATTGGGTAAAGAAAATGTGGCACATATACACCATGCAGCCATAAAAAAAGAATGAAATCATGTCCTTCACAGCAACATATGTGCAGCTGGAGGCCATAATTGTAAGCAAATTAATGCAAAAAGAGAAAGCCAAATACCTCATGTTCTCACTTATAAATGAAAGCTGAACAATGAGAACACAAGGACATAAACAAGGGAACAACAGATACTGTGGACTACTAAAAGGGGGAGGTATGAAGGGAGGTGTGGGTTGAAAAACTGCCTATTGGGTGCTATGCTCACCACCTGTATGCAATATACCCATGTAACAAACCTGCACATGTATCTAAAGTAAAGTTGAATTTTAAAAATATATGTGTGTGATGTCCTAGAAGTACGTCTGGCACCAAGTAAGCACTCTATCAAGGCTGACTCTGCTACTCTAGGATGTCAATGCCGCAAAAGCTGGAGCCCAGTCTTCACTGTATCTGTCTTCACTGTCTGTCTGTATCCACTGTTCTGGAATAGTACCTGGCACAGAGTACATGCACAATAAATATTTGCTAAATGAATGAACCAGAACATTCAAGTATAAAAATAAACCACCAAACACTTTTCCATATCGCTTTTTAATTTTGTGGTAAATGCCTATTGTGTGCATTTTCCAAATACATTTCTATTAATTAAATCCACACAAACAAGGAAATGAAGTCATGGGAATATGCACTCTACCAATAGTGGGAAATATAATGAATTGTAAATTCTGCCAATATTAATTTATAAGAAAATGTAGTCTTTAAGCAATTGCCTATGATTCCAAATTGCAGATGCAATTAATGCAAATAAGAAGAAAAATGTATTTAAGGTTTTTATTCCTAATAACTAAAGCCTAAATGCATTTCTTCTTTATTCTTGCTTGAAATAAACTTGTAGTAGATTATTTCTATTTTTCATAAGATTTGTGGATATAAAGTCCAGTTGTTGGACCATTATTTATTTCAATATTTGGTAGTTCTGCAACTATATGCAAATAAGTAAAGGATTATTATGGTAGTTACTGGTAATCTGCAACTGGATCAGAAAATGCATACCAACATATAGACAAATATTACATGTCTCATTTATTTGTGGGATCTGAAAATCAAAACAATTGAACTCATGGACATAGAGAGTAGAAAGATGGTCACCAGAGGCCGGGAAGTGCAGTGGGAGGGTGGGGGTGAGGAAGGTGGGGATGGTTAATGGGTGTCAAAAAATCATTAGAAAGAATGAATAAGACCTACTACTTGATAGCACAACATGGTGACTATAGTCAATAATAATTTAATTGTATATTTTTTATAAATTTAATATTTTTAAACTGAATTGTTTATAATTCAAGGGATAAATACTTGAGGGAGCGGATACCCTATTCTGCATGATGTGCTTACTTCTATTGCATGCCTGTATCAAAACATCTCATGTCCCCCATAAATATATATAATTACTATGTACCCACAAAAGTTTTTTTAAAAATAATATGCACACCAGTCAGAAAGCCCTCTAATTCTACACACTAAGTTAATTTAAATATGTCTTTACATATATGAGGCCAACAAACATATGAAAAAATGCTCATAATCACTGGTCATTAGAGAAATGCAAATCAAAACCGCATTGAGATACCATCTCACGCCACTTAGAATGGAGATCATTAAAAAATCTGGAGACGACAGATGCTGGAGAAGACGTGAAGAAATAGGAACACTTTTACACTGTTGGTGGGAGTGTAAATTAGTTCAACCATTGTGGAAGACAGTGTGGCAATTCCTCAAGGACCTAGAAATAGAAATTCCATTTGACCCAGCAATCCCATTACTGGGTATATATCCAAAGGATTATAAATCGTTCTATTATAAAGACACATGTACACGTATGTTCATTGTGGAACTATTTGCAATAGCAAAGACCTGGAACCAACCCAAATGTCCACCCATGATAGACTGGACAGGGAAAATGTGGCACATATACACCATGGAATACTATGCAGCCATCAAAAACGACAAGTTCATGTCCTTTGTAGGGACATGGATGAATCTGGAAACCATCATTCTCAGCAAACTGACACAAGAACAGAAAATCAAATACCACATGTTCTCACTCATAGGCAGGTGTTAAACAATAAGAACACATGGACACAGGGAGGGAGCATCACACACTGGGGTCTGTTGTGGGGGGATGTGGGGGAGGGATAACATGGGGAGAAATGCCAGAGACAGGTGACGGGGATGGAGGCAGCAAACCACCTTGCCCTGTATGTACCTATGTGACAATTCTGCATGTTCTGCACATGTACCCCAGAACCTAAACTACAATTTTTAAAAAGTCTTTAACTACGTACTTTGAGTTACAAAAAAACATGGCTTATAATTATGTTTCCCCAAGCTGTCAATATTTTCTATTAATCAAAAATACGCCAATTATTTATTCTGTTTTAGTCATCCACTATAGAAAATATTTGCCCAGCGTTCACAATAGGCCAGGCCCTATGCTAAGCATTGAGGATATAGACAGATTATGGCCCCTGCTGTCACAGGATTTACAATCTAGCTCATGTTACAGAGGTAGTTTCATACTTGTATGTCAGATTTTATTATTTTTACTTATGATATTATATAAATTTATTTATTTTTCATTGTTCTAAGAATAAAAAAAATGAACCCTTATCTTAAAACTTCAGTTTTTTCAGGCCAGGTGCGGTGGCTCATGCCTGTAATCCCAGCACTTTGGTAGGCTGAGGTGGGTGGATCACAAAGTCAGGAGTTTGAGACCAGCCTGACCAATATGGTGAAACCTTGTCTCTATTAAAAATACAAAAAAAATAGCCAAGTGTGGTGGCAGGTGCCTGTAATCTCAGCTACTCAGAAGGCTGAGGCAGGAAAATTGCTTGAACCGGGGAAGCAGAGGTTGCAGTGAGCCGAGATTGAGCCATCACAGTCCAGCCTGGGCGACAGAGTAAGACTCCGTCTCAAAAAAAAATTCATTTTTTTTCAGCCATCATTTAATCCTTTCAAGTCACCCGAAATTATCACAAACCAAAGGAAATTACTAGTTTTAATAACTCACAAGCCTGAATATCTGTGTTCAAAGTCTCTGAGACTAGAATTCCTGCCTATTTTGATATCTATGGATTTGAGAGGAGACAAAAACCTAGTATTGGATTTAATGTAAGAAATTGATATTGACTGGCAGGAGCGCAAGTCTGAGGCTCAGAGCATGCAGACCTGCAGTTACATCACTGATGCTGGAGAGTGAAGTATGGTTGCAGTTCTTTGAAATTGTTCTTGAGTGAATAGGAGAAAAAAAGAAAAACGTTTTGAGTTCTTGAATAAATAAATAATTCTTCATTAACATTTTCATTGGTATTGTTCAAATACTATAAGTGTGGGTGTCCAAATGCTTGAAAACAGCTTATTGGACTAGGGACTTCATTAAAATAAGCTATCTGCTTCTCTTATTTACGTGATTAATATCTTTATCAAACATTTTTCTTAATGCAAAGATAAACCCGTTCCACAGGTCAGAATTATCACCAATTCCAATGAAGTCTGTTAATGAGGTGTTTGTTTGCTCTGTAGAGTGCTATTCAAACCAGTAATGCACATACCATGTAGTTCATAATGACTTTTTTATTATGCAATCAAGAGTATTTGCAGAAACAGCATACCCTTGTCTGTTTACCATGTTTCTGTTTATTTGTTCACCGATTTATGAAGTGCAATACATTGCAAAGGCTCTCTTAGTAATTATGGAAAATTACTAAGGTTCCTCTGTATAGTATTTCTTATTATAGTATAACAAGAGTTCACAGAGAACTCAATTATGTAAACTAAAGATTAAAGTTTTTGTCCAAGTCATGATAAAAAGCCCGGGAAATCAGTATAAATTTCAATTAATTCAGAAAAAGAGAAATTCACCCAATGTTCAATGGATCATGTAGACCAGTGACTGGCAATCTTTCAGGGCTCAAAGACCACTTTGAGACTTTAATGAAAGTTATTTTTTTTCCATAAAACCTACACCAGGTGAAGAACTTCTGGTGTAGAAAAAAAAAAAAAAACAGTGATTTTTCACTCATCAAGCAGTTGTCATGCATCATTAGACAACCTTCAATGCCAATGCCTTCAGTTTCTGAGCTCAGCTCTTTCCCTCAGTACAGTTATTTAAAAAGGTCTACCTGAACTATAAGTTCATCATTATATCATGAATCTAGGTTTGGACCCCAGGAGCTTGCTTTACCTCCTCCTCTCACCTGAAAACCTCCACAATTTTAATGTTCAGAAAAGAAAAGTTCCTGAGATGCCTTATCACCAAGAAAAGTGTTCTGAGACTCTCGTGGTCACTCTGGGTGGATACTTCATATCTTTGAATCTATCATCTTTTAAAAGTCTGCAGCTTTTCCGTGGTCATCAGCTTTCGCCACTCTGGTGTTTCCCTAAATATGATCCCAACACTCCACCCTACCTTCCCTTCCAAATGTTCCTCTTGCATTTTCTAACATTCCTAATCAATAAATTCCACTGTATCTTTAATAGCTTCTCTGAACATCCCTTTCTCTCCTTACTGTAAATGAAACTAGACTATCTCCTGAGAACATCGCTTCCTCTGCAACTTTCTCAAATAGAGGCTGGTCACTGCAACCTCCCCACCCTGCCCACACACCCTACCCAGCATCTCACATACACAAGGGTTAGAAGGTGAATTATCCTTCATGTTTCCCATTGCAACTTCCAATCATTCTTCTTCCCTCCTAGAGAGACTTTCCCACTCCCTAAGACAATTATCTCCTACCTCTCCCTCTCCAAAAGGCTTCTACATCCCCTCTTCTTTTTATTCACTCTTGATGACCTTGACTCATACTTCCTGAGAAAAGAGACATCATTAGATAGGATTCCCTATCCTTTTCATTTCCATATACAAAACCTCCTTGTGTCAATACCTGTTGCAATGGAAGAAGTATCCTTCCTCCCCTCAACAGCTAATCTTCTCACTAGGCTTAGATCTCATTACATCACTCTTTCGAATGAGGCAGGGTGCCCCCTCCCATATGTTAATACTGGTGCAGATGCCAACAGCCTCATGAATCTTAAATGTCAGAAGAGGCACTGCTCTGTCTAAACAATAAACTGAACCTAATACACTTCCCTAAAATACCAAGTCTGGCTTTTCATGGAGCTACCCCAAGACACAATCCATACATACCAGCCATATGGCAAATCTGGAGTCCTGGCAGTAATTACCCCACTTTTTCCCCCACAGTGTAGGTGCCGATCTTGTATAGGAATGGACAAAAAGCCCAAAATCTCCTGTGCTCTGGGGACTGAGGCACCAGACTTTCCTCCTTGGAAGGGTACAGAAAGACTTGGACCAACATTTAAAATATTCTATTCGTATTTTACAGAGTGCTATGGTATGAACGTTTGTGTCCTCTCAAAATTCATATGTTGTAACTTAATCCCCAATGTGACAGTATAAAAAGGAGGAGGCTCTGTGAGGAGACTAGGTCATAAGAATGGAGCTCTCATGAATGGGATTAGGGCCCTTGTTAAAGAGTCCCAAGGGAGCTAGTTTGTCCTTTCTACCATGTGAAAACAAAATGAGAAGGTGCCATCTATGACACAGGCCCTCGCCAGACATGGAATCTGCTGGCGCTTTGATCTTAGACTTCCCAGCCTCCAGCAATGTGAGAAATTACTGTTGTTTATAAGATACCTGGTTTATGGTATTTCATTATAGCAGTCCAAACAGACTAATTATCCAGGTACTTTCTAAATCCTTCCAACATTTGTTACAATCAAGATTTTTAGAGTCAATGGGGACATTAAAGATTATTTGTTCAACCCCCATTTTGAAAGCTCAGCAAAACAGAGTGATTAGGACAAATCACAGGTTAGACAGTAGCGAGGCAGTGAACACAGTATGAATCATAATCTCTAAGATGGACGTGGTTTCCACTGTGCTTATTTGAAATTGGAGCTCCTTGCAGTAATAATACCCTAAAAGTACTACGATATGAGCATCTGGCCAAAAAACTGAGAAATAGATTCATGGGTTCACCTAGTCAATTACATATGAATACTCAAAAGACATCCACAATAACAGACTAGAAACTATTCACCTGTGTGTAAAAGTAACATTCCAGGAGCGGACCAACCCATTAACTATTTTGTATATTACTTCCCCAGAACAGTCACCTCTATCATGGCCTTATTGTAAAAGGATACTGAATTTTAAAGGACTTTGGATTTAGAAGCTGCCATTACACAGCCGGAGATAGCCTCAGTTTCCTAGTGTTTAAGCAAACCCAGGAAATTTTTTAAATTAATCTCATTTTATAATTCATCAACCAGCCACCAATTAAACAAAGATATACCGAGTGCCTGCTATTGTCAGGAACTGTGTGAGATGCTGGGTTTACAGTGACAAATGTGATATAACTTCAGCTCTCAGGAACTCAGGATCTGGCAAGAAAGCCCTCACGACACATTTGTGTGGTACAGCCACTTTGGAAGGCTAGCACAAGTAATTTGTTATTAATAACAAAGTATTGAAGTTGGTGAAATGTGTACTTTTCAAAATTTGCTGTGAAAGAACAGATTATTATCCTTATAACTTTGTAGTCACTTACTGTCATTGTGATGTACATTATTGAATAGGAATAAAAGTGCTGGAGTTACAAATCATAAACTACAAATAATCCATATCCTATCCTGTCTTTGCTCACCATCTGGGTAAATCCATGGGGGTGTGTTAGCAAATAAAAATTATCTATAACATGTCCAAGTAGGAAAATATGTTGACATGGGTGAGTCTAGAGATCAATGGGAGAGAGAGACTCATAGATAAGCAATTATTACAGGATAGACCATTAAGTGCTATAATAAGCACTTGGTATATGCATAGGAAGCTGTCGGCATGCAGAGTATCTAATGCAGTCTTGGGGTTAAAAGAGAAAAAACCATGCAGATAGGTGAGGGTGAGGTTAGGGTCAGAGGAAACTGTACAAGATGTGGCTAACATGGGGATAAGACTGATCAAGGTGGGCAGAAACGGGAGCTGAATTCAGACAGCTTAGGTAGAGAATGGGTTGGGGACCTGGGTCTCGTATACCTTAAAGCAAAACAGAATTTGGGGTTTGAGTTTTCAAGTCAAACTGGAGAAACCTAGCCAGGCTCACAGTCTGGTACACAGGCTGCAGTCAACTTTCAGAGGTCCCAGTCCAGCAGGGGCCAGTCAGGCTGCACAGCACAGCCAAAACTATGGTAGCGTGGGTCAGAGGTCAATATTTGGGCTGAGCATTTGGACAAATTATCTGGAAGGAGGGTGTCTTCAATTAGAACACACAGGACCACAGAGCAGCAGGGGCAGGGTGTAAGTGTGAGGCCAAGATATGCCTGTCTCACTTGTACTCTTGCCATAGCTCTGATTTGGGTATGTGGCAGATAATGTTTAGCAAGTGTTTGCAGTTCCAGAATCAAGCAAGTAGAAGATGTAGAATAAAAACAATACAGCAATATCTCTGCCACTGAAAAGCTGTCTCATGAGGGAGAAAGAAACAGGTAAGCAAACAAGCTCCAGCGATGCTGTGAAAGAGCTTGTATGGGTGTAGAAGAGTTCAAAAGAGGAAGTGGTTAATTCAGCCTGGGGTGGTTGCATAAAGGTGTTGAAATGTAGGTGACTAGTGAGTGACTAGACATAAAAGATGAGAAGATGTTTGCTTGGTAGACCTCAGAGGAAAAGGGCCAGTGGGAAAGACATTCTGGGCAAAGGAAGCTGCAGCATGTGCAGGAGTCAACTGCACACGTGGAGCAGCTTAGAGCATCAGGGACAGTATCTTAATCCATGTGTTGCTATAGAAGAGTACCGGAGGCTGGGTTATTTACAAAGAAAAGAAGTGTATTTGGCTTACAGTTCTGCAGGCTGTAAAAGAAGCACGGCACCAGTATCTGCTCTAGGTAAGGCCTCAGGAAGCTTGCAATCATGGCAGAAGACAAAGGGGGAACAGATTTGTCACATGGCAAGAGAGGAGGAGGAAGAGGAGAGGGAGAGAGATTGAGAGAGAAGGAAAGTGCTATGTTCTTTTTTTTTTTTGAGACGGAGTTTCGGCCTTGTTACCCAGGCTGGAGTGCAAAGGCGCGATCTTGGCTCACCGCAACCTCCGCCTCCTGGGTTCAGGCAATTCTCCTGCCTCAGCCTCCTGAGTAGCTGGGATTACAGGCACGCGCCACCATGCCCAGCTAATGTTTTGTATTTTTAGTAGAGACGGGGTTTCACCATGTTGACCAGGATGGTCTCGATCTCTTGACCTCGTGATCCACCCGCCTCGGCCTCCCAAAGTGCTGGGATTACAGGCTTGAGCCACCGCGCCCGGCGCTATGTTCTTTTTAAAAATCAGATCTCATGGGAACTAACAGAGCGAGAGCTCACTCATTACCTCAAAGATGGCACCAACCCATTCATAAGGGACCGGGCCTCATGATCGAAACACCTCCCACGAGTCCTCACCTCTAGCATTGGTGATCAAATTTCAACATAAGATTTGGAGAACACAAATATTCAAACTCTATCAGATGGCGTGTGGACAAAACATTAAGTCAGTATGGATTTCACAATTTGTGGAGTACGGTGAGGAGAGACTTCTGAGCCTGGGACCATGAAGTCAGCCCTGCAGAGGGCACAGTGGAGTGAAACTAGCTTGTACTTTATTAGGTAAGTCACTCGAGTTATTTTAAATTTTCATTTAACAGCTTTATTGAGATATAATTCACATACCTTATGATTCGCCTATTTAAAGTGTACAATTCATTGATATTTAGTGTATTTACACATATGTGGAACCATCACCACAGTCAATTTTAGATTTTCATCCTGTCAAAAAGAAATCCCACGGCCCATGTCTTCCACTAGCCCTAAGCCACCACTAACCTACTTTGTCTCTATAGATTTATCTGTTCTGGACATTTGTTCTGAGGGGGAAACGTATGAGGGGAGAAGAAAAGACACACACACAATACCTTTCAGGTATAACAACCTTTATCCCATGTAAATGGCAATGCAGATATAATAAGCAAATAATATAATAATAAGCGATATATAAATTGCAGTAAGAAAGGGAGAGGAAAAAGATATATATATATATTTACACTCACCAACTATGGAGGATTCACCACCAGACTCAGAAGCAACAGCCTTGGTTCCAGAGTCAGCCACCTGTGTGTGCACAGACAAGGAGAGGTCTCACGAAGCTTCGGTGCAGTCTGGAACCCTAACTCTTTTTGTAACAAGTTGTTTGGCATGAAGTCCAGTCACGAGGGCTCTTCGCAACTAGGGTCAAGGAATGCAAAAAGGTCAATTTGTTTTTGTGATTGTCTATTGTTTTTCAATAACTAATGTATAGGAATAGACTGAAACAGAGATTTTTCTGAAACAGCACCAGATGAACGCCTCAAGAGGCTCATACCACCTGTTCTGAGACTTAGTGACCATTGTTTGTGTCCACATTCAACTGAGTTCAAATTTAACTTTTCCTCCACAACGTTTCCTAGGAATTGAATCAAATAATATATGGTCTTCTGTGACTGATTTATTTTACTTAGCATGATGATTTCAAGGTTCATCCATGTTGTAGTATGTGTATTTCATTTTTATGCCCAAATAATATTCTATTTTTTGGATACAGCACATTTTGTTTATCCATTTTTCTATTGATGGATACTTGTTTCTATGTTTTGACTATAATGATGAATGCTGCCATAAATATGTATACACCAATTTATTTGTGGACAGATGTTGTAACTTCTGGCTATATACCAAGGGTTGGAGTTGCTAGGTCATGTGGTAACCCTACATTTAATCATTTGATGAACCGCCAGACTGTTTTCCAAAGTGAATGCACCATCTTACATTCCTGCCAGCAGCGTACAAGAGTTCCAGTTTTTTACAACCTCACCAATTCTTGTCATTATCAGACTTTTTTATTCTAGCCACCCTAGTGGTTGTCAAGGGCTAGCACCTTTTGAGCAGATAATAAAAGCAAATTTCGTTTCAGAAGGATGATTCTGACATCGAGATGGGGAAAGAATTGAAATAAGTAGGACTAGAGGCATACGAGTCTAACAAAGAGATTCTAGCAGTTAGTAATAATATATAATTGAAATTTGCCAGGGGAGTACATCTTAAATATCCTCACCACTGAAAATAAAAAATGTAACTATATGGGGTTAAAAGGGAGAGTGAGTAAACCTATGACATAGTCTATGTTTTCTGTCAGTGGTTGCTTAGCAAATATTTACAAGTAAGAGAGGCCCATCACTTCAACTACTTTGTAATATCAGGGTCTTGACTTCACATCGTTTTCTCTAGAAGTTTATCATAATTTTAACAACTATTATGAAAAAAAGTGGAGGCCACATTTTGAGACTGTGCCAGAAGGAAGCCACCTCTTCTACACCTACCAAGTTCTTTGCCTGTTCATCCCACTTCATCCACCGCAGTGATATTTCTGGCCACAACTAGAGGCAGTCCTGTTTTTAATGCATTAACAAGGATTAGGCAATTAATTGGCTCTAGAAGGTGAGAAAGAAAGAGGAGTCTAGTAACTCCTGGTTTGGAGCAGGTGTAGCTGGTAAATAGTTCTTCTCACTAAGATGCATACAGCAGACCAGGAAAGGGTAGTTAGGATAAAAGGAAGTATAATTAGGGAAATAGAAGTTATTTGGATTTAAGCACATTGACACTGGAGACATCCAGGGGAAGAAGGTGGCAAGTAGCTGGATAGGAGTCCCCATGGTAGCGCTTCAAATTGTCTGCTTCAAGTGCTTCAACTACACACCTGCAGAAAAGCTTAATAATTTTCTCATTTAAATGTGTCGAACTTGCCATTCTCCTGCCCTTTGTTATAATAGAGTATGAAACTAGGAAATTGGCCCCAATACTCAGTGAAAAGAAATTTGGAGGAAGTGTCTCAGCAAAAGATAAAAAATAGCTATACATTTCCTCAATTTTCTTCTGTTCTTTGCTGGTGAGATACAATATGTTTACAAAATCTACACTTGATCTTAGCCAAAAGGCCGAGAAGCAATGATGTTTACAAAATCTAAAGCAATCATCGACTTCCCCTGACACTTGAATTCATTTGTTCACTCAGTCATTCAACAGAAGTGTATCAAATGTCAGGTACTATTCAGATGCTCAAGATGCAATTTATTAAACAAAAGAGACATGGGTTCTGCCCATCGTATCCCCTGCCATAGAGGTGCCTCCATGGTTTTTCTCACTCACAAGCTATTTTTCTGGAAAAGACAATCATCTAGCATCTGGGAGTTGCACTAGACAGGAAGATTTTATTTTATGCATCAAATTATATTTAATAATGATTTAAACCACTTTGGAAAAACATTTTTAAATGGTTGGCAGTTTTCCTAGAATACTAAGTTTCATGAACAACATTGAAAAAAAAAATGGTTACAAAATTGTTTAAATCTCCACAGAATACATTGTTAATTTTCTCAAGCAAGATAAGAGTTAAAAACCCTAGTTTAAAAATAGAAACTCAGAATAAAATGTTAAATACAAGACTGTAAATACTGCAGCACTGTTTGCCTCTGGCTCAAAAAGAAAAAAAAAAAACAGGGCATTGAGAGGGAGCCACATTGATATTTGCAAGACTTTAATGGTGCAGATTCAATGATGAAAATTATTAAAACCCTACATAAGACTGTTTAATCAAAGAATAATAGTACTTTGCTAAATTCTTATTGAAATGTAATTTACATACAAAATTCTCTCATTCTGAGCATACAATTTGATAAGTTTTGGCAAATGTATACAGCCATGAACCCATGAACACAATCGATACAGAGCCAAGGTTAATAGAACTTTTAGTAATGATGGAAATATTCTGTATCTACCTTGTCCAATGTGGTAGCCATGAACCACATTGGCTATAGAGCACTTGAAATGTGGCTTGGGAAAGTTGAGTACTGAATTGTTAACTATTTCATTTTAACTAATAACACATAGCATTTTCTTCACCCCTAAAAGTTCCTGTCGCTATCATCTTACAATGTTACTCTAGTGCCCTCTACTGACAAAGCCTAGCGTTCCACTAGCTGGCAAAGATATTTACACGATGCAAACAAAGCAGGGACTGAGGGTAGATTTGAATAGATGACTGCTTAATTTTGATGAATTTCAATTTATCAATTTTCTTTGTCCTTTTTGTCCTACGTTAGAAATCTTTGACTCAATATTTTCTCTTAGATTTTCAGAAATTTCATAGTTTAGCTCTTATATTTAGACCTATCATCCAACTTGTGTTAAGATTTTTATATGGTGGCCAGGAATGGTTGTTCATGCCTGTAATCCCAGCACTTTGGGAGGCCAAGGTGAGAGAATCACTTGTGGCCAGGAGTTCAGGGCCAGCCTGGGAAATATAGAGAGACCCCCATCTCTACAAAAAGTACAAAAGGTAGCCAGGCATGGTGGCATGCCCCTGTGGTCCTAGCTACCCAGGAGGCAAAAGCAGGAGAATCACTTGAGCCCAGGAGTTCAAGGCTGCAGTGAGCTTGATTGTACTACTGCACTCCAGCCTGGGTGACAGAGTGAGACCCCTAGCTCTAGAAAGAAACAAATAAATAAATAAATAAATTATATGGCTTGAGGTAATTATATTTTTACATATGGATATCTAATAGCTTCAGCATTTGTTGAAAACACATCGTTTCATTCCCCATTGAATTACATTAGCATATTTGTCAAAAAAATCACTTGATTGTATACATACAGGTCTATTTCTGAACTCTCTCTCATTTATATGTCTATCCTCATACCAATGAAACTATTTCTATTATAGCAACTTTACAGTAAATCTTGAAATCAGTTACTGTGAGTCTTCTAACTTTATTCTTTTTCAAAATTGTTTTGGCTCTTTTTGGTGGTGTGCACTTTGATATAAATTTTAGAATCGGTTTGTTAATTTCTATTAAAGAAAATGCCTCCTGGGATATTGAGATTTTATTAAATCTATAAATTAATGAGGCTAATTGGCATCTTAATTCTATTGCATCTTCCAATTCACGAATTCAGCATATCTTTCCATTTATTTAATTTTATAAAATTTATCTGAGTAACGTGTTATAGTTTTCCTCAGTTGTTATTCTAGGGGTTAGACAAACTCACAATTCTTATCCTTTCTGGTTCAGAGATTAAACTTTCCTCTGTCTTTCATCTGCTTTTCAATACTTTCCAGTATCTTAGAATCATTTTTTAAGTTATTTAACAAGTTTTAATAATTATCTTCTTGGATTTTGTGGGATCACTTCACTCCTCTGAAAGCAAACTCCTTAAATATGTTGATAATAAGTCTAAAAGCAAAGATTAGAGTTCTTCTTGGCTCTAAATTCTATCAACCTTCTAGTCACATCTGGTGCTTGCATTATGATAATGTCTTCATTTTAGTCAGCTAAAGCCTAAAATAGGAAGAACAAAATAGACAAAGCAAGCTAATTTTCCATCAAGTTTCTTATATTTATGAAGTACACAGACCAGAACAGATTCACCAATCAGAATACCCAAAGATGTGATCATTCTCTTGAAATATTAGATTATAAAGCACAGAAAAATCCTGATGGAAGATGAAGTAGTGAAGAGAGTACAAGTAAATATCTCACAGTATTATTCAATGTGTTTTATTTCTGACTTCCAGTAATTCCTCCTACCATGCAAATATTTTCCCCAATTTCTCCACTCAGAAAGCTGCAAGAACAAGAGGGTCTCATATTCACTGCCATGTTCAGGTTTGTGTTGTTATAGCAGAAATGAAGTTGGAAAGAAATTAGTTAACACTCAGCATTTGAAGTACAAATTAGACTTGAATATTCTGGCAAAAACAATACCTTTATTTAATGTAATCACTCAGTTTTATTTTAAAAATATTTGACTAGTTGATACATGTACATAGTACAGCATTCATAAAGCACAAAAAAAGTCTATCATGAAAAAGTTTCCTTACCCATTTCTCCCCACCAACAAGTTTCTTCTCATGTTTTCATCTATAACTTTTATAGTTTTATTTTTTATTTTAAAATACTTGATTCATCTGAAGATATTTTTAGGTAAAGTGTAAATTATGAATGCACTTTGGTTTTCTTTCCAGGTGATTACTCAATTATACCAATATCAATTGCTAAATAATCCATATTTCCCTTAACTTATCTGAGATGTTTTTTCATCATCTGGATATTGAGAGCTTTAAACCAATAAAACAACTTCAAACTATATACACCTCTTTTTGCCTTTTTTATATCACTGTTTACTTTCACATTGTTTTTGGTATTATGTAGTAAGAAAAGAGAAATTTTAACTTAGAAAAATTATTTTTATAAAATTTTCTAAATGATTCATCAGTTTCCTATCATAAGCATTTATAGAATATTTACTCTATAACAAGCAACTCACTGGGTATGAAGGAAATGGATGTGTTTGTATGTTTATTCATTTTGAGGGTCTCACTCTCTCACCCAGGCTAGAGTGCAGTAGCGCTGTCACAGCTCACTGAAGCTTCAACCTCCCAGGCTGAAGCAATCTTCCCACCTCACCCTCCTGAGTAGCTGAGCCACAGGCATGCAACACTACACAATTGTTTGCTTAGCTGTACTATTTTTTGTAGAGACTGGGTATTGCTTTATTGCCCAGGCTGGTCTTGAACTCCTGGCCCCAAGTGATCCTCCTGCCTTGGCCTCCGAGGCAACCACATAAACAAGTCTGAATAATAACCAGCTAGCATCCTGATGACAGGATCAAATTCACACATAACAATACTAACCTTAAATGTAAATGGGCTAAATGTCTCAATTAAAAGACACAGAATGGCAAGCTGGATGGAGTCAAGACTCATCAGTGTGATGTATTCAAGATACCCCTCTCACATGCAAAGACACACATAGACTCAAAATAAAGAGATGGAGGAAAATTTACCAAGCAAATGGAAAACAGAAAAAGAGCAGGAGTTTTAATCCTAGATTCTGACAAAACAGACTTTAAATCAACAAAGATCAAAAAAGATAAAGAAGGGCATTACATGATGGTAAAGGGTTCAATTCAACAAGAAGAGCTAACTATCCTAAACATATATGAATCTAATACAGGAGCACCCAGATTTATAAAGCAAGTTCTTAAAGACCTACAAAGAGACTTAGACTCCCACACAATAATAGTGGGAGATGTTGACACCTCACTATCAATATTAGACAGATCATAGAGACAGAAAATTAACAAAGATATTCAAGACTTGAAGTCACCTCTAGATCAAGTAGACCTGATAGATACTTACAGAACTCTCCACCAAAAACAACAGAATATACATTCTTCTTAGTGCCACATGGCACTTATCTAAAATCAATCATATGAGATCACATAATTGGAAGTAAAACACTTCTCAGCAAATGCAAAAGAACAAACAGTCTCTCAGGCACAGTGCAATTAAATTAGAACTCAAGATTAAGAAACTCACTCAAAACCACACAACTACATGGAACTGAACAAACTGCTCCTGAACGACTTTTGGGTAAATAATGAAATTAATGCAGAAATCAAGAAGTTCTTTGAAACCAATGAGAACAAAGAAACGATGTATCAGAGTCTCTAAAACACAGATAAAGCAGTGTTAAAAGAGAAATTTATAGCAATAAATGCCCATATCTAAAAGCTAGAAAGATCTCAAATTGACATTCTAACATCACAACTGAAAGAACTAGAAGACCAAGAGCAAACAAATCCCAAAGCTAGCAGAAGACAAGAAATCACCAAGATCAGAGCTGAACTGAAGTAAATAGGAACAAGAAAAACACCTCAAAAAAAACATCAGGGGGAGGGTACAAGATGGCCAAATAGGAACAGCTCCAGAGTGCAGTTCCCAGCAAGAACAACACAGAGGGTGAGTGTCCACCACATTTCCAAACAAATTTTCACTGCTCACAGACCAGGAGATTCCTTAGCCGAAAAGCACCATGAGTTTTCAGCATGGCGGTTTCAGCTGGTGCCGGGTTGGCCCACAGAAACTCACACAAATCCTGGTGGCCATTTCAACTGGCACCTAGAATACCTGGAACACAGAGCCGCCCATTCAACTGAAAGGGACGGGGCAGAGACAGGGAACCAGGCGATCTGGCTCAGCAGGTACCACCACTACAAAACATTAACCTGAAATGCTCTGGATTGAGAGTTTCCCAGCAAGCACAGCTCGACCCAGGATGGTACAGCTCAGTGAGGGGAAGAGAAACCACCACTACTGAGGCAGTCCATCACTACTGAGGCAGTTCACACAGCAGCTAGGCAGAGCATGCGGCAGTTCGGCAACACCTCTGCTGGCAGACTGTGACTAGACTACTCCATGTGGGGCAGGGCATCTATGAAAAAAGGCAGCAGCACTACAGGAACTTATAAATAAAGCCAACTTTCCTCGGACAGAGCACCTGGGAAAAGAGGCGGTTATGAGTTACACTGCAGCAGACTTAAAATTACCTGCCCAGCATCTCTGCATGGAAGAACAGAGCTCCCAGCACAGTACTTGAGCTCCTATAAGGACAGACTGTCTCCTCAAGCAGCTCCCCAACACCTGTATACCCAAAGAGACACCTCATAAAGGAAAGCTCAGACCAACACCTGGCATGTATCCTTCTGGGACAAAGATAACAGAAGAAACTAGCAGCAACCCTTACTGTTCTTCAGTCCCCCACAGGTGATCCTCAGGCAAGCTGGGTCTGGAGTGGACCCCCAGCAGTCCTGCAGTAAAGGGGCCAAACTGTTAGAAGGAAAACTAAGAAACAGAAAGAAATAACTTCGTCATCAACAAAAGGACGTCAACTCAGAGACCTCATCCGAAAGTCACCAACTACAAAGACCACAAGTAGATAAAGCCATCAAGATGGGAAGAAACCAGCACAAAAAGGATGAAAACACCAAAAACCAGAAGGCCTCTCCTCCTCCAAAAGATCACAACTCATCACCAGCTAAGGATCAAAGATGGACGGAGAATAAATCTGATGAATTGACAGAAAGTGGGTAATAACAAACTTCTCTGAGCTAAAAGAACATGTGCTAACCCAGTGCAAAGAAACTAAGAACCAAGAGAAAAGATTAAATGAGATAATAACTAGAATAAAAGAATAAACAGCTTAGAGAAGAATATAAATGACTTGTTCGAGCTGAAAAACACAGCACGAGGACTTCATGAAACGTACACAAGTTTCAATAGCCAAATCAACCAAGCAGAAGAAAGGATATCAGATGTTGAAGATCAACTCAATGAAATAAAATGAGAAGGCAAGATTAGAGAAAAAAGAGTGAAAAGAAATGAACAAAGCCTCCAAGAAATATGGGATTATGTGAAAAGACCTAATCTACATTTGATAGGTATACCTGAATGTAACAGAGATAATGAATCCAAGCTGGAAAACAGTCTTCAGGATATTATCCAGGAGAACCCCAACCTAGCAAGCCAGGCCACCATTCAAGTCCAGGAAATACAGAGAACAACACAAAGACATTCCTCAAGAAGAGCAACCCTAAGGCACCTAATCGCCAGATTCACCAAGGTTGAAATGAAGGAAAAATGCTAAGGGCAGCCAGAGAGAAAGGTCAGGTTACCCACAAAGGGAAGCCCAGCAGACTCACAGCGGATCTCTCAGCAGAAACTCTACAAGCCAGAAGAGAGTGGGGGACCAATATTCAACATCCGTAAAGAAAAGAACTTTCAACCTAGAATTTTATATCCAGCCAAACTTAGCTTCATAAGCAAAGGAGAAAGAAAGTCCTTTATGGACAAGCAATTGCTGAGAGGTTTCGTCACCACCAGGCCTGCCTTAGAAGAGCTCCAGAAAGAAGCACTAATCAAGGAAAGGAACAACCAGTACTAGCTACTCCAAAAACATACCAAATGGTAGAGAGCATCGACACGGTGAAAAAAATGCGTCAACTAATGGGAAAAACATCCAGCTAGCACCAAAATGGCAGGATCAAATTCACACATAACAATATTGACCTTAAATGTAAATGGGTGAAATGCCCCAATCAAAGACACAGACTGGCAAATTGGATAAAAAGTCAAGACCCATCAGTGTGCTGTATTCAGGAAACCCATCTCATGTACAAGGATACACATAGGCTCAAAATAAAGGGATGGAGGAAGATGTATCAGGCAAATGGAGGGTAAAAAAAAGCAGGAGTTGCAATCCTAGTCTCTGATAAAATGGACTTTAAACCAACAAAGATCAAAAGACACAAAAAAGTATTACATAATGGTAAAAGGATCAATGCATCAAGAAGAGCTAACAATCCTAAATATATATGCACCCAATGCAGGAGCACCCAGGTACATAAAGCAAGTTCTTAGTGACCTACAAAGAGAATAAGATTCCCACACAATAATAGTGGGAAACTTTAACACTCTACTGTCAATATTAGACAGATCAATGAGACAGAAAATTAATAAGAATATCTAGGACTTGAATTCAGATCTGGCCCAAGAGGACCAAATAGACATCTACAGAAATGTCCACTCCAAATCCGCAGAATACACATTCTTCTCAGCACTGCATTGCACCTACTCTAAAATTGACCTCATAATTGGAGGTAAATCACTCCTCAGCAAATGCAAAAGAATGGAAATCATAACAAACAGTCTCTCAGACTATGGGGCAATCAAATTAGAAATCAGAATTAAGAAACTAACTCAGAACTGCACAGCTTCATGGAAACTGAAAAACTGACTCCTTAATGTCGACTGGATAAACAGTGAAATGAAGGCAGAAATAAAGATGTTCTTCAAAACCAAAGAGAACGAAGACACAATGTACCAGAATCTCTGGGACACATTAAAGGCAGTGTATAGAGGAAAATTTATAGCAATAAATGCCCACATGTGAAGCAAGGAAAGATCTAAAATCAACGCCCTGTCATCAAAATTGAAAGAGCTGGAGGAGCAAGATCAAAAAAAACTCAAAAGCTCGCAGAAGACAAGAAATAACTAAGATCAGAGCAGACCTGAAGGAGATAGAGACACAAAACACCCTTCAAATAATCAATAAAACCAGGAGCTGGTTTTTTTCAAAATACCAACAAAATAGACCACTAGCCAGATTAATAAAAAAGAAAAGAGAGAAGAATCAAATAGATGCAATAAAAAACAATAAAGGGGTTATCACCACTGATTCCACGGAAATACAAACTACAATCAGAGATTGCTACAATCAACTCTATGCACATGAACCAGTAAACCTGGAAGAAATGGATAAATTCCTGGACACTTGCACCCTCCAAAGCCTAAACCAGGAAGAAGTTGAAATCTTGAATAGACCAATAACAAGGGCTGTAGTTGAGGAAGCAATTAATAGCCTACCAACCAAAAAAAGTTCAAGTCCAGAGGGGCTCACAGCTGAATTCTACCAGACATACAAAGAGTCGCTGGTACCATTTCTTCTGAAACTATTCCAAACAATACGAAAAGAGGGAATCCTTCCTAAATCATTTCATGAGACCAACATAATCCTGATACCAAAATCCCTGATACTAAAACCCAGCAGAGACTCAACGAAAAAGAAAACTTCAGGCCAATATCCATGATGAACATAGATGCAAAACTTCAATAAAATACTGGCAAACCAATTGCAACAGCACATCAAAAAGCTTATCCATCATGATCAAGTAGGCTTTATCCCAGGGATGCAAGGCAGCTTCAATATACACAAGTCTATAAACATAATCCACCACATAAACAGAACCAAAGGAAAAAAACACATGATTATCTCAATAGATGCAGAGAAGGCCTTTGACAAAATTCAACAGCGCTTTATGCTAAAAACTCTCAATAAACTAGGTATCAAAGGAACATATCTCAAAACAATAAAAGCTATTTACCACAAACCTACAGCCAATATCATACTGAATCAGCAAAAACTGGAAGCATTTCCTTTGAAATCTAGCACTAGACAAGGATGCCCCCTTTCACCACTCCTATTCAGTATAGTATTGGAAGTTCCAGCCAGAGCAATTAGGCAAGAAAAAGAAAGAAAGTGTATTCAATTAGGAAAAGAAGAAGTCAAATTGTCTATTTGCAGACGACATGATTGTATATTTAGAAGACCCTATCATCTCTGCCCAAAAATCTCCTTAAACTGATAAGCAACTTCAGCAAAGTTTCAGTACACAAAATCAATGTGCAGAAATCACAAGCATTCCTATACACCAATAACAGACTAACAGAGAGCCAAAGCAAGAGTGAACTCCCATTCATAATTGCTACAAAGAGAACAAAATACCTAGGAATACAACTAACAAAGGATGTAAAGGACCTCTTCAAGGAGAACTACAAGCCTCTGCTCAAGGAAATAAGAGATGACACAAACAGATGGAGAAACATTCCATGCTCATGGTTAGGAAGAATCAATATCATAAAAATGGCCACACTGCCCAAAGTAATTTATAGATTCAATGCTATCCCTATCAAGCTACCAATGACCTTCTTCACAGAACTGGAACAAACCACCTTAAACTTCATATGGAACCAAAAGAGAGCCTGCATAGCCAAGACAAACCTAAGCAAAAAGAACAAAGCCAGAGGCATCACACTACCTGATCTCAAACTATACTACAAGGCTACAGTAATCAAAACAGCATGGTACTGATACCAAAACAGAAATATAGACCAATGGAACAGAAGAGTCCCTCGAGGCAATGACACACATCTACAACTATCTGATCTCTGGCAAACCTGACAAAAACGAGCAATGGTGAAAGGATTCCCTGTTTAATAAATGGTGTCGGGAAAACTGGCTAGCAGTGTGTAGGAAGCAGAAACTGGACCCCTTCCTGACACCTTACATTAAAATTAACTCTAGATGGATTAAAGACTTAAACATAAGACCTAACACCATAAAAATCCTAGAAGAGAAGCTAGGCAAAATCATTCAGGACACAGGGATAGACAAGGACTTCATGACTAAAACACCAAAAGCATTGGCAACAAAAGCCAAAATAGAAAAATGGGACCTAATTAAATTCCAGAGCTTCTGTACAGCAAAAGAAATAATCATTAGAGTGAACCAGCAACCAACAGAATGGGAAAAAATTGTTGCAATCTACCCATCTGACAAAGGGCTAATATCCAGAGCCTAAAAAGAACTGAAACAGATCTACAAGAAAAAAACAAATCCATCCAAAAGTGGGCAAAGGATATGAACAGACACTTTTCAAAAGAAGACATATATGAGGCCAATAAACATATGAAAAAATGCTCATCATCATTGGCCATTAGAGAAATGCAAATCAAAACCACATTGAGATACTATCTCACACCAGTTAGAATGGCTATCATTAAAAAATCTGGAGACAACAGATGCTGGAGAGGATGTGAAGAAATAGGAACAATTTTACACTGTTGATGGGAGTGTAAATTAGTTCAACCATTGTGGAAGACAGTGTGGCGATTCTTCAAGGACCTAGAAACAGAAACTCCATTTGACCCAGCAATCCCATTACTGGGTATATTTCCAAAGGATTATAAATCATTCTACTATAAGGACACATGCACACGAATGTTCACTGCAGCACAGTTTACAACAGCAAAGACCTGGAACCAACCCAAATGCCCATCGATGATAGACTGGACAGGGAAAATGTGGCACATATACACCATGGTATATTATGCAGCCATCAAAAATGATGAGTTTGTGTCCTTTGTAGGGACATGGATGAACCTGGAAGCCATCAGTCTCAGCAAGCTGACACAGGAGCAGAAAATCAAACACCGCATATTGTCACTCATAGGCAGGTGTTGAAAAATGAGAACACATGGACACAGGGAGGGGAGCACTACACACTGGGGTCTGTTGGAGGGAAATAGGGGAGGGACGGGGGGGTTGGGGAGTTGGGGAGGGATGGCATGGGGAGAAATGCCAGATATAAGTGAGGGGGAGGAAGGCAGCAAATCACACTGCCACATGTGTACCTATGCAACAATCTTGCATGTTCTTCACATGTACCCCAAAACCTAAAATGCAATAAAAATAAATAAATAAATAAAAATTTAAAAAATAAAATCTGGAGACAACAGATGCTGGAGAGGATATGGATAAATAGGAACACTTTTACACTGTTGGTGGGAGTGTAAACTAGTTCAACCATGTGGAAGACAGTGTGATGCTTCCTCAAGGACCTAGAAATATAAATTCCATTTGACCCAGCAATCCTATTACTGGGTATATACCCAAAGGATTATAAATAATTCCATTATAAAGACACATGCAGAGGTATGTTCATAGGGACACTGTTTTCAATAGCAAAGACCTGAAACCAACCCAAATGCCCATCGATGATAGGCTGGACAGGGAAAATGTGGCAGATATACACCAGGGAACACTATGCAGCCATATACAATGATAAGTGTGTGTCCTTTGTAGGGACATGGATGAATCTGGAAACCATCATTCTCAGCAAACTGACACAAAACAGAAAATCAAATACCACATGTTCTCATTCATAGGTGGGTGATGAACAATGAGAACATATGGACACAGGGAGGGAAGCATCACACACTGGGGTCTGTTGGAAGCCAAGGGAGGGACAGCGGTGGGGTGGAAAGGTCAGGGAGGGATAACATGTGGTGAAATGACAGATATAGGTGATGGGGGGAAGGAGGCAGCCAACCACATTGCCATGTGTGTACCTATGCAACAATCCTACATGACCTGCACATGTACACCAGAACCTAAAGTACAATAAATAAATAAATAAATAAAAATTTAAAAAATAAAATAAATCCAGGAGCTGTTTTACTGAAAAAAAATTTAAAATAGACCACTAGCTAGACTAATGAAGAAAAGAGAAGAATCAAACAGACACACAAAAAAAAATTATAAAAAGCAATATCACCACTGACCCCACAGAAATACAAACAACCACCAGAGAATATAATAAATACCTCTATGCACATAAACTAGAAAATCTAGAAGAAATGCATAATTTTCAGGACATATACACCCTCTTGAAACTTAACCAGAAAGCAGCTGAATCCCTGAATAGACAAATAACAAGCTCTGAAATTGAGGCAGTAATAAATAGCCTACCAACCAAAAAAAGCCCAGGACCAGATGAATTTACAGCTGAATTCTACCAGAGGTACGATGAGCTGGTAACATTCCTACTGAAACTATGCCAAACAACAGAAAAAGAGGGACTCCTCCCTAACTCATTTTATGAGGCCAGCATCATCCTAATACCAAAACCTGGCAGAGATAAAACAAGAAAACTTCAGGCCAATATCCCTGATGCACATTGATGCAAAAATCTTCAATAGAATACTAGCAAACTGAATCCAGCAGCAAATCAAAAAGCTTATCCACCATCATCAAGTTGTCTTCATCCCTAGGATGCAAGGTTGATTCAACATACGCAAATCAATAAATGTAATTCATCACACAATCAGAACTAAACACAAAAACCATACGATTATCTCAAAAGATGCAGAAAAGACCTTCGATAAAATTCGACATTTCTTATGTTAAAAACCCTCAATAAACTAGGTATTGAAGGAACATACCCCAAAATAATAAGCGCCATTAATGAGAAACCCACAGCCAATATCATACTGAATGGGCAAAAACTGGAAGCATCCTCCTTGAAAACCAGCATAAGACAAGGATGTCCTCTCCCACCACTCCTATTCAACATAGTGTTGGAAGTTCTGGCCAGGGCAATCAGGCAAATAAAAGAAATAAAGCATATTCAGCTAGGAGGAGAGAATGTCAAACTATCTTTGTTTGCAGAGGACATGATCCTATATCTAAAAACCCCATTGTCTCAGCCCAAAATCTTTTTAAGCTGACAAGCAACTTCAGCAGAGTCTCAGGACACAAAATCAATGTGCAGAATCACAAACATTTCTATACACCAACAACAGACAAGCAGAGAGCCAAATCATGAACTCCCATTCACAATTGCTACAAAGAGAATAAAATACTTAAGAACACAGCTAACAGGGGACATGAAGGACCTCTTAAAGAACTGCAAACTACTGCTTAAGGAAATCAGAGAGGAGAAAAAGCATGCCATGCTCATGGACAGGAAGAATCAATAATCAATATTGTGAAAATGGCCATACTGCCCAAAGTAATTTATAGATTCAATACCATTCCGATTAAACTACCATTGACATTCTTTACAGAATTAGAGAAAACTATCTAAAAATTTATCTGGAACCAAAAAAGAGCTTGTATAGCCAAGATAATCCTAAGCAAAAAGAACAAAACTCTAGGTATCATGCTACCTGACTTCAAACTATACTACAAGGCTACAGTAACCAAAACAGCATGGTACTGGTACAAAAACAGACACATATAACAATGGAACAGAATAGAGAACTCAGAAATAAGACCTCACATCTACAACCATCTGATCTTTGACAAACCTGACAAAAACAAGCAATGGGGAAAGGATTACCTATTTAATAAACGATGGCTGGGAGAACTGGCTAGCCATATGCAGAAAATTGCAACTAGACCCCCTTCCTTATACATTTTACAAAAATTAACTCAAGATGGATTAAGGACTTGCATGTAAAACCCAAAACTATAAAAACCCTAGAAGAAAATCTAGGCAATATCATTCAGCACATAGACATGGGGAAAGATTTCATGATGAAAATGTCAAAAGCAATTGCAACAAAAACAAAAATTGACAAATGGAATCTAATTGAACTAAAGAGCCTCTGTACAGCAAAAGAAACTATAATCAGACTGAACAGACAACATACAAAATGGGAGAAAATTTTTACAATCTATCCATCTGACAAAGGTCTAATATCCAGAATCTACAAGCACCTTAAACAAATTTACAAGAAAAAAAAAAATTCAAAAATGGGCAAAGGACATGAACAGACATTTCTCAAAAGACATTTATGTGGCCAAGAAACATATGAAAAAAAGCTCAACATCACTGATCATTTGAGAAACACAAATCAAAACCACAATGAGATACCATTTCATGTCATGCCAGTCACAATGGTGATTATTAAAAAGTCAAGAAACAACAGATGCTGGTAAAGCTGCAGAGAGATAGAAACGCTTTTACACTATTGATGGGAATATAAATTAGTTCAACCATTATGAAAGACAGTGTGATGATTCCTCAAAGACCTGGAAACAGAAATAACCTTTGGCCCCATAATTCCATTGCTGGGTATATACCCAAAGGAATATAAATCATTCTATTATAAAGATACATGCACTTGTATGTACGTTGCAACACAATTCACAACAGCAAAAACATAGAATCCACCCAAATGCCCATCAATGATGGACTGGATAAAGAAAATGTGGTACATACACATCATGGAATACTATGCAGCCATAAAAAGGAATGAGATCATGTCCTTTGCAAGTCATGGATGGAACTGGAAACAATTATTCTCAGCAAACTAATGTAGGAAAAGAAAACCAAATATTGCATGTTCTCACTTATAAGTGGGAGCTGAACAATGAGCATATAGATACAGGGAGGGGAACAACACACCCTGGGACGTTTTGGGGGATTGGGGGGAGGGAGACCATCAGGAAAAATAACTAATGCATGCTGGGCTTAATATCTGGATGATGGGTTGATAGGTGCAGCAAATCACCATGGCACACATTTACCCATGTAACAAATCTGCACATCCTGAACATGTACCCCAGAACTTAAAATAATTGTTTTAAAAAGAGGGGAAAAAAATCCTATGTTTTCCATACATAATTTGTAAAATTTAGTGAATTTTATGTCTCATTAAAACTCATTCCACATTGTATCAAGTTAATAAATTCTAACACTCACCTGTTTATTAATTTTTTTTCAAAGAACAGAGCCTGCTGTTTGACTCAATTTGCCAATAAGCATAGATTATTGTTGAATGCAGAGGATCTTATGACCCTTCACTGGTTCTTAATTAACCAAGAGAGCTCCACAGGGAGAATTCTAGTGTATCACATTCATCTCTACTTGAAAATCAGTCTATTTGTACTTAGCACCAGCTTCTCCACAGCTCTCCCACGACTCTCCTCTGAGTCCTACATCCCATGTTAATGCAACATCTCAACCCCTATGTCAATAGAGATTAGAAGACCATTTTTCATCTAATTCCCTTGACCCATAGCACTCATTTCTGTCAATGAGAGTATAACTGGAACTCAGCAAGGTGCTGAGGAAAGCTGGAATGAATCCTTTGTGAATATTAAATATATTGAGATGAAGCACTGAGAGAACACCTGATGAGCTACGTTACAGTAGCTTGAAATGAATTCATCTTTTTATCACATTCAAGTTCTAGGAGAAATGAGATGAGTAAAGCATTACAGAAGACATTTGCTTTGTGATTGTGTAAAGGAGTAGCCTAACACCGAGGGGTAAATGCCAAAGGCTTACTCAGTTTGAGGTCAGTCTCAAAGAGGTATCTGAATCATGCTGCAGTGTGGGGAGAATTGAAAGAGGGCAAGACTGGAGTAGAGAGATCATTTAGAAGATTGAATTAAATCAGTAAGCGTGGGATAGAAATGGCAGAAAAATGATTAAGGAGAAAGATCTAAAATATAATAACCAGGTAGAATCAGTAAGATCTGAGGACTGATCATCAGTTTAGAGAAATTAAGAACAGAACCCTGGAGTCAGTGACTTCTGGCTCTATTATTAAGAATTCTGGCTCAGTAAGACTAACATAAATAGCTATTTGAATTATTAGTAATATTGGGTGGAAATAGAGATAGGGATGATTCCCAGGTTCTGGATTACATGACTGGTAAATAGAAGTACTATTCTCTGGTAAACAGAGGAAATACAGAAAGAAGAACAGGTTTTGGTGGGAGGAGGGACGATGAAAAAGATGCTGACTTAAAGGAGCTTGGGAAGCATCCAATTAGAAAAACACCACAGGCAGATGCAGAGGTGAAAACCACAGGCAGGAGAAGAATTGAAGTGTAGAAATGCAGAGTTGTGAATGGTCACATATATTAGTAGTTGACAGTATCAGAGTAAATGAGAAAAGAGAGAACCAGGAAAAATACGTAGAATGTAGGAAAGGGAGAATGGGGTGAAAGGGAAGACCAGAGGGCTGGCAGGGAAACCAGGGCAGCACTAGTGACACAGAAGCAAGGGAGGGGAGGGTTTGAGAGAGAAGGACCTTATCAGACACTGCTTCCTCGTCAGATCAACCCAAGCAAAGATGTGTCCAGAAATGCATAAAATTTGAGAACTTCTCTAGGACCTCAGACCTGGGTCTTGAAGAGCATCCCCTGGGGCACACCAGGAACCTCCCAGCAGTCTTCCTGGAAGCTGCCCTAATAGCAATGGCCAGGACAGAGCAGTCATCCTCTGCATTCATATCTTAGGTCTTAGGTCAGCCAGAAGTTTCACGGCTTCTACGAAGCAGAGAAGAGTTTATCCCACTGTTCAGCATGTGGCCCATGTCAGCTTCACATCAGCTGGAAAAAATTTAAAATTCATGGAATCATGGAAAGGTGACAAAACAACCTGCCTACTCATAAGTTAGAGATGATAGTTATATGTTGGAAGTACAAAGTTGACACTCTCGGATTTGTCTTCACTGTAGTGGTAAAGTAGTAACATCTTTGTGAAAGCAAATGTTCTAGATAAAGTTTACTACTTTAGGAAATAAGCGTTATATTTTAGCCACCTTTTAACATAAATCTCATCAAAAGTTTTCTATATTCCCAATACATGGTACACTGGATATAATATCGTCTTGCTTCCAAACTCAAGATCATTATGATCATTATTTATCATGGTAAATGATGGAAAGGATGAGAAGAGGTAACATTTATTGTTCGCCTGTGTGTCTGATACGTAATACTCAACTTCCTTGAACCTAAGAACTAAGCATTGTTATCTGTATTCTACAAATAGAGACACTAAGGCTTAGAAGAATTAACTTGTCCAAAATAAGACATATTTAGTCAAAATATGTATCTAGTTATTCTGATTTCAAAACCTTTCTCTCCCTCTTCCCACAACCCTCCCCCAGTTTTAACCCAACTTTTGAAAGATAGTTTTTTAGATATCATTTTTTGCTGTGGGGTCCCTCAGTAAAAAACAGCAAAGACTATTTACCGCTATGCTAACAGTCCAGTTTGCTGAGATTGTAAATGATTTCTCTCCTTCCTTCCTTGCTACCAATGATCACTTTCAATATATCAGCTTAACAGTAACTCCCCCCTTCTCCCAATATGTTTTTTTTTGTTTGTTTGTTTTTGTTTGTTTGTTTTCTAAAACCTAGGCAACTTGCCAGGGAAAACCAAATTATCTATTTTATTAAAGAAATAATATAATACTTGAGATAAAAATTTCTATCTCTTTTGTGAATACTGTTTTCACCTTTTGTTAGAGACTTTTTAAAACTGTCAGATTTATGGCTATCTTCAAAAAGGTTAAAGTTTGCCAAAGTCTAAATATTAAACAAATTGCTTTCTGGGTTTGCCCACCAAGTCTTCACCAAATCACTAAACTGTATATGGGCCATAGTGATTAGTCCAGAAGTAGGCAGGTACCCAAGGCAAACAATCAGAGCTTTTCCTGAGGATTTTTCTGGCTAGACGTAGCATGAAAGAGATGCGCTTGTCACTGGAGCTATTACACCATGAGTTCAGAGATTTTCACTACTTTATGGAGACAGCCTACTATTGTAGTAGAGAGTAACTACCACTCACAGAGAGAAAAGAGACCAAAGGCAGAGAGAAAAAGGATCTAGATAACCTTTGTCACCGGATCCACTTATTCCTAGCTCTACAACCACCATGGTCTTATAAGCACATAAGTTCCCCTCCCCTTTATTTTTTTAAGCTAGCTGTATTTGTCTTTCTGTCACCTCTCAACTGATAGAGCCTTAGCCAATAAATGTGGACATTAACCAAGAACAGTACTGCTCAACTTTGTCTGCATATTAGAGTCATCTGGGGAGTTTTTAAAGTCTCTATGCCCAGGCTGCATCCAAAACCAATTAAATCAGAATTTCTGAAGGTGGGAACCAGGCATCAGTAATTTTTCCTGAATTAAATTGCAAATTTTATATATTGCATTTTAGGTTTTGGGGTACATGTGAAGAACTTGCAAGACTGTTGCATAGGTACACACATGGCAGTGTGATTTGCTGCCTTCCTCCCCATCACCTATATCCGGCATCAGTATTTTTGTAAAGTTCCCCCGGGGAGTCCAATGTGCATCCAGGATTAAAATAACTGCTCTGGAACAGCTTTCACTGTTCCATAAAAAGTGGCTTATCAAAAACCAGCAAAAAAGGATGAAACTTTGGAAACATTCTTACTGAAATTAAAACCAAAAGAACAATTGCTACTATTCCCTGTACCACTCAAGGCACACTGAAAATCATAAATGATGCAATAAATGTTGTATAAAGTTTAAATCTAGAAAGTGAACAAAGCTGTCATCTGTAGGAGAAAATATGATTGTCCACATAAAAAAATCCAATAAAATATGTAGACAAATTATTAGAATTACTATTAGAAAAGTGACTTGATACAAAATCAACACATGCACAAAGTGTCAATTCTCTCCAAATAAATGAGCGTCATCAGTAGAAGTGTCACAGGACTTCTTACAGAACTTGGCCAGCTCATCCTAATGTTCACTTAGAAAAATAAGGAATCAATAACAGCCAAAACAAGAACAAGTAGGGGACATGCCTAGCAGATATAAAGTCTCTCTCTCTCTTTCTCTTCTAAATTATATTTTCCACACATGCACACACACACTTATACCATGCATATTTACTTTGACTCCAGAGATTAAAGTAGTATGCTACCAATGCAGTATTTAAAAAAATCAAATTGATTAATAACAAAGAATAGAAAGTCCAGAAACAGACCAACACATATCCAAAATTTTGGTAAGCAACAGAGATGGAATAACAAATCAATGAGGAAAAAAAATAAACTATTCAATAGGTGGCACTTTACATGGGGGGAAAAATGGATTCCTATTCTCACAAAAGATAAATTACAGAAGAAGAATTAAAGATCTAAGCTTAAAGGTAAAATTTTAAACATTTCAGACCAAAAAATGAAGAGTATTTTTATAACCTTAGGATAGGGAAGGGATTCTTAACAAATGTAAAGGTATAAAATACAAGGAAACCCACTAATAAATGTGACACTTAAATTTAAAACTTCTACTATGTAACACAACACTGTAAAAAGAGATAAGCCACAAACTGGGGGGATATATTTGTACTGTAAAAAACCAACAAAGAATTAGTATCCAGGCTATTTAAAGAAATCCTGCAAGTCAAGAAACCTAACAGAAAAATATACAAAAATTGGTGGGAATGGGCAAATTACAGATGAAACCCCATCAACAAATGAATAAATAATATATGAACACTATAAACTTAAAGTGTGATATATTTTACACTCATCAAATTAACAAAAATCTAATGACATGACAATCACAAATTTGGAGAAGAATATGGGCAAAGGGAACTCTGAAAAGCATATATTGCCACAACCTGTTAGAACTGTTTGAACTTGTCCTAAGATCCAATAATTCTATTTACTTAATTATTAACTTGATGTTTTCCCCCTAAGATCAGGAACAAGACAGATGTCCACACTCATCACTTCTCTTCAACATTGTACTATAGGTTCTAGCCAGAGAAACTAGGTAAGAAAAAAAAGCATCTAGATTGGAATGAAGAAGTGAAACTACTTCTAATTACAGATGGCATGATCTTGTATATAGAAAATTCTAAGGAATTTATTAATATCATGACTAGTAAGTTTGGCAAGATTGCAGACAAGAGATCAATACACAAAAATCTATTGCTTTTTCATATACTTGCAATGAACAACCAAAAATTAAATTAACATAATTCCATTTACAACACATCAAAAATAATAAAATACTAAGATGTAAATTTAATTAACTACAAAGCTTATAACCTGAAAACTACACAATATTGTTTGAAAAAATTTTTAAAAGATGAAAATAATTGAAAAATAAATGAAAAATTCTATGTTCATAGACTTGAAGACTTAACATCATTAAGATGGCAATAATCCCAAATTGATCTACAGATTCCACACTTATGAGAATCTCAGCTGACTTCTTTGTAGAAATGGACAAGCTGATTCTAAAATTCTTAAGGAATTGCAAGGAACCCAGAATGACCAAAACAATCTCAACAAAAAGAACCGAATTAGGAAGACTCACATGTCCTAATTTCAAAATTTAGCACAAAGAAATAATAGTCAAGACAGCATGGTACTGGTGCAAGGATAGACATATAGATCGATAGATTAGAATTGAGTGTCCAGAACTAAATCCATATATCCATGGCCAACAGAGTTTAGGCCAGGGTGACAAGATCATTCAATACGAGAAAAAAAAAATAGCCTTTTCAGCAACTGGTGCTGGAACAACTGGATTGCCGCAAGCAAAAGAATGAAATTGGACCCTTACCTCACACCATATAAAAAAAATAAGTTAAAGTAGCTCAAAGATGTACATAGAAAAGCTAAAACCAGGAAACTTAGAAGAAAACAGAGGTAAATTTTCATGACCTCCTTGGATTATGTGATGTATTCTTAAATATAACACCAAAGCAGGAGAAAGAAGTAAAAAATAGTTAAACTGGACTTCATCAAAATTAAAAGTTTTTGCACTACAAAGGATGTCACAAAAGTGAAAAGACAGTCTACAGAATGGAAGAAAATATTTGCAACCTATATATCTAATGAGACTGCTATCCAGAATATTTTAAGAACACTTACAATTTAGTAATAAGGCAAATAAACCAATTTTAAAATGAGCAAAAGATCTGAATAGACATTTCTCCAAGGTAGATATAAAAATGGCCAATAAGCACATGAAAAGATGCCTAACACTATTAGTCATCAGGAAATGCAAATCAAACCACAAGACCCCACTCCATACCCACAAGCTAGAATTTAAAATTTAGATAAGTACAAGTGTTAACAAATATGTGGAGAAATCATTACCCTCATACATTACTCATGGGAATGTAAAATGGCACAGCCTCTTTGGAAACAGTCTGGCAGCTCTTCAAATAATATTGGTATACAAAAGAATGGAAATATGTCCACACAAAACTTGTTCCATAAATGTTTATAGCAACACTATTCACAATAACCAAACGTGGAAACAATCCCAATGTCCATCAAGGAACAAATGGATAAACAAAATGTGGTACATCTACACAATAAAATATTATTTGGTCATAAAAAGGAATGAAGTACTGATATATGCAACCACATGAATGAACCTTGAAAACATTATGCCAAATGTATGCTGAGTGAAAGAAGTCCATCACAAAAGACCACATAGTATAGTACTCAGTTCCTGTGAAACGTGCATAATGGGGAAATCTAAAAGGTATAAAGTAGATTAGTAGTTACTTCCAACTAAGAAAGGAAGGGATGGGGAGATAAAAATGTTCATATTCAATTGGGTGTGGTGCCTCACGCCTGTAATCCCAGAACTTTGGGAGGCAGAGACAGGAGGATCGCTTCAGCCCAGGATTTGGAAACCAGCCTGCGTTTCCAATGTAGGGAGACCTCACCGCTACAAAAAATAAACAAAAATAAGTTAGCCCGCTGTGGTGCTGCATGCCTGTGGTCCCAGCTACTTATGAGGCTGAGGTGCTGAGGTAGGAGGTCCAGGCTACAGTGAGACGAGATCATGCAACTGCACTCCAGCTTGAGTGGCAGAGCAAGAACCTGTCTGTCTGTGTCTGTGTGTCTGTCTGTCTGTCTGTCTCTCTCTTTCTCTCTCTCTCTCTCTCTCTCTCACTATATATATATATATATATATATACACACACACACACACATTCAAATACACATATTTATATACACACATATATAATACACATATTCATATTTTTAATTGACCATGGTGATGGTTGCACATGTCTGTGAGTATACTACAAATTATTAAATTGTATACTTTCATTGGGTGAATAGTATGGTATGTGAATTATCTCTCAATAAAAGTAATGAAAAGCTGCCATTTAAATAACTTGTAGAATGATATCTATGCCATAATTCCACTTATTTAAAATTTACAAACACACAAAACAATTATTTTTAATGTTTAAGTATATCAATACAATATATGTCTTAAAATTAATTTGGGCAGAAAACAAACATTTTAAAACAATGATTTATTTGAGAAAGATTTTTAAAGTGAGTAGATTGAGGAGGATGAAAAGGGAGCTTCAACCACATCTGTAATATTATATGAAAATATTAAAGCAAAATAATTGTGTACAAACATTGTGGTATTCTCTAAAATTTTTAATAAACTTTTTGTTGGCTTTAGTTGAGGCCAATTGACATAAGCAGCAATTATACTAATTGCTAAGTCAATATTTGTCTCCTCAGCCAAAATTTGTCTCAAGAGAAACAAAGTCTATAAGATCCATCTACTTAGTATATTTTGAATAGAAATAAGGACCTGGGTCTGTAGTTAATGAGGAATTTGCTATACTTTACATCTTTTGATCTTTTCAGTTTCTTTTCCAAACAGTTTTCTCTTTCTACCCTAATTTTCTCAAGTGCTTTGGCTGAAAATAGGTGTAATATAATGTAGCAAGTATCTGACTAATGGAAGGATTTTGTATATTCTCTTTTTGCAATACAGTCTAAATTCTGACATTTCCCCCACCACCACCACCCCAAATTACCTGGCCGTAGGCTCAGTCTTAGTGTGGGTTGTTGTTGAGCCACATATAATAACCATGGGTAACCAGCATCTAAAGCATTCTGACTTAGCAAAGATAAGACCAAGAATTTGCTCTGCTAGATATCTTGGTTCCTCAACATGGGAGTAACAACTCTTTCAGTGTGGGAAATGCCTTTTGCAAACTAAGAGTTAAAATACTCTCTAGATCTCCTATCACCTTAGACTAGTAATTTCAGCACAAAGGTCTTCCAGATCTCCCATCTCCTCTAGTTTCTTCTCTCTTCTGCTCCTCCACATGTGGAACATGATTCTCACGGCTGATTTATCAACTTTAGACCATGTGTACCTATTGCTTTTCTGCCACAATAGGCAAGGATTCAGCACACGCTATTACCCACCTTTCCTTCCTCTTGCCTCCTCACATATTTAGATAACTATTTTAATTCATGTGTTGCTTATCTTTATAGTTTGAATCATTAAACTATTTGAATGTATTCAACTCGACCTCGACTCTAGTTTGTAAAATGAGAATATTAACTCTTACTTGCCTGTCATCTCACCTTCCCCTTCCCATCCACTGACAGCCACCTCTTGGCTTTTCCCTTTGCAAAGTTCATACTATTTATAGTCTGTTCTGCATTCATAATGGTGCGTTCCATAATTTTTAAATGTCGGTTTCTCAACTCAAGTGATTTCCAAAGAAAGATATTATGACAGGGTTAATTTGCAAGTATTGTTTTGGCTTAGAAGGACATTTTAATGTAGTCATTTTGATTCAGCTTCATCAAAATGTAAAAATTCTCTATTGTTTAAAACAAGAAATAGAAGTGTATGCAGTAGACTTCCCTAAGCCTCACCCCATCTCTAAACACAGGAGAGGATAGGAATGGGGTAAGGCTATTTATGATGCACATTGCTTGATGGTAAGAAAACAAATGCTTAATATGATTTGCACAGTAGGCCACTTCAAAAATGTCATGTACCTTTTGTCTTCCCCTATATTGTGAAGGTGTATAATCAGAGGAAAATATTGGAAAACTCAATTATTTCCTAAATTTGGAGCAGACTAGACAACCAATCTAAATGAAAATAATAGCAAAACCTTACAAGAGAATATGTCTAACTATATAAATAGCCCTACAGGGAGATGTAGCAAAATTACAAAGGACAATGCTTTATAAAAATAAATCTTGTCTGAAATGCCAGTGCTAAATCTCTTCAATCAAATATAAGCTTCAGATAAAATACTAGAGTTTCTCATTCATCTCTAGTCTTCTGAGAAGGCTGTAAAAGAATCATTGTTCTCTTTTTACACATACCAGCCCACCCACAATTTAAGTGACTCCCCTGAAGCCATAATAAGGGTGCCAGTAGTTGCCACTAGAACCAAGTCTCATAAAGCTTGAAAATTGCTAGGAGACAAAAATCAGTCTTGGATCCTTTACCACAGATTTTGATTCTCAAAAATGTCAGAATACATAATCCTGTAACAAAACTCCCAGTCTGCATTATGGTGAGACTCCAGAGTGTTTGACAGTTCATTCAACTGTCCTCCCACAATGTTCAGCATTCTGTTAGATATGAGTTAGATTTAGTTTCCCTTCATGAATGAAGGGAGGTGGACACTTCTTGTGCAGACATCCGTATGCACGTATCTTGCCAGAGTATTTTTGAAAGAGAGAAGAAGAGAAAAAAGATGTTTAAAAAGGAGTGTAATCATTGTAAAAAGAAATTGATTCAATTGAGATTGACTTTCAGATTAACATTTGAGGCTGTAAATTTGCTTAAGACCTCTCAAACAGAGCTTGCTGCTGCTTCTGCTTAATTTTAAAAACAAAAATCCCTGCCCAAATCTCAGGTGAATTAAGAGCACTCATGGCCAGTCAAGTCAGCATGGAAGCAAAAAAAAAAAAAATCAATCAAGTTTTAGATATCATGTCAAGCAAGAATTTTTTAGCAGACAACCTCCATGACTGTCTGGATATAACATTTAACACAGAACTCAAATGGGACACCGAATAGAGGGGTGACATGGAAAGTTCCAGGAACTTCTACTCTGTTTAAGTAGACCAGAAATTCACACACAAGAAATTGTGAGTTTCCTGATCAGAAAGGCAGAAATGGAAATAAAGAGGAAATTGTCTGGGGGAAAGAAACATTCTAGAGTGAGTTGCACTGACACTGAGCTGCCACCAGGACACTGAGGTAAAAGAAGAAACATTCCAAACATGAGGTTGTCATTAATTTTTGCTGGGCTATGTAGGGGTAGTTGATCAATTCCAGTGAGCTCTTAGACAATAGGCTGAGAGGGTGAAGGAGAATCCTTTGGGTGTCAGGAACCTTCAAAAGTACAGCTCTCTCTGCATCAGCTAAGTCAGCTCAAAGAGTTAAGATCGGCCGGGTGCGGTGGCTCAAGCCTGTAATCCCAGCACTTTGGGAGGCCGAGGTGGGTGGATCACGAGGTCAAGAGATCGAGACCATCCTGGTCAACATGGTGAAACCCCGTCTCTACCAAAAATACAAAAAATTAGCTGGGCATGGTGGTGCATGCCTGTAATCCCAGCTACTCAGGAGGCTGAGGCAGG
>NW_022436947.1:28418998-28639564 GCF_009761245.1 Sapajus apella
TAATCTGGGAATTAAAAGTAATCCTGTAAGGGATTTCATTAAGCTGTCACATACTAAAGTGAAGGACAAAGTTACACAGCAGGCTCTGGTGTATGCACTTAGCACACATAAACCTTTCCCATATGAAAGTGGATCAGCCCAGGGGATGCCCAAGGGACCCACAAATTCCTCATCCTATCCTGATGCCACAGCTTAGGATTTCCTTTCCCTCTCAAAGTCTGCTATGGGAATCTACCTTTCTTCCACTCTGAGTTAGATGATTTACTTAGGGTTCATAAAATAGACTTATTCTCTGATATGTAAAAGTCTTGCTTCTATCCACCATGTTTATAGAGTGATCAGAAAATCTTATGTGCAAATTAACCTGATATGATCTGAGGGAAGATAGAAGGTTAGGATGGAAGGAAAATATAGAGGGACATCTTCTATTCCATCATCTATAAACGAGGAAAGATGCTCATTAACACAGCTTCTTACCACCTACACCTTGGGCCCCCATTCTGATCCCTCATCCTCCAGAAGTAATGTACAAAATATTTTAGGAAAATATCCCCTTTGTAAAATACCACTATGTATGCTTATTCTTTGCAAACTTCAGAACTGCCATGTGCAGCTGTGGATTAAATAGGGTCAAAAAGAATTGTGCAACATAGTGGCCCTGAACACTTTTACCCAAGATTCATTTTTTACTCATATGGAAAAATATCTTCATTGTACACCTACTGTGTGTCAGGCTTTTTTCTAGAGGCTGAGAATACAGCAACACAAATGGCAGTCCCTGTATTTGTGCATTTTTACATTAAACAAACAAGTAAATGATAAATATGTAACCTCAAGCAGCAATAAGTACTGGGAAGAAAAATAAAGGTTAAGGAAATTAGCAGGGAGGAGAGCAGGTCGGTTGCTTTAGAGAAGATAATTTAGTAAGACCTCCTACCTAAGTTTAGGGGAATGGGGAGCCAGGAGCTTTGCTTACGATATTTTAAGTCTGACATGCCCATTAGACATTCAAATAGGGATGTCACAGACAGTTGCGATGCAGGCAAACCCCAAAATTAGGGCTCAGCTAGGATGGTTCTTGGCTTTGCACAGGAAAGAATTTAAGAGTGAACTGACAAAGTGAAAGCAAAGTAATTTTATTAGAGCAAGTTTATTATGGCTGCTCCACAGACAGAGAAGAGCTGACCCATAGGCAGAGCAGCACTCATGGACTGCTGGCTAGCTATATTTATAGCTACTCCTTAATTATAGCTAAATAAGGGGCAGGCTATTTATGAATTTTCTAGAAAAGGGATGGGGAGTTCCTTGAACAGAGGTTTTCTCTACCTTTTAAACCATATAAGGTAACTTCTGATCATTGCCGTGGTATTTGTAAATTATCATAGTGCTGGTGCTGGTGAGAGTATCTTTTAGCATGCTAATGCATTATAATTAGTGTCTAATGAGCAATGAGGGCTATCAGAGATTGTTTTTGTTGCCATCTTGGTTTTAGCTGGTTTCAGCCAGTTTCTTTACTGCATCCTGTTTTGATCAGCAGCCTCGTGACTGGGGTCCTGACCAGTACCTGGAAAACAAGACCTACTAATCTCCCATCTCCCATCCAATATGCAAATCCAGAGCTTATAGCAGAAGTCAGAACTGACTGGAGATATGAATTTGGAGGTCATCAATCATGTGTAACATACCACATATTAGAATAAAGTGTTCTCTTCTTCTACTTGACCAATAAAGCTTTGCATTCTATTTACTTTCCTGTTGACAAAAGGTACCCAATGGAAGTTTAAAGACTTCCTGCAAAGACTGGAGTTTATTAATGGTGAAAGATAGTCTAAAACTTTCTTATGGGCACCATCCAGAGCTTGTTCCAACTGAGTTTGTTTAGTTGGAAGTTGTTCAAGCTCCTGATACATATGTAATTTTAGAAATGCATTTGGCACAAGTTATACATATATCAAAACATCTTGGTGCATACCATAAATATATACTACTTTTACTTATCAATTAAAAAATTTTAAAGAAACGCATTTGGGAAAAATGCCCTCTGCTTACCTGCTTACAGTTCCTATATCTCCCACTGGCCACACACACAGCTATGGCTAATCTGAGCTCTTGTTAGTACTGTGATTCCTCATGAGGAAAATCAGCTAATTCCATTTGCCCTCCTTTCCATTTTTCTTTTAGTATTCACACAGAGTGGATTTACTAAAAGGACTCAGAGATCTTGCACAGAAACCAAGAATAGAGATGTAGCCAAGACTCAGGAAAGACCTAGAACCAGAAATAGGAAAGTCATCAGGACTCTCTATCCCTCCTTTCTGCTTTTAAGTATCTATGCCAGTGTTTTTCAAGACAGATGCACTCTCCCTATTTTGTCGTCTACATGGAGGAATGTGGCCACTCACAGGTTAACCCAAGTTCACATGCATAATATACTGTATCACTGGCTTTGATTCTTCTCCCCACCCACCACTCATCCCTTCAGTCCATATCCATGCCATATGCCATATAACTGCAGTTCCATCACGGGGCACAGTGCTTTCAGGTCAGTCATTGACTTATCTGGCCAACAGAATGGGGCAGAAGTGAGAGAGCCAATTCCAAGCCTAGCCTCCATGAGGTCTGTTACGTTTCCACTGGTATCCTTGTATTTTAGGCATTGCCATAAGAACTTGCAAAGCCTAAGACACTAGTGCCAGGGTGAGGAGAAAAGGCACACAGAATAGAGCTGCTCAGCTGGGCCCAAACTAGATCAGCCAAAATCCTTGGCAAGCACAGATGCATAAGTGTAAATAAACAATGATAGTCATGTGATCCTGAGATTTGTAGATGTTTTGCAGCATTATAGCTCCCAGAGCTAAATGACACATTACGATGATAGTGACCCAGAGACTAACTTAGCTGTGTCTGAATCCTAACTTTACTTACTGAGGAAAGAGACTACCGTGGATTCAGCTTGGATCAAGTGTCAACACCCATGGCTGGGGAAGGTATTCAAGGCTGTACATATAAACATGGCTATCGGTGGCCTATCCCTGTGGGTCAAGAAAGAGTCCCAAATTAAGGTAGAGATGTGGTGGTTATAGTGAGCTGAGCAGGCACCCAAAAGAAGTCTACTTCTTCTACTTTATGTACAAAATGCTTCCTAGAACAAGAACCGCCTTTAGGTAAAAATTGTTTCCAGTGACAAAAACTGTCTCCTGTAAGAAAATCCTGATCCCATAGACAACCAAACTTTAAAGAAAAAAAAACATGAAAAACAGCCATATTCTTTAAAAAAGGGAGATAGAGAGCAAGGAGAGATGTTTAACTGCAATAAATCAAAAGCTTTGGGTAAAATTTGATCAATGGTTTGTAAGGAAATCAAGGGTGAGGTAAGTAATTTCTATTCCTCGGTATTCACTCTTTTGTGAATCCATAATCCTTGGCTGCTACCAGCCACTCCAGGCAATTGCCCACCCAGCAGAGATCTGAGCCCGGCAAAGGATAGAGAGCAGTCTCTTAGTGAATAAAAACGATCAGGGTACAAAGGTAAAGTTGAGACATACTCACAACCATTTCAAATTTAATAATATTAGACCTTGACTTGAATGCTGAATTTAGTATTAGAGAGCTATTACACTGCAAAAAATGGATTTATTCAAGTTAGGTAATTATGTCTCCTCTATCACCCTTTGGTAAGATACAATGAGAACTTGTAGGTTTTGAACATTCAAATCGAAAAAATGTTTATAATAATATGCATAGTTTAGTTTGCATCTACTATTTAAATAATTCTGATTACCAACCCATTTCTTAAAATGCTAATATGAGGGTGAAGATTACATTTTTACTTTACATGACACTTTCAGCAAGGAAATGGCTGATGTTTTTACCCACTTATAAATAGAAGCATCCATATATACAACATATTTGAAATACCGTTATTGTTACACAGACCACATGTGAAATTTAAATGGAATAAATATACCATATTGTAAATTATAGCCAAATGGACTATGAATACGTCTTTGTTTTTTCTTTGGTTGTTGGTGTTTTTTTTGTTTTTGTTTTTGTTTTGTTTTTGAGGCAGAGTCTTGCTCTGTCTCCCAGGCTGCAGTGCAGTGGCACAATCCCAGCTCACTGCAACCTCCACCTCCGGGGTTCAAGTAATTCTCTTGCCACAGCCTCCTGAGTAGCCAGATTACAGACATGCACCACCACGCCCAGCTAATTTTTGTATTTTTAGGAGAGACGGGGTTTCACCATGTTGGCCAGGCTGGTCTCAAACTCCTGTCTTCGAGTTATCCTCCTGTCTCAGCCTCCCAAAGTGCTGAGATTACAGGCATGAGCCACTGCACTGGGACCTATGAATACTTCTTTGAATAACTGATATAATTCTGAAAGCAGTACACGATACTTGCCAAAAGCAATGCTTACTGAAAGATTCTATTTGGAATCAATTAATAATTAAGAATAGTATCATAATGAGTATATTTGTGGGGGTACATGGTGTCCTAACAAATATTTGCCAGGCAAGCAATAAGATTTTGAATAAATAATTTAAAGAGAAAGGTAAAAGAAAATTGCGATAAAATGAAAAGCTGTTCCAAATACTTTATAAGAAATTGTACTGGGGCCAGAGTCATCTTACAGCAACTGCCACTCAGTGAATTTCAGTTTTCACGCAAAAGCTTCTGTTTTTTTCCTAGGCAAAAATCCCTGAGACAAGTAAATTCAAAGCACTGTGAACTACTCTGAGGATGAGTCAGTCTTACCCTCTTCCCTAGACCTACTAAATCTGATGCCCTCCAAATGGATTAAGAATCTATGTTTTTAATAGGCACCCCAGGTGATTCTGTTGTACAGCCAAATTTGGAAACCATTGCTCTGGAGAGAAAAATAGAAAGCTAATGTTGACACAGTTGGTACATATGTGAAGGCACTGAAGCAGGAATTCAGAATTCTCAGGAAATGCAAGTCAGGAATGGCCTTTTTGGCTCAATATCTCACCCTTTTGCCCTCCCCGCCCCCGGAGCTAAGAATTTTCCTTTCTTTAAACATCTCGCTTAGGCAATGTAGCACCGTTGCTGTGTGCAACTCCTGAGAGTCCTACAGCCCCTGTGTGCCCAGAGTGACGAGGGAAGGTTGGCACGGATGGAAACAACGTGGCTGAGATGTGGACAGGGGAAAGTGCTGTGCTTCGATGACAGGATGCTCAAGCTCAGGCTGCAGCTTCGATCTGTTCCTTAATGTGAATAAGGTCAATTGAGTTTCCTTTTTTTAAAACTACCTTTCTAGTATAGGATTTTAAAACTTTTTATAACATCTCAAGGGAAAACTAGATTCATCCAATGACATGAATGACTTGGAATTAAGCTGACATAGGGTCCAAAATAAATCTCTAAATTATTTAATCTCTAAATTATGTATTTATTGGGGACTGGGCTACAAAGAGGAACAACTGACCACAGTCTTGGTTTCCCTTTAAATGTGTACTTTATGTTTGGGCTATTTTACATTTGAAAAATTAAATGCCGCATTTAACTCACAAATCCTTCCTTCTTTGTGTATTGATTTTTAAATTATATCTCCATAACTGCATCATGTTGCTGAAGTGAGATTATGCTACATGATAAACTGCTAATAAGTGAAGGCCTAAAGAGAGCCTCCATCTGCCCATCAGCTTTCTGATGAGTAATCAAGGCAGTGCTTGTGCTAAACTGTGATTACAGTGTCATGACTCCCAATAGTGTCTGCAGCCCCTGTGTGCCCTGAACACTGAGGGAAAGTTGGCACTGACAGAAACAGTACAATTGAGGGGTGGACAGGTGGAAAGTCCCACCCTTTGATGATATGCTCCTCTGAAGCTCAGGTTGCAATTTAGATCTTTTCTATAATGTGAATAAGGTCAATTGAGTTTAAGGAACCTATATTCAGGAATATAATCATTTTTTAGATTTCCAACATAGTTGGAAGGAGAAAATCTACTTATCTGACCCTTATACGCTGCTTTTGATGGTCACCAAGAACAAGTCAGGCCACTACAGAAAGAAGAACCTACAGAGTAGTGGAAATAAGTAGACATATAACATATATAAACACACACATGTACATACACAACCATAAAAGTATATGCCAGCGTGGGAGGCAGAATGCACAGGAAGCAAGAGGTTGGGTTCACCGCAGGAAGGAAACAAGAAAGGCCAGTGGGGCAGAACTTACCCAGTTCTGTTTGCATGAGGAATAGGAAACCACTTCTTAAAAGTCTTCCTAAAAGAAAGGATAATGAAATTACACAAACTTGGTCCAAGAGCACTAAGACCGTGCAGGAAGGAAGAGGAGATTTAGGGACAGTTGTTTGCCTGTGTCACAGAAAAAGAGCCTGGAATACACAAAATGTAAAAATATTTCTTTCAGTAAAGTTTCAGTCAGGGATAGAGCATTAAAAGCAATACCTGTGTAACAGAATTGGCCTGTGTAACAGAATATGAAGGAGTTAATCATCCCTTCTCCCTTCCGGGGAATGTGGAGTTCATCAGAGCAGAGGGGATACAGCAGGCTGGACATGAAGCCGGACCTGCCTCCTTCTGGAATCGGGGAGATGCAGGAGAGAGTGACAGAGGGAGGAAGAGAGGGCAGTCTGGAGAGAGTGCTAGCTCCTAAGCTCATGTGAGGCACCTCAGGGGCTCTCTGAGCCAGCTGGAGCGATCTGAGAGCCATCTCCATTTCCACAATTACAGACAGGAACAGAGGTGGAGAAATATCTTTTTTCTTGCTTACATTATGACCTCATAGTAACCTCCATGAAGGCATGACCTGGGGAAATAGGAGCCACCCATTTTTTAAAGAATGTGATGATATATCAAAGATGACTCATGTCTTGATCTAGCATGTGGCATCATAGATGGATAAAAGGAGACATATTTATGTATGTATACATACACACATGCACATGCATGCATACAGGTATTATCGTTGCGATCAGGTTTAAGTGTAAACACATATACTCTTTGCTTACTTTATTAAAGTACCGAGTTTATTTCACTTGTCTCCCCATCCTTTCCACGTCTGACCACTGCTACTATTATATCCTATCACAACATTTCATACATACTTAAAACCAAAAAGTGGGGTTCCATCTTTAAAAACCAAGTAGGCATTTTGGACAACATGTTCTTGGCAATGGAACATGAACAGCATTTATTAAACACACTAGGGAAAGTTCTCACTCGCATTACAGAGGGGACAACCAGATTATCAACTGTTACAGAAATGAAACAAGATGAAAATGTTTTAACAAATTGTTTAAGCTCTTTTTTAAAGAGACTTCCTCCACTGCCAGAGACCTTGAGTACCCTCCTGGTCAGTTATCTGGAAGCAATTCTTCACATAACCGATGAACTTAGCTTCCACTTTAGGAAGGGAACCACCTTGTTCTATACTTGCTTGCATTTTGCTTTCATGTCTTCTACAGGACTAGTTACTTGTGGTGTTTTAAGAGAGTTGTTTTTTTTTTTTCCTGTTTTTTGAAGGATTCTTGACCTTTTGATCTGGGTGTTAGTGGTTTTAAGTCTTTTCCATTCTGGTTTTATTTTTGTACACTTTTGGCTAGTATATCTTATACAGATTTTTTCACTGGAGCTTTTTCTTCAGTTTCCTCATCATCTTCATCATCATCATCATCTTCACAGCAGTAGGTTTTACTTTTTTCCATGGAACCCTGCTACCACGTACAGGAGCAGATCACTTCCCACATATACTTAAGAGTTTCACATCCACCTCTTCATCTTCTGACTCTGCATCTTCTTCCACAGCTACTAAGTGCTATCCACCAATATGCACTGGCCCTGAACCACACTTCAACTGTAAGACCACAGGTGGTGTTATTTCAAATCCCCCAAGAGAAACTGTTGCCTGTACAGACATTTTCAAAGTTGCTAGTGTTACTTTAATTGGACTGCCTTTGTAATTCATTGCTTCTGCTTTAACAATGTACAATTCATCCTTTGCACCAGCCCCTAAATTGACCATTCTTAAAGATAACTGGTGCTCATTTTCATCATCATTCACCTTAAAGTGATCATCTGTGTCAGCCTTTAGTTCACAATTGAAAAGATAGTTCTCGGGGTTTCAAGGGGTTCACATCTATGTTCATCGAATCTTCCATGGAGTGGCAGCACGCACTTAGATGGGAGAGAAGGCAAACAGAGACAAACGACTACTGCTCCAGGGAACAACCATGCAGAACAGAATCACACCCAACACATACATTTTTAAACTCATTATTATTATTATTATTTTGGCAGAAATGACACCTACTGCCAATGGATTTAATGACAATCCAGATGGTGGGTGGTGATGCCATTTCCTGAGTAGGGAAAACCGGGAGAGGAATCAGATTTGGTCGGGGGAGTTATTAACAAGAGTTCAGTTCAGGATACATTCAGTTTGAGAGGAAAATGCTTAAGTTCGCAGTGAATGCACTATGTGGAGTTCAGAGGAGAGATTGCAGGAGACGTCAAATGGGGCATCATCTGCATTTAAAGTCATGGCCCCATGAGCTCAGGTATGAGAAGAGGGTAGATAGAAAAGAGAAAGCAGCTGAGAACTGAGTCTATGGCAAGGAAATGGAACAATAGGGAAACTAAGCTGTGTGTTGAAATCAATTGGTAGCTTTATGTTATATTCAATTCTATTCTATGAATAGAATTGTGTCTCTCCAGTTATAGTCCTTGGTTTACCCTAAGGGAAAGGGTTTTATGATCCAATCAATGTGGGATATCGCTCCTATACCACTCCCTCTGGGAGTTTCAGAGGACCAGAGCAATATTTACAGTTGAAAGATTCTGAGATGTCCTTAAAGGAAAAACTTAAATTTTAAAAGAACATTTCTTTAAGTCAGGGGTTGTTGGAATATGATCCCCAAACCAACAGTATGAGCATCACCTAAGAACTTGGGAGAACTGTTCATTCTCAGCTCCCCACAGACTTACAGAGTCAGAAGCACTAAAAGTGAGACCCTGCAATCTATATTATTATAATCCTGCCACAGTGACTGTGATGTGTGGTTCAAAGACCACTGTCCCAAACATTTGGCCATTTTTCTTTTGTTGACAAATAAATGCTTTCCAAAATGTCTTTGTTGGAAAATATTGTTGCTGCAAACTCTAGTTTTAAGATCTTTAGTTTAACAAACTTTAAAGTGCAGAATCACTATAAATAATTAAATTCGTGGCCTGGCACAGTGGCTCACATCTGTAACCCAGCACCTTGGGAGGCTGAGTTGGGTGGATCACCTGAGGTCACGAGTGAAACCAGCCTGGCCAACATGGTAAAACCCCATCTCTACTAAAGACACAAAATTAGCTGGATGTGGTGGCCCCACACCTGTAGTTCCGGCTACTTCAGAGGCTGAGGTGGGAAGATTGCTTGACCCCAGGAGGCAGAGGTTACAGTGAGCCAAGATTGCACCACTGCACTCAAGCCTGGGCAAAAGAGCAAGACTCCATCTAAAAAAGAAAGGAATTAAATTCACTATCTCACTTTTTATGCATTTGTTGCTAAATCATCATGCCCCAAAATATTTCTATCAATTAAAAAGTGGCTTTTTGCCAACAAACTACACTCGGTTATATGCCAGTCAATGACATATTTTAAAATATGTTTTGTTTTGTTGTATTTTTTCTTTGTTTTCTTTTTTTGAGATGGAGTCTTGCTCTGTTGCGCATGCTGGAGTGCAGTGGTGTAATCTCAGCTCGCTGCAACCTCTGTCTCCTGGGTTCAAGTTATTCTCATGCCTCAGCCTCTCCAGTAGCTGGGATTACAGGTGAAAGAACCCATGCCCAGTTAATTTTTGTATTTTTTTAGTTGAGAAGGGATTTCACCACATTTCCCAGACTGGTCTCAAACTCCTGACCTCAAGTGATCCACTGGTCTCAGCTTTCCCAAGTGCTGGGATTACAGATGTGAGCCACCACGACCAGCCTAAAATATGTTTTTAAATTTTACAAATATAGTCATCTCTTTTGCCTTTCTAAACAGATTAACTTATCTAGACCTCCACTATCTAGTAAGTTAGTCCCTGACTATATGGGCTATTTACATTCAAATTGCCTAAAATAAAATTTTAACAGTTTCTTAGTCACATTATCCACATTTCAAGTGCTCGATAGCTATGTCTAGCTCACAGCATATGAGACAGTGCAGAGCTAGAACATTTGGTGAACTACACTGATTTGAGACCATCCCGGCCAACACAGTGAAGCCTCGTCTCTACTAAAAATACGAAAATCAGCCCAGTGTGGTGGCGGGAACCTGTAATCCCAGCTACTTGGGAGGCTGAAGCAGAAGAATCCCTTGAACCTGGGAGGCAAAGTTTGTGGTGAGCCAACATCATACCACTGCACTCCAGCCTGGACAACAGAGTGAGACTCTATCTCAAAAAAAATCAGTGGTTTAGAACCTTAAGCTCAAGTGTTTCCCTTATTTTTCTACAGAGAGCCTTAGGTATCTCATGCTCCAACTCCGTTGAAGTTCCCCTCCTGCTGCCCTCAAAATCCTCTCCTCTCCACCACATAACAGCCTTGTCCAGCCATCACCCCTTTACCACCACTGCTGCTACTGGTGTCAATTCTCACTGCCATTGTCATTCTCACCACATATTCTGGCCGCTCCGCATCTTTGCCCTTTTTTTCTGCACTTAGGCACTCCCACTTTATGAATCCATGCTTTCTTAAACTAAATGCCTTCCCCTTGCTAGTTTCCCTTGCAGTCTACCTAGAAGCCTTTGACCTAGGCTCCACCCGTCAAGTGCATCCATGGGAGATTTCAGTTTGGGAGAAAGCAATATAATTAAAAGGCACCACCCAGGCACTATGCGATAGCATGCTGGCGAGAATGGCAGAGGGTAGCCAAAGAGACTTTCTGCTTTCAGTGGGAGCAGGGGCAACAGTCTGGAGGTAGCGCCCCATGCTCAATGTTGGCAAGGCAAATCCCCGTCCTGGCTCAGCATGGCAGGAGGGCCGCCACCGACACAACCCACTGATGTGACTTGCAACTTATTCCTGGCTATAAAACATCCAAAGCCCTATTCTCTGGCTTCTTGGAAATTCTGTGAGCTCTCTCTTAATATGTTCCTTCCCAGCTCAAATTAGCAAGAGTGGGTTCTGTTGCTTGTAAATAGCATCCACAGCAGAAATTCCTACCCAAGTTGGAACGAGTTCTCTCCACAGCATTAACCCACACACATTGCTTATATGGCTTGTGTCAGACTCTCTGCCAGGGACCGGAGATACAAACGTGTAGGGGATTTGTTCTCAAGGGGCCTAAAATTCAGGGAAAGAAAACAGATCAGGACACCAATAAGGACTTTAAAATACTGTTGGTGGCCATGACAGAAATACAAATGTGGCATCATGGAGACCCAAAGGACAGGAAGGAGGAAAGCAAACTGGGGAAGTCTTTAAGCAGAAGATGGCCCTTGAACTGAGTTGCCAAAGATAAATAGGTGTTTGACAGGCAGGCAATAAGACAAAGCAAAAGAAAAAGTATGCACCACAGGGAGCAGGCTGCTTCAGTCTTCCTTGTTCTGGAAGCAATGGTCAAAGCATGCAGTCAGTTGGGGACAGGAAGGAGTCTGGGCAGCAAACAACAAGGCCACAGAAACCATGAAAACAATAGTAGTGTCATCTGAGTGCTTACTGTGTACCTTGTTCTAACTATTTTACATCGAATTAACTCGGAGGTGGATGATTCTATCAGTCTTATGTTATAAAACACTAAGGCAGGCTGGGCGTGGTGGCTTACACCTGTAATCCCAGCACTTTGGAAAACAAAGGTGGGTGGATCACCTGAGTTCAGGAGTTCAAGACCAGCCTGACCAACATGGTGAAACCTCATCTGTACTAAAAATACAAAAATCAACCGGGTGTAGTGGTGTGCACCTATAATCCCAGCTACTCAGGAGGCTGAGGCAGGAGAATCACTTGAACCCTGGAGGTGGAGGTTGCAGTTAGCCAAGACTGTGCCAAAGCACTCCAGCCTGGGCAACAGAGCGAGACTCCATCTCAAAAATAAAAATGAGAAATAAAACACTAAGGCAGAGAGGAGACTTGCCCGGGTTGCACACTCCTAGTAGGCAGCAGAAGAAAGGTTTTACCCTGTGATCCAGCTCTAGAGCCCATACTTTTACTACCCACACTACTACAGCCAGTTGGGAGCCGGTGCAGGGCATCTTTATATTCCATTCTAAAGAGCTTGGACTTGACCTTCTAGCAGTGCTAACTTTCATTTTAGGTTCAGGGGTACATGTGCAAGTTTGTTACGTAAATTGTGTGTCATGGAGTTTTGGTGTGCAGATTATTTCATCACCCAAGTTATAGGCATAGTACCCAACAGGTAGTTTTTCGATCCTAACCCTCTTCCCATTCTCCACCCTCAAGGAGGTTCTGGTGTCTGTTGTTCCCTTCTTTATGTCCATGTGAACTCAATGTTTAGCTCCCACTTATAAGTGAGAACGTGCGGTATTTGGTTTTCTATTCCTGTGTTAGTTTGCTAAGGAAAATGGTCTTCAGCTCTAACCATGTTGCTGCAAAGGACATGATCTCACTCTTTTATGGATGCATAGTATTCCCTGGTGTATCTGTTCCACCTTGTCTTTATCCAGTCTACTGTTGATGGGCATTTAGGTTAATTCCTTGTCTTTGCCATTATGAATAATACACTAAAAGATTTTAAGCAGGTGAGTGGAATGATCAGACTTGTGTTTTAGGAAAAACACAAAGTATTTAGAGAACAAGGCAGCATGAGCGTGGGTAGCTAAGCAGGGAAGCCTGCCTCCACTTCCCACAATGCACACACACTCATACCTCCTTCTATGGCCTGCCACACAAACCAGGACACCAAAAAGGAGCTCTGTTTCTTCAAAACCAAGGAAGAAACAGCAACTCTTAGCAGAATATCTCACAACAGACCTGGGTCACAACCATGGTTCGCAACTTAGCAGCTTTGTGACCCTAGGCAAATGGTTAGGTTAGTGCAAAAGTAATTGTGTTTTTTGCCATTGAAAGTAATGGCAAAAGCTGCAATTTTGCACCAATCGAATGCTTCACCTTCTTGAGCTTCATTTTTTTTCTGTGAAAGTGGAGAAACAGCATGAAAATGCCTGTTCCAAAACTCTAGAGGAGGTCAGATGTGTTTTCAGAATTCAGATTTCTGGATGATAGAACAGTAACATGTTGTATATATCAACGTATTACATAACATACCCAGCAAGGTCGGATGTACTCCTCCATAGTCAAATTCACAATATTTCTGCAGTAAAATATATGAATATTCACACCAAGTGGAATAAATCAAAACTAGAAAAAGTCCACATAAGTTTTAGTTAAGTTTTTCTGTCAAAAGATTTCAGGTCAGGTTCATTTCACATTCAAATGAATCTTAAGGCTTTCAAAGATTTTTGGGTTTCCAAATTGTAGATAAGGGATTGTGCCCCTCTCATAGTACTATTGTTTTAGAGTTATTGTAAGAATTAAGTGAGATAATGCATATAAAGCATTTAGGTTCTGCTATCCCTTCCAGCTGACAACGAATGTGACCCAGGATCCCAGCTACAGAGCCCACAAGCCTCAACTCTGCCATTTGAAAAAGAGTTCACAGTGGAGCCTTTTTCATCCCCCCTTTCAATCGCAGGTTCTAATCTTTACTGTCTGTGAGCCCTACCACCAATCATAGAGCATTCTTCACCATTTTTCTGGGAATTCTAGCAAGTTGCCATGCAACTGGACCCCTCATTAAGTCCCCGAGTTCCTAAGGTGGACGCTATAGACCAGCCCAGCCCATGCGCCTCGATACACAGGCCTGTCTGCAGGACCGTTCCTGGGAGGTGTGGAGCTGCGGTGAATCACACTGTGAAGGAACTTCCATCCATACTATTTTTGAAAGTGAAGTCTTGTTAAAACCAGCAAAAGTGATCATTAAATTTTACTAAATATGGTAAAGACATACCAGGTGAATCACACAGAACTTCAGCCAGGTAATGGTCAGCAAGGAAACATTGATGACTGTGTTTCAGGCATGGCGCTTCTGGCCCCCTGCCCCACCCTTAAGGACAGCACAGTTTCTATCCCTTTTTCTCCAACCCTCCATTATACTCCTTTATCTCTATCAGAGCTTTGCTGAAATCAGTATCACTATCATTGTCATCATCCTTCCATGAATACAGTGCTTTAAAACTTAGGATTCACGCACACATCACTCGTTCCTGCCTCACAGCTGTATGGGTTGTTATGATTAAACCTGTTTCACAGGTGAAAAAAACTGGAGCTCTGGGAAGTCTGAAAGTTGGTATCTGTCATTATCTTTCTCTTCTGCAGGATACTGCCTCCTCAGCCAGCCAGACTTCCCACAGCAGACAATTTTCATAAAATGCTGGTTGCTCCAGCAGAGGCCCTGGAGACAAAAACATCAAGCAATCCAGAGTAATGCCTATCACACTCATGGACCAAGCCATAAACACCACTTTGGGTGTTTGACTGGACCGACTCAGGAGGCTTCCCTGGACTGGCCATTAGGCCCAGGGATAGAATAATCACAGTTCACCTGTCCACAAAGAGAAGGAGAGCTGCTGAGTGCTGACATTTCCATCTTCGTTACCAAGAGCAGTGCCTCCCACACCCTGACTGAGCATCAGATTTACCCTGGGAGATTTTTAAAACTCATATTTCCAGGCCCTTCCCCGGAGATGCTGAGACCGTCAATCTTAGTTTAGGTAAAGGCTGGGAATGTGTGCTTTCTTATGTACCCCCAGATGATTCTGGTAGAAAGGCAGTCTGGGGAACCACTGACCTAAAAAAATCAAGAGATACACCTTACAGACAAACCACTTTAAACATACCAAATCCTAATTTCTAGACACTTAAAATGTTGTGGCCACACCAGGAGCAGAAAGGAAATGGCCTGGGAATATTCATGCAAATAGCTATAGTAAATGTTCACTTTGGATAACCTTTGTACAAATGTCATAGAGATGTTGTGAGGGAAGCATCCAATTGTAAAATGTGAAGCCAAAAATTAGGTGGACTGCCAAGTGAAGGTGGGCATCTAGAAGCTGCTCTCAGGTAGCTTTGTATGAGGGCTTGTTGTTCATTCTTCACCTCATTCTGTTTTCCCCCTGCCCTCCCCTCTACCATCCCCAAGTGGGAGCTGATTTCAGTTGCAGGATGACACTTCAGAAATCAAATGGAAACCAAAAAATTACCTCTCTGGTTAGCATCTGTTTGCCAATATGTTTACTGCCTCTATTCAGCCCTGAGCAACTGCCAGAAAAGCCAAAAAGAGGGCAAGAGCTCTATTCATCTAATTACTTCAGCAGAAGAAAAATGTGTTAATTAACTGACCTTAATAATTCATATATATCTGAACCGAGGGATCATTAGACTTGCACACAAGGCCTGGTGTCTGAATAAAGGATCACTGGAACGATCTCATGGGCAGCCTCATTTTGGAGAACTGGTCTATTTTTGTTTTCTCAAGAATAAATCTACCACCTCCAAAATGATTGAAGAACTTTTCTGCAAATTACAGGTTTGCAGTAAGACCCTGATTCCTCTAATTTCCTTAGCCCCTCAGGGGGATATGAAATATTTTTAGAATCACAACAGCCTAACATATTAAGTGGATTTCATTATGCTGGCTTCTGATTGGAACATTTTACAGTAAAGGGGAATGTGTCTGTGTGTGTCCTCTATAGACTTTCAAATCAGAATGAGGAGTGACAGGAATGAGGCTTGCTTTGCTGGGGAACTGAAAGAATCATCAAATCACAGTTCCCTATCAAATATGCTACCATACAGAAACCAGCCCAGGAAGTAGTGCGACAGGCCTCAGCTTTTGAAGACAGTCTAAGGAAGAGAAAGGATGCTGATAATTTTATTCTCAAAAATAGTGGGAGCCCCCAAGCAGGTGTACTGTTTACATTTGCCTTCCTGGGGTTTTGGCAGGGGGAGTACAGATCCATTTTAAATCCACAGATAGAAAGGCAAAAGTGAATCACAGTACATTTGCAATGGAGACAAATCATTTTCCAAAAGCATTTATGAAACAATTACACAGACATCATAGATGCAGAGGCACGTAGACGGAGGCGGTGAGTCTATTTCACAGAGGACAAACAAAAAATGACACAAAGTGGCAGGAGGTTCTCCAGTGGGTCAGCAAGACATGGCAGTGATGACAAAGACACAGCTGCCACGGCGGCCGGGCCAGAGCACCTGCCCCTGGCAATGACTCCAGCCCATCAGTCCAAGGCTCTCACTGTAGTGTGTGCACCACAGCTGAGCCCCAAAGCCAACCGCAGAGCAGGGGGACACCCACCCATGCCAGAGGCCCCAGGGAGGTGGGAACAGACTGGGAGCACTGCCAACGTGGGGCCCCAGGCATCCATGGATTCTTGGGTGTTACAGGTTGAATTACGTCCCTCCTCCCAAATTCATGTGTTGAAGTCCTAGTCCTCAGTGCCTCAGAATGTGAATTTATTTGGAAATAGGGTTGTTGCAGTTAAAATTAGTTAATAAAGTCATCCTGGGGTTGGATATGTCCCTCATCCAAAATTTATTCATTTATAGAAAGAATGCCATGTGAAGAGGCAGGCATGCACTGGGAGAATGCCATGTGAAGGCTGAAGTTACTGCTATAAGCCTAGAAACTACCAAAAGCTAGGAGAGAGCCCTGGAATAGATCTTTCTCTAGCACCTTCCGGAGGGAGCATGGGTCTGCCGACACCTTGATTTCAGACTTCCAGCCTCCACAACTGAGAAGCAATAAGTTTCTGTTGTTCCAAGCCACCCGGTCTGTGGTACTTTGTTACGGCAGCCCTATGAAACTAAAACACTCAGCCATCAAGCCTATTTCTCCAGCTATAAAATAGGATTGCTTAGATAGCACCTGTTCATAGGGCTGTTAGGAGCATGAAATGACACAACACTGGTAATGTGGTTGGCTCTGTCCTTGGCATATAAAGGGCATTCAATAAAAGTGAGTTAGCTACTACTTAAGGGGCTGCAGAATCAAATTAGCAAAACAGTAGACAGTGGACACCCATCTGTAATCGTTACCCTCCTAGGTTTTGTTTGTAGACCCTATGAATTGTGATACATATTTTCTATCACGATGACTAAAATATTTATCTGCATGGCTGATTCACAAATACCACAACTCTCATATCCTTCTTTCCTTATCACTGCTTCACTAAATCACTCCTGGCTTTCAGCCCCTCTCCCTGCACCTTCCTCACTCCTGGCATCTCCATCCATCTCCACCCACATCCTTTTCCTCTTTTCCCTTTCTGTTTGCTGTGCCCACCTCCGGCTGTAAATCTTCTTTGTTCTCCAGCTGCTCTGCCTGGAGGAATCTCCCATTGTGAGCCCTCTTCTCCTTTCTTTAAGCCCCCTCTCATCCTACTGTCTGCTCAAAAAACCCATCCATATCCAATTACAGTGAATGAAAATGGGAGGCAGGTTCCCACTCATACCTAAACATCAACTACCTTCTAACCCTAAACCACGCACAGCTGACAAAAAAAAAATCCTTTAAAAAACAGAATGAGTCATATTAATACAGCCTCACCTCCCTCACTGCATCGCAAGGAGCTGTGTTTCCATGCCCTGCACAGAAACACTGTATGTGCATGACAGGGAGGTGTGCATGGATGCCAGGTCAGGAGAGAAAGCAGCTGGGGAGGTGACCTGAGCCCCTCACCTTCCCTTCCCTGCAGCCGTGTCTACTAGACACCCCCAGGGAAAGGAAGAAGCAGAGTACCCAATAACTCATCTGCAAACCCACAGAAAGCAAGCCGCACCACACAGGCAGTCCCTCCTGCACTACTCCAATCACCGTGAGTCAACCTTTTGGGATTTTCCTCCCACCAATTTTAGAAGCAGCATCCAAGATATGAGTTGAATCAAGCACAGCAGTGCACAAGTTTGTGGTGAGAGGAGCTCTTCTACTCTTTAGAAACATCTTGTTATCGACAAGTAGATAGTAAATGGTTCTCATGTTTGCCTGCCAGCACCTCCCAGTTTCTCTTGAGGAACTGTTTCTTCCCTGTTCCATATGAATCTCACGATGCAATTAAGCACAAACATACATACCGTAATAAAATTGATCCCAGATGGGGTCAGTCATCATACCTCATTGCCCTGGCCACAGTGACTGCCCTAGGAATAGGCATGAGCTGTGACGACCCAGTGGAGCCCTTCCCTATGTAGGCATGGAGTAAGAGAAGTGCCTTTTCCCACTGGGGTTGCTAAACTGGAAGGATGTCTTCATGGGATTTTCATTAACTATCTTCCTCACTGCATTAAGAGATCCTGCGGCAGGAAGACAGCCCACAGAGGGAGGGCAGAGGTGAGAGACTGCCAGAGGGCAGCACAAAGCTATAGCAGCAGCATTCAAGCCCCAGGATCCAGCCAAGCTTAAGCCATAGCCACCCCCGAAGGACCCCCAGTTCCCCAGTTGCAGGAGTCTTATTTTATTTAGCCCAGCTGGAGTCGGAGTCCTGGTGGTTACAACCAGAACTGAAACTGAGTTCATTTACATCCATATGGTGATAGTGATATAGAAGGGCTGGGCTCCCGGCTAAATCCCACCCTTAAGCCTGGAACCACGGCTTTAAGTGAAAACAGCTGACCCTGTTTTTTTTTTTTTTACCCAAATGTTGCCTTTTTGGCCTGTCCCACCCCTATCCTGTGTCCATAAAAGACTTCAGTTGGCAGAGCAATATAAGCAGCTGAGTGTGTGGGATACAATCAGCTGAGCAGTGTGTAGAGAAGCAACTGAGCTTCGGAGACTACAGAAAGACACAGCTAAACTCAGACGACGTGGTTTTGGAGAGGGGCCCCGGCCGAAGACGGCCAGGTTTCAGAGAAAGATCACCTTCCCATCCCCTTTCCAGCCTCCCTTTCCACTGAGAGCCACCTACAGCTCAATAAAGTATTGTACATTCATCATCTTTCAAACAGTTCATGTGACCTGATTCTTCCTGGACACCGGATGAGAACCTGGTGTTGAGAGCGCAGGGGCTGCCACCTGACCCTCCACTGAGCTGGTTGGCACTTGGCCATCCCCGGAGGGCAGAGCTGAAACAGCAAAGAGCTTGGATGCTGCTGCATGGCCCACACAGACCTGCTCCCGCCAGACAGGAGCAACCAGGCAGTTTCAGCATTCATTTGCTCCGGTTCCCACACTCACTCTCTCACACGTTCCCACACGGAGTGGTCGGCAGCAGGCTGAGTAAAACAACCCACTCCAGTTCCCGCCTGCGAAGGGTGTCAAGGGATCTATTCCGTCTCATCATCTGTGCTTCATTGTCAGCAGCCATTTTGACTGTGTTATGGTTGTTCAATATTTTGATAATCACCACAGCTTTCATCAAGAAAGTCCTGATCCACTGGAGTAGGGGGTTAGCAGTGCGATCCAGGCTGTGAGTGGGCAGCCTCCATTCCCTGCAAGCTATGGCTGCCTCTTTAGAATTTCTTCCTGCCCAGCTCCTACCACAACAGGGCATGAGACCTGAAAACTCTCTTCCCATCCCTGAGATGTGAGGAGGAGAGCTGCAGGGGCAAAATTAAGCTCCTATTCCTTATCTTGACATAGTCCCTGACTAGAGCCATCCGAAAAGATGGGACACAAGACTGCACAGTATGTTCCATAGGAAGGAGATCAGAGCAAAGTCAAGGAAGATGAAAAATGACTGTTCAGAGAGCAAAAGTTCAGAGAGAGAGTGGGAATTCCTGTTCCTGGGAAGATGGTACTGCCCACAGAAGAATAAGTGCCGTTTTCCCTTTATAGAAGACTGAGAATGAGTGAAAGGTTGGTGAGCCTTGCATGCACTATGGAATGAATTATGTCCCCAAAAAATTCATACATTGAAGCCTGAACCCCCAATATGATGGCATTTAAAGATGGGGCCTTTGGGAGGTGATTAGGTTTAGATGAGGTCTTGACGGTGGGGCCCTCATGATGGGATTAGTGCCCTAATAAGAGGAGACACCAGAAAATTCCCCCCCGTTTCCCCTGCAGCCCCTCTCCTCTCTTTTGTCTTTCCACCAAGTGAGGACACAGTGAGAAGGTGGCCATCTACAAACCAGGAAAGGGGACCTCATCAGAAACCCACTACAAGGGCACCTTGATCTTGGACTTCTGGACTCCATAACTGTGAGCAAACAAGTTTCTGTTGTTTAAGTCACTAAGTCGATGGTATTTTGTCATGTTAACTCAAGCTGACTAAAATCATGAAATCAAGAACCTTGCTGAGTATATGGGATTCTGAAAGCAAGGGAGCAGCCCAAAATGTTGAGAAAATAAGCTGAGAGGATGGTTCAGACCTTCAGCCATGACGGTGAGAGCAGGGCTACCCTTAGAATTTTGCTGAACGACCCCAGGCTGCGCCAGCTTTTGCCTACAGTGATGTCCTATTAATATTTAAGCTCAGTGTTTGCTGACTCTACAGCATCCTCCCAACCAGGCCGGAATTTCAGCCCCATGAAGATGTTCTACAAACCCTCAAGAGGAGTCCTCAAAAGCTATTCCACAGGTTCTCACAGAGGGGTAGGAGAGGAGGAGCCGTCCCTAGACACCTGCCTCCACTGCCCCACCTTCCCCATGGGTCCTGCATAGCCTCTCCACCATCCTGCTGACTTCACTACCCAAGGGGCCTCAGCAGTTGAGAGGCTGTTTTTGTGAAGGACACAGGACAAGAATGGCATCTCTCTGTGTTATGCTCAGTTGTTGTACCTCACCAGCCCCAAAGTGTGACAGGCCTTAGGCCTTGATTAAGGTCACTTAGGCCAACTCAAAACCAACACCAAACTCTAAATCTTAAGAAGAAGTGGTGGAAGTCCATTCCATGGCTTCTTATGCAAACTGACCCATCTTCCCCCAGATTTTAAATACCAATGCCACCATTCACCATAGCAAAAATATGGAATTAACCTAACTATCCATCAATAAATGACTGGATAAAGAAAAATACATATACAATGAAAAACTATTCAGCCATTTTTTAAAAAAGAATGAAATCCTATCTTTTGCAGCATCATAAATGGAATTGGAGGACATTATCTTAAGAAAAACAAGTCAGATGCAGAAAGATAGATATCACATGTTCTCACTCATAAGTGGGAGCTAAATAATGTGTATACATAGAGTGTGGAATGGTAAACACTGGAGACTTGGAAGGGTAGAAGGCTGGGAGGGGTTAGATGATGAGAAATTACTCAGCAAGTACATTAAGTGACATTCGTATGTACATTATCTGGATGATGGATACCCTAAAAGCCCTTACTTTACCACTATGCAATCTATGCATATAATAAAATTGCACTTTGGCTCTTCCAAGTCAGACATAAAGTCTCCTTACCCCTTTGCCCAGAGCAGGCACTCTGATGCCTTACAGTAACACTTTAAAAGGAACAACTCCTCCAACTCTTCAATAAAGATCTAGTCCCTGCTGGGCACAGTGGATCTCACCTGTAATCCTAGCACTTTAGGAAGCTGAGGCAGACAGATCACAAGGTAAGGAGTTCGAGATCAGTCTGGCCAACATGGTGAAACCCCATCTCAACTAAAAACACAAAAAAATTAGTTGGGCATGTTGATGCACACCTGTAATCCCAGCTACTCAGGAGTGAATTGCTTAAACCCGGGAAGCAGTGGTTGCAGTGAGCCATGATCATGCCACTGCACTCCAGCCTAGGAGACAGAGCAAGACTTGTCTCAAAAAAAAACTAGTCCCATCCATGTGACCCTACTCACTAAGCATACAGCTGTCAGTTTCTCTCAAAAACAAACAATGGGTTCAGGAAAAGGTACCCAATTAGGGCACTTTATTATACAAGTAAAAGCAAATAGATACAGGAGGGGGAGTTGTCACTGACCCCCATAAGGCAGATATAGCCACATCTCTCCATTCTAGTCCAGGCCTTGTGACACAGACACACCATTACCAATTCAGTTACAGCTCAGGTACTTCTGGGAAAAGAGTTGAGGAAAGGCAGTAATGCTTGGCAGAGCACAGAGGATGGATGTTGACAGTGGCCAATTGCCTAAAGAGAGAATGCAAGAGAGAGACTGACTAGTGTAACATGGGGAACAAAACAGCCAATCCTGGGGAGGGGATTTGACCAAGCTGCCAGCCAAGATTAACAGCACAGTTCCTCATCACTCAGCAGTGGTCTATGCTTCATTTTCCAATACCCCTTCTCAATAGGTTTTTCCCTCCATCTAAGACTCTTACAAGGATATGGAAAGTTTCAAGAAACAGGACATTTAGGGGACTCATCTGCTTTCCCGACTCTTAGCCAGCCCATCTCTGCAAGAAAGGTGGACATTCAACAATGGGTCTAATTTGCCATCTTTCAGGAGAATGAAATACTGGGTTCATTGTTTCCTCCAGGCCCCCTCAAGAAGAGGGGAACAGAAGCCCCTTGTCTCATGCCTCGGCCCATCATGCGACCTAGCTGAGAACTCATGCATGTTTGCTTTTCCGGCTCCAGGAACATCTGCTTGGAGCTTTGCAGAGTTCCATTTGTATCCCTGCTTTGGCTCTTAATTTACAGTTTTGCTGCCATCATCAGGAAAACTATAGGCAAAAGCAATGGCCATTCACTGACTAGATAGACAAGAGGACTCAGGGTCTTGGGAAACGGTAGAGAGAAACATGGAATACAGAAGCATCTTAGCTCTGTTAATCCCCAAAGCATCTTTACAAAAATAAATTAAAGGTAAATTTAGACTAGAGTTGAGTAAGCGATATTACAAACAGAAAATTTTATGGGTCTGCTAGGAAAATGAACATTTGGAAGTTATTGAGAGAAGTCAGTTTGATATGTTTTCTGTGGATACAGATAAAGACTGAATTGTCTGGCACATACCATTGAGATAGAAGAGATTATAAACTGAAATAGGGGCGAAAATACCCTGAGTGAAATGAACCTCAGTGATGATATTGATTTTACTGCTTAGAAAATTATTCACATTTACATGGTAAATAAGACTTTCTTATAGCATGAAGAAATGGCCCCAGCAGTGTGACAGCCTTGTCACCTATGAAAAGTAGGTTTCCCAAAAGAGCCTGGTAGTGAGAGGTGAGCTGTTCAGAGGTTGTTTTCCTAATCCAAGACTTGCCAGGCAGGGTAAGTGGCAGCTCCTGGTGGCCTGGAAACTCCATCCACTCTCTATTTTCGGGACTTTGTTTAACCCTGGCTGCCCCTCCTGCGTCTGCCACTGGCCTCACCACCTACTGTGCCACCGGTGCAGGTTTGCCTCCTCCACCACCACTGCCATTCTGAGATCAGCAAACATTCTTGAATGGTAGACCATCAACTCACACTCAGAAACTAGATCGATGATCATCCTCCCATCTTGTCCTCCTTATCTTTCAACTCAGATCTACTTCTTGGTTTCATTTCTGACAATAGCACCTCTGTTCTATCAGTCACCCAGACTTGAGGCTACCAAGTTACTTTTGACTTTTTCTTCATTAACCCTGCCCCTAAACCGATTGTGTAGGGGAGAATTAACCTTACCAAAGGGCTTTAAAATGGCTCATGAAAAGCATCCGGCACTTGCCTCCTCCACAAAGAACCACCAAAATAGCAAGTAGATAGTCACACTGCAAATAGAACCTCTAAAAGAACACTGAAAATCAGCAGATAAGTGACAGGGAATACCTGAGGCATAAAAGGAGAGGGAAGTGAGGTGGCCAGTTGGGAGCCCAGAAAGACTCCCCAGTGCAGGGAAAGGGTAAGTGAGAGATCCCCAGGAGTCTACATTCTCACCACAAATTCCAGCAATCCTAACTACAGGAGAGCCTCTCAATTCTTGGGTCCCTGAGGCTAGCATAGGAAGCTCCCTGGAAGCCATATGGTAGCAGTGCTCCAGAAAGGGAGTTCATACTGAATCCCACATACCTGTGTGCTAAACAGCTGCAGTATGACACTATTTTGAGAGCCCAGGCCCCATCAGACTGAACACTGTCCTAAGGCCAAATTGTCCCTGCATCTCCACATACCTGCAGACCCACTGACATCCCCTCATATTCACTAGGAGGGTACAGCAGCATGACACTAGTTGGACCCAGTGGAGCAGCAAGGTCTCCAGCATACACCGTATCCTGAACCCCAGGGAACAGGGGACACAGCACACTGAGGAAGCCACCCCTAGAACAAAGGCACCCAAAGTACGTGTCCCTAGAGTCTGAAACCTGCCTGCTTGGAGCCACTGTCACTGACAGCAACTCTGCCCCCACCAGCAGCAGGGTGCACCTTGAGGACAGGCTCCTCAACCTGCAGCCTCCACTGCTGCCACTGGGGCCTAAAGCAAGCACCACTGGCAGTGAGCCCACTTGCTTCAGCAGCAGAACTGCTGCACATTTGCATGTGCCCTAAGGATGGGCATTCCTGGTTTACTGCCACTGCTGCTGCTGACACCTGAGCTCTCAGCCAGAGGGCCTGGGGATCTCCCCACCCTGCCCACCACAGCCCTGTCTCATGCAAACCACCAGGGGAACTGAGGACAGATCAGCCCGACCCAGCCCAATCCCCCTAAGTGCCTGAACATGTCAACCAGAATCACCCCTCCCCATCCATCACTGCTGGCCTCTGTATACTACTATCACAGCCCTGAGAATGGACTCACTCATGTTGCCACTACTAACACAGACACCATCCATGTGCACACACTACCTGGGGACCTGGGAGCCTGAGGACTAGCCCACCCAGCCCATTACAACCACTGCTAACACAAGGGCATGCTGCCTGGAGCCTGAAGGTTGTTCTCCCACCACTATGGCCATCATCCATGCCACAGACACTTCTCAGGGGCCCAAGGACTTGACCCTCCCACCCAGCCCACTGCTGCCATTGCTGGCACCTAAGCAAGCTGCCTAGAAGCCCAAGAATCAGCCTGCTTGTACCCAATATCACCTTTGTATGCCACCCAAGGGCCCAAGAACAGGCACAATCAACCATCTACTGCCACTGCTTGGGACCAAGAACTAGCCTACCTCAGCAAAACCTGACCACGGCCTCCACTAACAACCACAGCCTAAGACACAGAAAATCACAGACACCACTGACACTGTTTATAACTAAAGAAGTCATATAGAAACTACACTACTACATGCACCCAGAATGAAAACTGAAGTGCCCTACCCAACCAACACCATAAATAAATCAAGAGTCTTCCTCTATGAAAGCCATACAAAAAGTTGGAAGAAGCAATTCTGACAACGTATGTGTAGCTATCAAAAAGAGGACATAAGAAACTGAAAAGCAAGAAAGCATGACATCACCAAAGGAACACAATAATTATCCAGCAACAGATTCCAATGAAAGACATTTGTAATATTCCAGAAAAAGAATTTTAAAAAAATGATATTAAAGAAGCTTCAGTTCTGGGCAAGATGGCCAAATAGGAACAGCTCCAGTCTGCAGCTCCAGCAAGATCAACTCAGAAGGCCAGTGATTTCTGCATTTCCAACTGAGGTACCTGGGTCATCTCATTGGGACTGGTTAGACAGTGGGTGTAGCCCACAGAGGGCAAGCAGAAGGAGGGTGGACATTGTCTCACCTGAGAAGCGCAAGGGGTCAAGGAATTCCCTCTCCTAGCCAAGGATAGCCAGGGGAGGGACTGTGCTGTGAGGAACAATAGATTCTGGCCCAAATACTATGCTCTTCCCAGGGTCTTCGCCACCCACAGACCAGGTGACTCCAGTGCCTATGCCACCAGGGCCCTGGGTTTCAAGCACAAAACTGGGTAGCCATATGGACAGACACCAGGCTAGCTGCAGGAGTTTTTTTTCATACCCCAGTGGTACCTGGAACACCAGTGAGACAGAACAGTTTACTCCCCTGGAAAGGAGGATGAAGCCAGGGAGCCAAGTGATCTAGCTCAGTGGATCCTACCTCCATGGAGCCCAGAAAGCTAAAATCCACTGGCTTGAAATTCTCACTGCCAGCACAGCAGTCTGAAGTCAACCTAGGATACTTGAGCTTGGTTGGGGTGGGAGGATCGTCCAACATTACTGAAGCTTGAGTAGGCGGTTTTTCCCCCACAGTGTAAACAAAGCTGCCAGACGGTCCAAAATGAGTGGATCCCACTGCAGCTCAGCAAACCCACTGTAGCCAGAGAGCCTCTCTAGATTCCTTCTCTCTGGGCCTGGCATTTCTAAAAGAAAGGGAGTAGCTCTAGTCAGGGGCTTATAGATAAAATTTCCATCTCCCTGGGACAGAGCACCTGAAGGAAGGGGCAGCTGTGAGCCCAGCTTCAGCAGATTTAAACATTCTTGCCTGCTGGCTCTGAAGAGAGCAGCAGATCTCCCAGCACAGCACTTGAGCTCTGCTAATGGACAGACTGCCTGCTCAAGTGGGTCCCTGATCCCCCTGCCTTCTGACTAGTAGACACCTCCCAGTAGGGATCAACAGACCTCATACAGGAGAATTCCAGCTGGCCTTTGGCAGGAGCCCTTCTGGGATAAAGCTTCCAAAGGAAGAAGCAGGCAGCAATCTTTGCTTTTCTGAAGCCTCTACTGGTGATACAGGCAAATGGGATCGGGAGTGGGCCTCCAGCAAACCCAAGCAGACCTGCATCAGAGGGGACTGACTGTTAGAAGGAAAACTAACAAACCAAAAGGAATAGAATCAATATCAACCAAAGGACATTAACACAGAAACTCCATGTGAAACTCACCAACATCAAGGACCAAACATAGATAAATCCACAAAGATGGGGAGAAACCAGCACAAAAAGGCTGAAAATTCCAAAAACAAGAATGCCTCTTCTCCTCTGAATGAACACAACTTCTCACCAGCAAGGGAACAAAACTGGACAGAGAATGAGTTTGATGAATTGACAGAAGTAGGCTTCAGAAGGAGGGAAATAACAAACTCCTCCAAGCTAAAGGAGCATGTTCTAGCCCAATGCAAGGAAGCTAAAAACCTTGATAAAAGGTTAAAGGAATTGCTAACTAGAATTACCAGTTTAGAGAAGAATATAAATGACCTGAAGGAGCTGAAAAACACAGCATAAGAACTTTGTGAAGCATATACAAGCATCAATAGCTAAATCGATCAAGCAGAAGAAAGGATATCAGTGACTGAAGATCAACTTAATGAAACAAAGCATGAAGACAAAATTAGAGAAAAAAGAATGAAAAGAAATGAACAAAGCCTCCAAGAAATATGGGACTACATGAAAAAAACAAACCTACATTTGACTGGTGTACCTGAAAGTGATGGGGAGAATGAAACCAAGTTGGAAAACTATCCAACTTCAGGATACTATCCTGGAGAACCCCAATGTAGCAAGACAGGACAACATTCAAATCCAGGAAATACAGAAAATTCCACAAAGATACTGCTCAAAAAGAGCAACCCCAAGACACATAATTGATAGATTCACTAAGGTTGAAATGAAGGAAAAAATGTTAAGGGCAGCCAGAGAGAAAGGTGGGGTTACCCACAAAGGGAAGCCCGTCAGACTAACAGTGGATCTCTCTGCAAAAACACTACAAGCCAGAAGAGAGTGGGGCCAATATTCAACATTCTTAAAGAAAAGAATTGTCGGACCCTTTTCACAAGATGGCGCCGAAAGCAAAGAAGGAAGCTCCTGCCCCTCCTAAAGCCGAAGCCAAAGCGAAGGATTTAAAGGCCAAGAAGGCAGTGTTGAAAGGTGTCCACAGCCACAAAAAAAAGAAGATCCGCACATCACCCACCTTCTGGCGGCCCAAGACACTGCGACTCCGGAGGCAGCCCAAATATCCTCGGAAGAGCGCCCCCAGGAGAAACAAACTGGACCACTATGCTATCATCAAGTTTCCACTGACCACTGAGTCTGCCATGAAGAAGACAGAAGACAACAACACACTTGTGTTCATTGTGGATGTTCAAGCCAACAAGCATCAGATCAAACAGGCTGTGAAGAAGCTCTATGACATTGATGTGGCCAAGGTCAACACCCTGATTCGGCCTGATGGAGAGAAGAAGGCATATGTTCGACTGGCTCCTGATTACGATGCTTTGGATGTTGCCAACAAAATTGGGACCATCTAAACTGAGTCCAGCTGGCTAATTCTAAATATATGTATATGTTTTCACCATAAAAAAATAAAAAATAAATAAAAAATAAAAATAAAAGAAAGAATTGTCAACCCAAAATTTCATATCTAGCCAAACTAAGCTTCATAAGCTAAAGAGAAGTAAAATCATTTACAGACAAGCAAATACTGAGAGATTTTGTCACCACCAGGCCTGCCTTATAAGAGTTCCTGATAAAAGCATTAAACATGGAAGGGAAAAACCGGTACTAGCCACTGCAAAAACATACCAAATTGTAAAGACCATTGACAATATGAAAAAACTGCATCAACTAATGAGCAAAATAACCAGCTAGCATCATCATGACAGGATCAAATTCATATATTACAATGTTAACCTTAAATGTAAGTGGGCTAAATGCCCCAATTAAAAGACACAGACTGGCAAATTGGATAAAGAGGCAAGATCCATCTGTGTGCTGTATTCAGGAGATCCATCTGACATACAAAGACACATATAGCCTCAAAAGAAAGGGATGAAGAAACATTTAACAAGCGAATGGAAAACAAAAAAAAAGCAGGGGTTGCAATCCTAGTCTCTGATAAAACAGACTTGAAAGCAACAATGATTAAAAGAGACAATGAATGGTATTACATAATGGTAAATGAATAAATGCAACAAAAAGAGCTAACAATCCTAAATATATATGTACCCAATACAGGAGCACGCAGATTCATATAGCAAGTTCTTAAGACCTAAAAAGAGACTTAGACTCCCACACAATAATAGTGGGAGACTTTAACACCCCACTGTCAATATCAGGCAGATCAACAAGACAGAAAATTAACAAGGACATTCAGGACTTGAACTCAGCTCTGGACCAAGCAGACCTAAAAGACATCTACAGAACTCTCCACCCCAAATCAACAGAATATACATTCTTCTTGATACCACATTACATTTATTCTAAAATTGACTACATAATTGGGAGTAAAACACTCCTCAGCAAATGCAAAAGAATGGAAATCGTGACAAAAAGTCTCTCAGACCACAGTGCAATCAAATTAGAACTCAGGATTAAGAAACTCACTCAAAACCATACAACTTCATGGAAAGTAAACAACCTGCTTCTGAATGACTACTGTGTAAATAATGAAATGAAGGCAGAAATAAATATGTTATTTGAAAGCAATAAGAACAAAGACACAACATACCAGAATCTCTAGGACACAACCAAAGCAGTGTTTGGAGGAAAACTTATAGCACTAAATGCTCACAAAAGAAAGCAGAAAAGATGTAAAATCAACACCCTAACATCACAATTAAAAGAACTAGAGAAGCGAAAGCAAAAATATTCAAAAGCTAGCAGAAGACAAGAAATAACTATGATCAGAGCAGAACTGAAAGAGATAGAGATATAAAAAGCCCTTCAAAAAAATCAATGAATCCAGGAGCTGGTTTTTTTGAAAAGTATAACAAAATAGATAGACCACTAGCCAGACTAATAAAGAAGAAAAGAGAGAAGAATCAAATAGACACAATAGAAAATGATAAAAGGGATATCACTACTGATCCCACAGAAATAAAACTACCATCAAAGAATATTATAAACACCTCTATGCAAATAACCTAGAAAATCTAGAATAAATAGATAAATTCCTGGACATATACACCCTCCCAAGGCTAAACCAGGAAGAAGTCGAATTCCTGAATAGGCCAATAACAAGTTCTGACATTAAGGCAGTAATTAATAGCCTATCAACCTAAAAAAAAGCCCAGGACCAGATAGATTCACAGCTAAATTCTACAAGAGGTACAAAGAGGAGCTGGTAACATTCCTTCTGAAACTATTCCAAACAATAGAAAATGAGAGACTCCTCCCTAACTCATTTTATGAGGCCAGCATCATCCTGATAACAAAACCTGGCAGAGTCACAACAACAACAAAAAAGATACCAGGCCAATATCCCTGATGACCATGATGCAAAAATCCTCAGTAAAATACTGGCAAACCAAATCCAGCAGCACATCAACAAGCTAATCCACCATGATCAAGTTGGCTTCATCCTGAGATGCAAGGCTGGTTCAACATATACAAATCAATAAACATAATCCATCACATAAACAGAACCAATGACAAAAACCACATGATTATCTCAATAGATGCAGAAAATGTCTTTGATAAAATTCAACACTCCTTCATACTAAAAACTCTCAAGAAACTACGTATTGATGGAACATACCTCAAAATAACAAGTGCTATTTATGACAAGCCCACAGCCAATATCATACTGAATGGGAAAAGCTAGAAGCATTCCTTTGAAAACCAGCACAAGACAAAGATGCCCTCTCTCTCCACTCCTATTCAACATAGTATTGGAAGCTCTGGCCAGGGCAATCAAGCAAGAGAAAGAAATAAAGATATTCAAATAGGAAGAGAGGAAGTCAAATTGTCTCTATTTGCAGATGACATGATTGTATATTTAGAAAACCCCATTGTCTCCGCCCAAAATCGCCTTAAGCAAATAAGCAACTTTAAGCAGTCTCAGGATACAAAATCAATGTGCAAAAATCATACACATTCCTATACACTAATAGTAGGCAAACAGAGAGCCAAATCATGAGTGAACACCCATTCACAATTGCTACAAAGAGAATAAAATACCTAGGAATACAGCTTACAATGGATGTGAAGGACCTCTTCAGGAAGAAATACAAACCACTGCTCAAGGAAATAAGAAAGAATGCAAACAAATGGAAAGACATTCCATGCTCATGGTTAGGAAGAATCAATATCGTGAAAATGGCCACACTTCCCAAAGTAATTTATACATTCAATGCTTTCCCCCTCAAGCTACCATTGACTTTCTTCACAGAATTAGAAAAAAACTACTTTAAATTTCATATGGAACCAAAAAAGAGCTTGTATAGCCAAGGCAATCCTAAGCAAAAATAACAAAGCTGGAGGCATTATGCTACCTGATTTCAAACTATACTACAAGGCTACAGTAAACAAAACAACATGGTACTTGTATCAAAACAGATATATAGACCAATAGAACAGAACACAGTCCTCAGAAATAACACCACACAACCATCTGATCTTTGACAAACCTGACAAATACAAACAATGGGGAAAGGATTCCTATTTAATAAATGGTGTTGGGAAAGCTGGATAGTCATACGCAGAAAGCTGAAACTGGACCACTTCCTTACACCTTATACAAAAATTAACTCCAGATGGATTAAAGACTTAAACACAAGACTTAAAACCATAAAAACCCTAGAAGAAAACCGAGGCAATACCATTCAGGACATAGATATGGGCAAAGACTTCATGACTAAAACACCAAAAGCAATGGCAACAGAAGCCAAAATTGACAAATGGGATCTAATTAAACTCCAGAGCTCTGCACAGCAAAAGAAACTATCATCAGAGTGAACAGGCAACCTACAGAATGGGAGAAAATCTTTTCAATCTATCCATCTGACAAAGGGCTAATATCCAGAATCTACAAAAAACTTAAACAAATTTACAAGAGAAAAATAAACAACCCCATTAAAAAGTGGGAAAAGAATATGAACAGACACTTCTCAAATGAAGATATTTATCCAGCAAACAAAAATGTAAAAAAAGCTCATCATCACTGGTCATTAGAGAAATGCAAATCAAAATCACAATGAGATACCATCTCACACCAGTTAGAATGGCAATCATTAAAAAGTCAGGAAACAACAGATGCTGGAGAGGATGTGGAGAAATAAGAACATTTTTACATTGTTGGTGGGAGTGTAAATTAGTTCAACCGTTGTGGAAGACAGTGTGGTGATTCCTCAACTGGTGTTTCAGTTTTCCCAATACCCCTAGCATCAGAAATATTATTTGACCCAGCAATCCCATTACTGGATATACACCCAAAGGATTATAAATTATTCTACTATAAAGACACATGCACACATATGTTTATTGTGACACTTTTCACAATAGCAAAGACTTGGAACCAACCCAAATGTCCATCAATGATAGACCAGATAAAGAAAATGTGGCACATATATACCATGAAATACTATGCAGCCATAAAAAAGGATGAGTTCATGTCCTTTGCAGGGACATGGATGAAGCTGGAAACCATCATTCTCAGCAAACTAACAGAAGAAAGAAAAACAAACACTGCATTTTCTTACTCATAAATGGAGTTGAACAGGGAGAGCACATGGACACAGGGAGGGGAACATCACACACCAGGGTCTGTCAGGGAGTAGGGTGCTAGGGGAAGGATAGCATTAGGAGAAATACCTAATGTAGACGACAGGTTGATAGGTGCAGCAAACCATCATAGCACGTGTATAACTATGCAACAAACCTGCATGTTCTGCACATGTACCCCAGAACTTAATGTATAATTGTAAAAGAAAAAAAAAAAGTTTAATGAAACACAAGAGACACAGATAAATAATATTTTAAAAATCAGAAAAATAATTCAGGATATGAAGGAGAAATTCACCAGAGAGATAGATATCATAAAAAAGAACTGAACAGAAATCCTGGAATTAAAGAATTCGATAAATGAAATAAAAAATTTATTTAAGAGATTCAACAATAGATACAATCAAGCAGAAGAAAGAATTTCAGAACTTAAAGGCAGGTCTTTTGCAATAACCTAGTCAGACAACAGAAAAATAAAATTAAAAAGAAATAAAGCCTATGTGACATATGGGACACCATAAAATGACCAAAACTGCAAATTCTGGATGCTTTAGAAGATTAAGAGAACAAAGACATAAAAAAGCTATTTAACAAAAATAACACTGAAAATTTCCAAAGTCTACCAAGAGATTTAGACATCCAGATACAGGAAGCACAGAAATTCCTCAACCAGATACAATCCAAAAAATTTCTCTCCACAGCACGTTATAATCAAGATTCCAAAAGGCAAAGAAAAACAATTTTTAAAACAGTAATAGAAGAGCATCTAGTCAATATATAAGGCAACTTCCATCAGACTAACAGCATATTTTTCAGCAGAAACCTTAAGATCAGAAGAAAATAGAATGAAATAGTCAAAGCAGAATCAAACAAAAGCGAGACTTAAAAAAATACAAAGGGTCAATGAAATGAAAAGTTGATTTATGGAAAGAGAAACAAAATTGACTAACCTCTTGCTAGATTAACCAAGAAAAAGAGAGGAGGTCCAAATTCAAAATCAGAAATGGAAAAGAAGATATTACAACTGACACCACAGAAATATAAAATGTCATCAGATACTATTGTGAAGTATACACTAACAAACTAGAAAAACGTATAGGAAATGAATAAATTCCTGGACACATATAACCTACCTGAATCAGGAAGAAATAGAAAACCTGAACAGATCAATAATAAGTAATGAAATTAATTCAGTAACAAGGTCTCTCAATGAAAGACTGAATCAGGAAGAAATAGAAAACCTGAACAGATCAATAATGAGTAATGAAATTAATTCAGTAACAAGGTCTCTCAATGAAAAAAAGCTCAGGATTAGATGGCTTCACTGCCAAATTCTACCAAACTTATAAAGAAGAATTATGTAATAACGTCAATTCTCCTCAAATTACTTTTTTAAAAAACTGAAAACGAGAGAATTCTCCCTAACGCATTCTACAAGAATTACCCTGACACAAAAACCAGACAATCACACAATAAAAAAAGAAAGCTGTAGGTCAATATCCCTGATGAACTTAGATAAAAACTCTCAACAAATACTAGCAAAGTGAATCCATATCAAAAAGATAGATCAAATAAGATTTATCCCAAGGATGCTTAAACATACACAAATAAACAAACATGATACATCACATCAACGAAATGAAGGACAAAAACCATATGATCATCTCAATAGATGCAGAAAAAGCATTTGATAAAACTTAACAACCCTTCATGATAAAGAAAAAAAATCCTCAATAAACAAGGCATAGAAGGAATATATCTCAAAATAATAAAGGCCATAGATGACACACCAACAGCTAACATCACACTCAATGGGGAAAAGCTGAAAACCATTTTCCTAAGCCCTGGAACAAGACAAGGATGCCCATTTTCACCACTGTTATCCAACATAGTACTAGAAGTCCTAGCCACAGCAATCAAGCAAGAGGAAGAGACAAAAGACATCCAAATTAGAAAAGAAAAAGTCAAATTGTCTCTCTTTGCAGATGACATGATCTTATATCTAGAAAAACCTAAAGATACCACCAAAAACTCTTAAATTTGATAAATAAATTCAGTAATGTTGCAGCTACAAAATCAACATACAAATATCAGTAACATTTCCATATACCAGTGATGAAATACCCGAAAAAGAAATCAAGAAGACAAACTCATATACAATAGTTTCCAAAAAAATACCTAAACATGCATTTAGTCAAGGAGATAAAAGACCTCTGCAATGGAAACTACAAACGATGATGAAATAAATTGAAGAGAATACAAATTGAAAGACACCCCGTGCTCATGGCTCAGAAAAATTAATATTGTTATAATGTGACAATACTGCCCAAAGCAATTTACAGATACTACTTGACCATAAAAAAGAATGTCTTTTGCAGCAACATGGATGAAACTGAAGGTTATTATGTGAAGTAAAATAATCCAGGCACAGAAAGACAAACTTGCATGTCCTCACTCATTTGTGGCAGCTTTTTAAAAAAGTGGATCTTATGGAGGTAGAGAGTAAAATTATAGATAGCAGAGGCTGCAAAGGGTCTGGGGAATAAGATGAAGAAGAGTTGGTATGGGTACAAACATAGAAAGAATAGTTCTAATGTTCACAACAGAATAGGGTGACTATAGTTAACAACATGTTATATATTTCAACATAGCTAGAAAAGAGGACTTGAAATGTTCTCAACTCATAGAAATGAAGAGGTAAAGGATATGTTAAACATCCTGACATAATGATTACACATTCTATGCATGTAACAAAAACACATGTATCCCATTAAAATGTACAAATATTATGTATCAATTTAAAAATCAAAGGATATGGGTACCAAAAAAGTTAAAAATAAATAAGAATTAACCTTACCCAGGGAGAAATCAGGCCTTCGCCCTTGGCTTTGGGAGCTGATCTCTAGGCCTTTGGTAATACCCTACCTCGTAAGAGTGTCTTTGTTTACCTGGGGGCTTTGGGCCACACCAGATAATCTATTATTGTGATTTATGATGGGGACTTTGGGCCATGTGATATCAGTTTAACCTCCAGAGAGGCTAGAGACTAAAGGCAGATTTGCAGCAATCAACTATGTCTATATGATCAAGTCCCAGTCAAAGCTCTGGACACCAAGGCTTAGCTGAGCTTTACTGGGTGGCAAATGATTCCACTGGGTGAGGACAACTGGAAACTCCATGTTTGGAACTCCCCTGGACTCAGACCCATGTGTCCCTTCCTTGGCTGATATTAATCAGTGTCCTTCCACTGTAATAAGCTATAATAGTGAGTATAACAGCTGTAAGCGAGATCTGTAAGTACTTCCAGCAAATTATCAAACCTAAGTGTGCACTTGCCTTCTCCCACCCAGAATCTGCAATTGGTTTCAGCAGTAAGGGTGTTTTTGTGGATTATCTCCTAACTTGACACCCACCCTTGCTAGACCCTACAGTGAGCTGGCACACAAGGGTTGATTGACATGACAGTCTAAAGAGAAAAATTCTTAAATTTCTCCTCCACAAAAACTAAGAATAGGGACTATATCATAGTCAGGTTTTTTTAATCCCCAGCACCTGTGACACAGTAGGTGACATACGTGTGTGTGTGTGTGTGTGTGTGTGTGTGTGTGTGTGTGTGTGTGTGATGCAGGGTCTCAGTCTGTTGCCCAGGCTGGAGTACAGTGGCACAATCACAGCACAGTGCAGCCTGAACCTCTCTGGTTCAAGCAATCCTCTCACCTCAGCCTGCTGAGTAACTGGGACCACAGGCGCAGGGCACCACACTCAGCTAATTTTTTATAATTTTTTGTAGAGACAGGGTTTCATCATGTTGCCCAAGCTGGTGTCAAACTCCTGGCCTAAAGCAATCCTCCTGGCTTGGCTTCCCAAAGTGCTGGGACTGCAAGTGTGAGCCACCATGCCTAGCTAATTTCTTTTTGAATTAATCAATTAGTCATATGTCTAGCAAGTGAAATATGTAATTTGCTATTTGATCAAAAAACTTATAGAAGTATGCAAATTAACACTGTTAGGAAATCAGGAAAAGAAATTTTACCACCGTGAAATTTAACCAAGACGGAACTTGGCTGGGTTCATGCTGGCTGGTCGAATTTGTACTTCCTCATATTACCAGTTTTATATATGAACTATCACATTAAGCATGTATTCAATAAACAGATTGGAAACTTTAGACCCATATATTCAACTGCCCACTGGACGTTTGCTGTTTGTCTCAGAATTTGCTCAACCTCAGATTGGAATTTATCAACTTCCTCACCCACAAAGCCTGCTTCTTTTCAGTATTCCCCCATCTCAGTGAACAGCACTCTCACCTACCCAGTGGCCCAAGCCAAAGAAAACTGAGAACCATGTGTGACTCCTCCTTCTCCCTCACCCACTCATCTAATTATCACCCACGCCAGTTGAGCCTCTAAATATCTTCTCTTTTCCCAGTCCCACTGCTCCCACAGGTCATCATCATCTGAAAACTGCCTTATAGCTTTCTGCTAACTGACCTGGCTTTCAACTTCCTGTCTGCTGGTCTTTCTGCCTCACCTTTTAGCCCTTCTAATTCTCCACAGTGCCACCAGAGTGATTTTTTTAAAAGCACAAGTATTACTTTGTTGTTTTCTCTTAAAGCCTTTTAATAATTTCCCACTGTCCTGTGGGACCTGCCTCCTACACACCATCGACACCTCCCTGTCCAGCCTGATCAGGCACCACTTCCTCCTCCTGCCTTATGCCCCAGTTATTATGAACTTCATTCACTTCCTCAAAGTCACTGCACTTTATTTCTTAACTCCAGGTTCTTACTAATTCTGTTCTTTCTACCTGAAACACTATTCCCTCCTCTCTGCTCAGCTAATTTCTATACATTTATTAGGTTTGCTGAACGTTCAATTCTTCTGGGAAGTATTCTGTACATATTGGGTTTTCTAAAGATGGCCATTATAGTATCTCTCATTCCGCATGCTCTTTGGAGCTCTGAGCTTCCCATGTAGGGAATCCAACTATTTCAAGGCTGTCATGTTGTGAGAAAATCCAGGTCTCATAGAGAGGTCATATGTGGGTCCTGCCCAGGAGCCAGATATGTGAATGAAGACACATCCCATGATGCCAGCCCCAGGCCATTCAAGACTTCCTGGATGAGGTCCCAGATAGTTTAGAACAGAAGAACTGCTCCACTAACCACATCCCAAATTCCTGACTCACAAATTCCGTAAGTGTAGTCAATTGGTGGTATTATGCCAGTAACTTCTGGGGAAATGTGTTGCCTAGCACTAGTAAACGGTATGCTTTCCCTTACCACCCAGGCCTGGATTAGACTCCTTTTCTCTGGATTCCCAGAGCATCCTGTACCATTCCCATCCTAAATTTCCACACTGAATTATCATTGCTGCCTTGCTGATCTCTATCCCACACTAACTATGAAGTCTATAAAGGCAGAGACCACATTTGCCTTATGTACCTGTATATCCCCAGCACTCTGCACAGGGCCTGGCACAAAATAGGCAGTAAATAATAGTTGCCTAGCAAATTACCAGTGACGGAGTGCCACAGGAGCATTAGAAAGATTGCCAAAAGCATTGCCACAACAGGGGAAAGCAGCCCAGAAATGCACCCCAGAGAATGGGTGTATCATCTTCATGTAGGAAAGTACCTTGGGTCAGCGTGAGGGTTAACAAGAGCTTAAGCCCAGTTTCACTACAAAACCAGGTTTCAATTTGTGAATTTTTCATGAAAGAAAGACAAGCTGTGTACTGGAAGAAAGACCCAGATAGCAGAAAGGTTACAAGGTCAGAGCTATGGCTCTACATGGCAAATTATACTGTGAGTTTAGACACAAAGGGACTCAAAGAGAGAAACAACGTCTGGCTGACCTTTATCTAAGGCCTAAAATTAAATATTAATCATAGAGCCTGACCCAAATCTATTGAGGCTAGAGCTAAATCCTCTTTTCTATAGAGACCTTTGTGGAGCTCAAAAGATGTAGGGAAAAACGGCCAGGGTGTCACACAGGGCAATGATGAAAGGATCCGGAAGATTCATTTACTGGATGAGGAAAAATTAAAGGAGTTTAGTGTAGGAGTCAAGGTTTTATTCAGAGAAACTAGATGGAAATGTAAACACTTTAATTCGTAACTGAAGTAAAAACCTAAAGAACAAGGAATATTATTTAATCTTATTTCCTGCTTAGAACTAGGGCAAATGAATTGAAGCATATTTTATGATATATAAAATAAGTATTGCTAGCAATAAAATCACATTTAAATCAACAAGAAAGGCTGAGCATTGGAATGAAAATGTCCTTAGAAACAACTAGAAATTCAATAAACTGTTTTGACAATAAAAAATACCTTTTGAGATTTTCCTCTCTTCAGTTCTGAGATTTTTTTTTCCACAAAGGCACTAACATAAAAAGGAAGTTAATAAAAAAAAAAAATCTGACAAATGCAGGTATGACATACTTGCTAGAAGACATTCTATAAGCAGAGAGAACTGGGGTCTCACAGAAGTTCCATACTGATTTTTCTGAATCTGCAAAACTTGTACATAATAAAAAATCCAACAAGTATAAAAGGGTATAAAATACAAACTAAGGTCTTTAAAAGTCTTCTTTTAATGCCCAGTTTTTTCCTGAAAATTAAAAATCCTTGGATTTTTTTCGGCCTACTTGAAGTATATATTAGGAGTGAATTTCTGTGTTTGTGCCAAGAAAAAAAAAATCTGTTTGATCAATGTCTGGTGTTATTATAGTCACTTTCTATCTTAATTCTACTCATAAGTTACTTTTCCTCCTCTCAACATTTTGAGACATGACCATGGCAAAATCCTACCACCTAGTGGAAAAATTCTCCGCTCTTTACTCTAAATCCATTTTAGAATTTAGAATACATTAGCTGTTACATAGATCACTTTTAAAAGTTACTTTTAAGAGAATGAGCTGTTCAAACATCTTTAATCAATTAAAAAATTGTGCAAATTTTAATACCAGAGACTTCAGCAATGTTACCATTTCCAGAAAGACAGTATAGTTGAACTGCAGAGATCTACTTTCATTGTTAGGACTTTTCCATTCTTATGTTCATTTAGTGTTGAGAACATTAAGATCTAGACACAAGTGGGTGACATCAGGCACAGTTTTAATTGTCCTGTTCATATTAAGCACAATAAATTCATATCCACATCTGTCTATGGCAGTCATTCAGATTGAGAAAAGATATCTTTTCTCTTCCAACAAGTCTGTGAAGCAAGACCCATTATTTTAGTAGATTTTGAGGTTGCGATTTTTTTTTACAAGGAATAAACAACAATTCTCTTCCTTCGTAGATATAGATTTTCCAGTGCTTTGTTTAGTTTGATTACCCCATCCCAGGCAATAGTCTTGAAGGCACAAAACCTGCTTCAGAAATTATGGATTGATGCAATAGAGAAGAGAAGGGAAAGAGAGGGAAGTCAGAAAGTCAAACATTATAATAAAATACATAAATAAGCAGCTATGAAGAAGAATTTAATATCATATGCTACAGATCCATAACGTGCTTTTAATATTTTTTTTTTTGAGACACCGTCTCACTCTGTCACCCAGGCTGGAGTACAGTGGCATGATCTCAGCTCACTGCAACCTCCGCCTCCTGGGTTCAAGTGATTCTTCTGTTTCAGCCTCCTGAGTAGCTAGGACTACAGGCATGCACTACCATGGCTGGCTAATTTTTATATTTTTAGTAGAAATGGGATTTCACCATATTGGCCAGACTGGTCTAGAACTCCTGACCTCATGATCCTCCCACCTCTGCCTCCCAAAGTGCTGGATTACAGGTGTGAGCCACTGCACCTGGCCTTTAATTTCTAATCACTCAGAAGAACTATGGAAAATCACCATACTCATCCATAAAATATCCTTGAGTGCCAAAAGCAGAATCCTGAGCTAAATAAATATCTGATCCAATATGGGTAGACTTTCTTTTCCTAGGTCAAAAATTAAAACCAAAGAATAAGTTGATATGGAACCAAAGAAAATAAAGAAATAGTCAAAAATCAATCAAAAGTCAACTAATGGTAAGTGCTAAAATAATTAGAAATGAAACTATACATAGGAAGCTGATACTAAGTGGATGTAGGAATAGCGTGAAAAAGGAAATGCCAAGTACACTGTCTCAGAAGCCAACCATGAGAAAAGAGTGGGTCTAATTTAGAGCATAACAGCTGTTGGGGGAGTTAGCAAACCATCCACTGATAAGCTGGGTCTCCTAAGATCAAGGCAGCCTAAGCTCTGCCTTCACATCTGTGGCTCCTGGAACACCACACTTCATTTTCAAACATTTTTTTTTTTTTTTTTGCTGAGGAACAAATGAAAATTGGAATGTATCCAAAGAAAACTAAAATGATCATAGAAGGACAGTTTTTTTTAAAGACAATATAAATGAGTTAAAGATGGAAAATCTGGTTAAAGGACAACAAATGCAAAGAAGAAAGAATGTAGGAATGAAAGAACGCAACGCACATTCAAATTTCTAACAGAAAGGATGAGAGCAGGCAGACAAAAGAATTAAACCTGGAGTGGTGGCACAGCCCAGTGGCACAATGGCTCACACCTGCAATCCCACCACTTTAGGATGCTGAGGTGGGAGGATCACTTGAGCCTGAGAGTTTGAGACCAGCCTGGGCAACAAAGCAAGACCTCATCCCTACAAAATTTTTTTTTTAATTAGCCGGGCATGGTGTCACACACCTGTAGTCTCAGCTACTTAAGAGGTTGAGGCAGGAAGATGACTTGAGCCGAGGAAGTCAAGGCTGCAGTGAGCTATGATAGCACCATTTCACTCCAGCCTGGGTGACAGGGCGAGACCCTGTCTTAAAAAACAAACAACAAAAAAGAATTAAACCAAGAAACCATAATGCAAAGACGTTCAGGGTCTTGGGCAAAACAAACCAAAAAACCCAAGCCGGTGTAAATTACAGGGAACATAGCTCAACTTTACAAAGGAGAGAGGACCAGCCTGCTGGGCATTTCTTCTTGTAAACATCATCAGTGAGGAATTGAGCTGAACACTGTTGAAAATGCCAGGAACACACAGACTTTCTTGTCTGCCAATATTATTATAATCTGTCAACTAGGGCAGTTTCTTGGGTTGTTAACCTGTGTAGTTGCAGAGGACAAATGTGCTTGGTTTAACATTCTGCTGTTTCCATCTTGAAATCATTAAGAATTTATAAACATGGGGCCGGCACTACATTTTCATTTTGCACTGGGCCGCGCAAATTGCATAGCTAATCCTGCACTAAACTCGGACTGTAAAGAATTCCACCACAGGCCGGGTGCGGTGGCTCACACCTGTAATCCTGGCACTTTGGGAGGCCATGACGGGCAAATGACTTGTGGTCAGGAGTTCAAGAGCAGCCTGGCCAACATGGTGAAACCTCTGTCTCTACTAAAAATACAAAAAATTAGCCAGGCATGGTGGCAGATGCCTATAATCCCAGCTACTGGGGAGGCTGAGGCAGAAGAATAGCTTGAACCCAGTACACAGAGGTTGCAGTGAGCTGAGATCATGCCACTGCACTCTAGCCTGGGCAAAAGAACGAGACTCTATCTCAAAAGAAAAAAAGAATTGCACCGCTATCATCAAAATGTCTCTTTTCTCCTACATCTGGAAAAAAAAAATTTTTTGAGAGTAAAGCAAGAACAAGGACAGTCTATTCACCTCCTTTTCCTGCAAGAACCCCTTTCTGTCTCACCTGATGACTGAGCTCCCCCTCAACATCCTTCTCCAAGACAGCAGCGGCAAGGTCAAGGGGAATGGATCTTGACTGCATGAGCTGCATCGTCAGGGTCCACTAAGCAATGGATTCCTCCACAAAGGTCACTACACATTGAGAAAAACTTTTGCTGGTCAACTGACATCTCTAATCTTTTCAGGTTAAATCACTCTTCTTCATGCAGAATCCACAAGCCACCTTTGAGGAGTAAAGAGATGCATTCGCAAATAAGAGAAAGCCTAGAAAAATCAAAGATTTCTTATCCCCAAGCAATTTTAATAAGGAGGAAATTGTAGGACATATATATATATATGCACATTCCTAAAATCTTTTTTTTACTCACTTATTCAAAAAGGCTTCTGTCTGCCAGGCACTGCTAGACACTAAGGATTCAAGGATGAAAAACAGAGACATGGTCTCTACCTTCATGGTGGTTACAGCCCAGTGGAAGGCTGACTATGAACCAGGAGTTATGCTAAGTGTTTCACAAACATGTGATCTCCTTTCAACACTATAGGGTCAATGTTATCACCCTCATTTTCAGAGAGGAAAGAACTAAGAGAGAAGTTAAGTTTCCTTCCCAGGCCACACAGCTGTTAAGAAGCAGAACCAAGATTCTAATCCAGTTCACCTGACTCCAAAGTCCATTTGGTGCCTGAAAATATTAGGGTAGGACTCCTTCAGGAAGCAAAACCAGAAATATTTTAGAGGATCTGTTTGAGAAGACTGAATACCCACAGGAGAAATGTTGAAATGAAGGGATTAGAAAAAATAGCCCGAACAGAAGCGACACTATGAACAAAGGCATCGTGGAAATAGCATTCTCTAAAGAACCTACAAAGCAGGATTTGAGAACTATTAAAGATTTTTTACTAGGAAGGGTATAGATTTACATTTTTAAGAAGATTATTCTAATGGCCTTGTGGAATGAGGACTTGAAAGGGACAAACCCAATGTCTGTGAGACCAGTGGGAAGGCTGTTGTGATCATTTGGACAAAGCGCAATTATGGGCTTAAGTAGAGCACAGATGGCAGGGATAGGGAGGAAGGGATGGATTTGAGAAATGTTTCAGAAGTTGGAAAGGAACAAACTGACTAGATAGAACATGGTCCCAGGTTAGGAATAGGAGATTGAATTAAGGACAAAGGTCATTTCTTAAAACAAGCAGTTTACCTCAATCTGAGTCTTGAGGAAAAGCTAAATGTTTGTAAGGATGAGGATGAGGATTAGGTTGTAAGCAGGTCTGTAGAGATGTCCAGAGAAACTCTCTGACGGCTCTGTTATTCTCTCTGAAGGTAGGGTGACCAACTATCCTAGTTTGCATGGAGCTGAGTGCTTTCCTGGGATAGCAGTCAGCTTATTGTCTGCTAAAGGAGATGTCCGCCCTCCCCTGAATCATTCCAGCTCTTATTTTCAGGGCCATAAATTTGGGCACTTAGCCATGTATTCTTTCTTACTTTGCCATTGTGTGGTAACCTTGCCTCCCCACTTAGAGATAAGGTCCATGAGGGATGCAAGTCTACATGATGAAAGCGTCTGGAGCTTAATAAATTCCTATTGCGTTATGGGAAGATTCTTCCCAGAAGAGGCCTGAAAATAAGGTTACCTTATGCAGACCTTCCTAAAAGTGGGATGGGAGAGCTCCCTTCTGAGGAAATTCCTCAAATCCAAAAGAATCATCAGCCCCTCACTAGAGCCAGCAGAATATCTCTCCTGGGCCTCAGACCCTGCCCTCCCCCTTCTTTCTGCAAATAAAAAGATTACCCACTCTCATAAATCCAGAGCTTACCAAGTGCTAGGCATCATTTTGTTCAATCTTCACAGGAACTCTGTAAGATAAATATTATTCCCATTTTATTGATGAGCTGACCAAGGCCCAGGAAAGGTAAATAACTTGGCCAAGGTCACGCAACTTGTGAGCAACAGAGCCAGATTCAAAGGCAGGTCCTTCAACTCCAAAGTCCAGTCTTCACCACCGTCTCTGAGGCCTTCTTAGCCTGCTTGGGGCCATGTTTCTCCAGTTGCAGCTCCTAGTTGTCCTTTGTCTGATGCCACCATTTGCCCTCCCTTCAGTATCCCACACATACTCTATCTTCTCATTTGCCTTCTTTCTTTCAAAATGAGCTTCTTTGCTTGAAGTACCCAACTGCCACCAGGTGTCCCTCCTCTCCTATGAGTGAACACCACTGTGCTCGAATTGCAAATCAGAGGCAATGCAGGCCGCCTGGAAACTCTAGCTTGATTCAAGTAAACAAATTCACATTATTGAGCGATATACTAATACGCTGGGGATGCCCAGACAAGAGTCAAACAAAGGGTACAACACAAATACACAATCACAAGGCAAAACTTAAGAAGGTCAAACGAAGTTCTAGGCTCAAAAGAAGAGTGAATTGCATCAAGTTGGTGGGAAAACAATTATAAAAGATTTCTTTTGTGACTTCTACCAAGTAATATGGAAAGAACCTGGGTTTTCTAACATCTCTACCAAAGGTTTTCTTTAAAAGGTTCCAGATTCAATGTAAAAGGCTGCCTCATGTCTTTTTCATCAGTGGTTTTCCAAGTCTATAAAAAAACTGTTTTTGAGCCTCTACATAGGTTTACAGTAATTCAGGAGTTGACCCTGACTTATTAATATTAAAGAAATTTTCTAGGTTTTGGAAGGGGACACAGAGAAGAATTCTAATTTAGTCTGATTCTGGCAATGTTGAAAATCATTTTCGGGAATGACAAATTAGACATTTTTAGCATTGGAGAAGCCATAATTGAATTATTAACTGGTTTTCAATTGTTTGGTGTGCCCCATTTGTTCATTAAACAATAAATGCTCTGTGGCAGCGGCACTCTGCATTCAGAAAGAATGTTCCTAATGGAATACGCTTGTTACAACTCATTTCTTTGGGGAGCCATGCAAGAAAAATGAATCAAGTTTCAAAATTTAAAAGGGAACAGATGAGGCCAAGAAATGAAGAAGAATTAAGATCATGACTTTCTAAATTCAGGTCTGTATTTCTCACAGATCATTCGTTCTTTATCTATTTGGGAAGACATGAAATATCTCATGCCTGCCTCCATCTGAGAAAACTTCAAACACTGCCACCTTGCAGGTGGGCTCTATATTTCATGCCATGGCTGCTTTCTCTGTTCTTATCCGCCTTCACATCCTACTCCCCACATTGCTGGTCAAAAAGAAAATGTCTTCAGAAGAATCCCCAGCTATGTTATTGGCAATACCAATCTTGAAGGGGAAAAAAAGAGTAAAAGAATAAATTAAACAGTAGTAGATGCTTCCTTGAATTTCTTTCTGACCAACTATGTGACATTTTTTGATTTTCCTTAAGTGGTGAGGGAAATTCAAGGATGACACAAGTTTTCTCCAAATTGACTCTTTTGCAAAGGCAGAAAACTCAGCTAAACTTAAAACACATTTTATTCTTTGCCATTTTAGGAGTTGCACTATGCTACATAACAGCCTGTCTCTGCTCACTTTAACACTTGGTTTTGCTCCTCAGCTCCTGAGGAATAAATCAATCACCTGTCTCAGTTCATGGTGCATGACTGTCATTGATTTCAACTGACTATTGAATATTTTAATAATGGTTGATTACATTTTTATCCTACTAAATCTGAAGAGTAGAGTTGTTTCTAAGTCATGAATACAGTTAGATCAAATAAGGAACATCTGACCATCCCCAGAAAGGAATGTCCATCTTCTCCTATCACAAGTCAAGAAAATGTCTTCAGAAGATGACTCAAGACAGAAAGCTCCCACTCAAAATGACAGGACTTGGTGGATCCTGATGTAATTGATGTGGGTAGGATCAGGTGGGGGTGAGTCTAATGTGTAGCCACTCCCTTAGGCAAAGCCCCAAGCAGCACCACTTTTCTCAACAAGATCTTCTCGGGCTCTCTTGAGGCAGTACGTGGAGCCAGCCCCTTGTCTGGGCTCTCCTCAGGTTTTTCGCCCTTCAGGGTTCCCAGGTGCTTGCTCACACCTGCTATCAAAACAGCCCTCAACAGCTCCATAAACTGGATCCTAAGCTCCATGCAGTTGAGGAGGTCAAGATATGTGCGACCAGAGGTACAGGAATGGGATGGAAATAAAGAGAAAATAAAAATGGGTGAGGGAAGAAGTGACACAGGAATGTTCTTCTGAACACATTTGGGGGTTCTTGGACAAAAGATTACTAGTGATGCCTAAACATTCAAAATAATATCTACAGAATGGCCTCACTCTTTAATATACAATTTAAGTTCATTTAATTTTTTAGTGACTTATAAACAACACAGAGGCTGAAGGGCTTTTTCTCAGCTCCCCTATTCTCACCAGCAGCAACACCCTCCCATGATACAGAAGAAAATGCTGAAAGTCAGGGGAATTAAGCAACATGATCAAAGCCACACTGTTACTCGTGCATAGAACCAGAATCAGAATCCAAGTTTGCTCCAAATCCATTATTTGTCCAGCCACCCAAACTGAGCACCAGAATCATCACAGCAGCATTTCATAACAGGAATTCCTAAGTCCCACCCCACGCCTGCTAAGTCAGAATAGCCGAGGCCACAGTCCAAGAATCAGGGTTTTTCCAGCCTCTTAGGTGATCCTAGGATGGGCACACTGAGGAATCGCTATTTCTGATTCATGATTACAGATCATTACTGATTGCCTGTACATGGCTTATTTGCACGACCAGATCAGAAGCCTCTTTGAAGGGACCATGGCTTTGGCGCCTCTGAGACCCTTCGTAGCGTCCAGCACAGCATGGTCCCACTGCTGAGCATAGTGTATATGCCTAGTACCTATTTATTAAATGGAATTTTGTTCTGCCTTTTTCTCACTGCTTTTTAAAAAATCATTTTCATCCTCATAAAAAGTAGAATTATATTTCAGTACTGTTTTCCCTATGTAAGCAAACATGTATTGAGAAGTCTTCATCTTCACCAAATAAGTGGCAGCACAGATTCTATTAAGAACATTTTTATTTTTCCTTAAAAAATATATACTTCCTGGCTCTGTGGAACAATGGTTCACAGTTCTAAGGCTCTCTCTCCTTTTCACAGCTTCTTGGGGGCAAACTCATTCACAGAGGCGATAGATTACCAGTCTTTTCTGATGATCGATCTCTTTTGCTTATCCTTCTCTCCTGAATATAAATAGGGTCATTATGTTAAGCTGAAATAAAATTATTTTCATGCCCTGACTCAAGGAGAACTTGTTTCCATTAAAGTTTTCTTTCTAAGCAATAAAAATTGGTTATAACATGATGGTTTGCAAAATATATTCCAAGATACCTCAGTTAGTCCAAATGGCATGCACACCGAGATTCTTCATTTTCCCCAGGCTATTGTTACCAAGAACAAAACAGTTGTTTTGTGTTATTTTCATATCTTCTTGTTGCTTTGCTCTTGGTTTGGAGATTGGTGCTCATTGACAGAGTCCTGGCCAGATGACCCTGGTCTATTCCTGAGTGATAAGTACCCTGTGCCCTTAAGTTGCAGCTCAGTGGCCTTACTAGAAGCCAGGCCCTCCTAGTTCCAGGTAGCCCCAAGCCCCAACAGCCTCCAGGTATCACAGCAGTGTGTGGTATGCAAGACTGGGCCAGGCCCGCCTATAGGTAGTCACCAAGACAGAACAATTTATGGGGCTACAGGAAAGTTCTTCCAGGGTCCTCATGGTAGAATACTAAGTACATGGCGTTGGACCTGGAGTCAGAAGACATGTGTGATCCTCTCATAATGGCTGGCAACATCAGGAAGGGCACACAGATAAAGGCTGTTACTAGAACAATCATCTCTCTCTCAGACTCTTGTGAACACCACCGAAGTCCAAAGAATGGTGCAAAACTGTCTTTTCTTTTCCTATCAATACGTGTCTTGGTTTAGCTGTCCCTTCTATTCCTTTTGCTCCTCCTGGGCCTTACCTTTAGTGTCCCACTCCCTCCTCCCAGTGCACCCTGTGGGTCAAGCCCTTAGCCCAGGGCAGACAGGTTCCTGGCTCCATTGCAGGTAGGTGAATGTGGATCCCTATGTTCTTCAGACTAGATCACTTGGAAAACAACAAACCCTCCTGCTTATACTGATCTCCTCTTACACGGTAACTTAACAAGTTATTTTGCTAAAAGACTCTCATCCCCTCAACCTTGATCAGAAGAGATCAGAGTGGTTATCATCTTAAACCGTGCCACAGAAAAAATGTTTGGCCCTTAGCCCCACCAATAGGGGTTTAAGTGTAGCTGAGTATTTCCACTATGCCACACCTACTACTTTTAACAATAATAATTATTATAATAACAATTAACATTTATTGAGTACTTGGTTTTTGATACCCTTTTAAGTCCTTTATAACGTTTTTAAGCCTTATAGCAATACTAGGAAATAGATTTTCTAATTATTCAATTTTACTGAAAACAAAAAATTAAAGAAGCTAATTTCTCCAAATTCACAGTATGTGGTGGCACCAGAATTCACACCAGGATGTTGGTCCCCAAGCCCATGTTCTTAACCGCTGTATTTGACTACCATCAGATTATCTGTAGACAGCCAATGCTTTTTAAACACGTTCAATGGAAGATGTTAATTTGTGAATCCAATATCTAATACCAGGAGTTGTGGTGACTGAAGTTTCCCAGGCTGTGAGGATCAGAGGCATCACCATACCTTTGTCTGTGCAATACAGGCAGGACAGTACAGATCAAAAACACTGGATCCAAAAAGATGAATCAAATGACTTATCAGACACTATTTTATGTTGTAAAAACCATACATTTCTGAGGATGAAATGTATCCACTGTTTAGATAGAAAAGAGAGGAAAGTACAATAAGAGCAAACAGAAAGGAAAGAAAACGGGTGGTTTAAGAGTTGTTACATCAGATCATCAGTTTCTGAAACAACCTTACAACAAATCATGATGACAAATAATTTTTGCCATACCCTACCAACAGGTCAAAAACGGTTGTCCAGTAATTGCAAATTTCAGATTTTAACAATGTTCTGCACGATATGTAACAATTAAAAAAAAGTCAAAAAAGAGTTCAGTACAAATAGTTTTTGAGTGCAAAAATGGATAAGCAAAATGTATTATTTCATTAACTATTTAGTGTTATAAAGTGAATGTTTAATATCCTAGTAAACCCAAATGTTTTTGATCAAGCCAAAATGATAGAATCACAATACATTCTTCAATTGACTGGTAGAATATATTGATATTAAATAAAATATTTTCTAAGACTCATATGCTTTTCAAACTCATTTATTTCACACTGCATCTTATTTCATATGCTGTGTACCTTACTTTCATTCCTGAAATTAATACAGGTTCCAAATATTCTAACTACATAATTTCCTAGTGTAGTTTAGCAAAGGCCACAAATCTATCAGATTTCTTCCAAATCAATCTGCAGGGTACCAAAGGGGTTTTTTCATGAGAAACAAGGTAAACAAAGCTTATGTAATTATATGCAACTATCCATCTCCTTTCTTTATCATGCACACTTATGTAAGCTCCTCTAGAGGAGAGTGATTTGCACAGAGTAGGAGCTTAATAAACATTAAATTAATTAGGCTTTCCCTTTTGACCCCAACCCCACATAACTACTGCTCATGTTTTCACCAGCAAACACTAGACAGCAACTAGCTTTGAGGCCCACCCATCGCTGTCCCTGGGAAAATAGTCAAAGTCTAATCACCTAAGCAGACTCCCTTTTATTGAAAAGAGTAATCACCTGGTTCCCTTCAACATATAAAACTTCTCTCAGGCTCTCCCAGGCATCTGTAAAGGCGCATGAGGTGTCATGAACCTCATTGACAAAGTGAATTTGTTCTGGTAGCAAAGCTCCTTCTGTAAGAAGTTGTACGTACATAGTCAAGTTCTCTTGCTTTCTGTTGGTTCTCCTCCCTACTAGCCACCCACCAAAAACCCAATTCAAGTTGAAGTGCCCTACCATGAAATGGGGCTGAGACAAGTTCACCCCTTTCTAGTTGCTATTCCCACACCCACTTGCTTTAGAGTTTCTCCCACCCTGCTGCAGAAAGAGGGCCCCAGAGCTGGGGTCCCTGACCAGATTATCTGTTGCCTGAAGAAGTGCACTTTCTCAGTTCCTAACCCTGTACACTCCTAGGAAAGTAAGAAGCTCAAGGTGTTAGCAGCTGCTCTCAGAAAATCATTTCTCTAGTTTTGTTCAGAGTCCAGCTGGTTGAGTCGCTTTATGATCATGTTGTTGATTCTCTTAAGATCATCTATGTCTTTTCCTTCAGCTGTTAGTCTTCTGGACACATCATCCATCTTGTTTCCAGTTTGAACTTCAAAATAGAAAACAGACTGTGTTAAATTGGTTTCCACTGTGTGCCAATGAAATTCATCAGAGCCCCATGTTGGTGCTCAGCTGATGCTGAGTGATACTCTTGGCAAAAACCCTGTTCCCATATCCATGCATCCCAGAAGCCCAGGAAAGAAACTGGTGAACACTGAAGTTGCCTTCCATTGAATTGTTTTTACAACCTCTTGGTGCCAGCCTAGACTACCTTTGGCAACTTCACACCAATTATGACTAAGAAAGACCTCGCTGTGAGTGACCAAAAGAAACTGTCAGCATGTTTGATTATTCTCCCAGATGTGATTGCTATGTTGCTTTATTTTGAGACCCATTCTCAGAAAAAGGTTTTTGTTCCTCATTTGAGAAATTATATTCTTTGGGTTCTAGCCTATTTTGACATAAGTCTGCTGGTGCTGAATTACCAGTCCAAAATGAATGCGTAATATTCCCCCTCAGACCATGCATGAGAATGAAAGAACAATATTTTTCAAATACACAGGACTTTTGGCAATAAGATACAGAATGGAACACTTTTGAGGTCTGATTATCAGAGTTAAATTTTCTAAGATGGCTAGAGGAAGGATTTAAGATAATAAACTTGATGTATCTAACACAAAGTAATTGCCCAATAAAAAACACTCTTCTTTATTCACCTCATCTTTCCGTTTCTCACTTAATATGACTTTGTCCTCAATAAAAAACACTCAAGGCAAATATAAAACAAATCCTATTTATACAAGTGGAATATAATAATGTTGATAAAGTGCATAGTCTTTGACATCAAGTAGAGTGTCCTTGAGCCCCAATTTGGTACTTATTAACAACATGACCTTGGGCACATTAATAGAGCTCTGTAAGCCTCAGTTTCACCATTGGTAAAACCAAAATAATAATGGATTTGGCTGAGCACAGTGGCTCATGCCTATAATCCCAGCACTTTGGGAGGCCAAAACGGGCAGATCACCTGAGGTCAGAAGTTCAAGACCAGCCTAGCCAACATGGTGAAACCCTGTCTCTACTAAAAATACAAAAATTAGTTGGGCATGGTGGTGCACACCTGTAGTCCCAGATACTTGGGAGGCTGAGGCAGGAGAATCACCGGGAGGTGGTGGTTGCAGTGAGCCGAGATTGGGCCACTGCACTCCAGCCTGGGCAACAGAGTGAGATTCCATCTTAAATAATAATAACAACAATAATAATGGACTATACACTACAGAGTTGTTATGAGATTGTGAGCAAAGAGGCATCAAGGGCTTAGCACAGTGTCTGGAACAGAGTAACGACTCTGTATCTAGCATTTGGTATTATTTCCCTCAATCTTGCTATTTATCATCTCACAGAAAAGAGAATTTAGTCGGGGGGTGGTGTTTACATGTCTGTAGACATACCTAAAGTTTCCTAATAGTTTAACTCGGTCATTACCCCCAGGCAGGTGTGGCAGAATGACATGCCAAGCATTAATTTATGTTGGAATAACGTAACGGTTCAGAATACTAGCCCATGTGCTCTTTCAGGTTCAGTTGCCAAGCCTCACCTAATTGATAATCAGGTGCAAGTTTGCAACTACTGTAAAAACAGTTCACATGTTAGCTTCTAAATGCAGAAGGGCATCAGCCAGGAGCAAGAGAAGCAATTAAACCCACTCCTCCCTCCCAGTCCCAACCCTTTTCTCCTCTTCAAGCTGCAAGGAGGGAGGAGTCCTTGGGGGGAAGAAACAGGATTAGAAGCAGTGAAAGTGTCATGCACTCTGCCCACCTGTCTCCTCTTATCATCATCACCTCTGACTCCTCTAATCCTGAATGAAATTAAATTAGAGACCTTCCAAAGGCTACAAAGCACTCAAGGGTGAAAGAAATGACAGGGCAGTGCACCCAGGCAAAAAGGTGTCAAAAATGACACCCTCCCTGAGGCCCCTCCTGCTCTTAAATCATCTGGAAGAGAATCCAAATAATTTCAGATGAGAGAGGAAACTGGTGGGCTCCGTGGGAGGAGGCAGTGCTCAGAACGGGGTGGGGGGGGGGGAAATGGGGACAGCACCACAGGTGGACAGCACCCTTCCCACATCCAAGGCAGAGAGGAGGGTAGCACTGGAGGCTCGAAGGATCTCTTGACTGAGAAGCTGTGGTGGGCAAGCCTGAGTCGCCACTCAAGGTCACAACATGCATGGCCCAGACCAGGAGCAGACAGAGCAGGTTGTAGTAGGAGCAGGTTGCCTGGACAGGATCAAATTGGAAGCAAGCCACCTTTCTACATCTCCAACACCGTCTCTGGGGCCTTGCACAAGCCCGCAAGTGCTTCTAATTGACGTGAAGGATGATAGGCAAGTGAGAAAACCTGGGAGTGAGTTCAGTTCGAAACCTCAATGTGGCTATGTGTTATAGATCTGAATTTAATGGAGACATCTAGGCACTGGATAAAGAAAACCTAGAATCAACTAGAATAAGTTGCCTTCCATTGGGCAGCTAGAGGCTCCAAGTGAGAAATTAAAGTACTATAGAAATATTTAACATACATATTCATGGACTTCTGGCACTGTGGGCTTCTGCAGTGAGTTTGTACCCAAGGGACCCTATCCTCAGCCAGGGGGTTCACACGAGGCATTCCTTCTTCCTCTTTCAGTGTAAACACTGATCACCAGAAAGCATTGACGAGAGGGTGCAAGCTTTCCAGGGGCAAAGTTAAACAACCAGCTGTGAATAAATGCATACAAGTAATAGTAATAATAAAAAAACCTGTGGTGGTACTTACTTATTAGAAATATCACGAAAAAAACCAGTGCCAGGCTGACAATCAGCACAATTAGCAGCCCCACAAAAAACAGACTCCGGCTTCCATTTCCTGAGTTTGTGCCAAGGACAGGGATTTTATCCTCTAGAGCTAATACAAAACAAACAAAAAACAAGGACAAAAACTCCTCAGCACACAGCTTGTCAGCAGAACTGAACAGTGCCCCACTGTTAGACCACGAGTAATGCATACACCCACTTTCCCTCTGACAAGCCTAGAAAGTGACTTCTGTTTTAGGAATGTCTTTGGGAAGAGCGAAATTTGTGAATTATTTACCTTCTTCTCTATTGGTATTCAAGGAATAAGCAGGGTTAACCTATCTCCTTAGGCCTGTTTGGAAAGTTCTTTGAAGACTGTCTTAACACTGAAGTAGCAGGACACAGATTTTGGGGGGTGGGGGGAAGAGAATATAGAATTTAAAGGGTAAGAGTGATAGAAGTTGTTTTACCCTTTCCCAAAGTAACCCCAGAGTAAAACAGAGCTGGCTGTGCGACACCTATGTTGGGTGGAAGATTCAACTGAAAGTTCTGGACTATCTCCCTGGTAACTTCTTTTATTATAGGAATGATCAGTTAAGCCTACATCCCTTTAAATAGAAATGGCTCTGACATCTTTTGGTTTCTTAAAGCTGTCTTCTGGGTGGGAATGCTCTGGAAGCAAGGTTCTTTTAAATGTTGTGCAGTTGAACTGAGAATGCAGCTGGGTTTAATTAACAGCTTGGTTCACTCAAACCGTGAATTGTCCACATTTAATCACCATTTTGTAAGGTCTAGTGGCCTAATAACACCCAGATTAAATTGAATAAGCAACACAGAAACCTGGGGTAGTGGAGATCATTAGATTACTTTTTGCATCCTGCATTGAATTGGTCCCACTCATGGTGCCACTTGATTACAGACAGATGGGTGGTTTATCATGCCTTGTAAGTACGTCCTATGTCATACCCTTCAGCCACTTTTGCTTCCTAATCAAAGCAACAGCATAGGCTGACACCCAAGCTTCTACTGTAGTTGAGACTGACTGCAATAAAAACAGATGAAAATTTGAACTTATTAAAATGAAGAAAAAAAGAAGGAACTTAGGACTTAGCAAATGATAGATATAAAATTGCGACAATCAGTTTAGAGTGCATGTGAAACAAATGGCGAGTGGGTAATTAACGCCAGTGTTTGAATGTAACCGTTTAAGCTAGAAACGATGGTGCTCAGAGTGGTCTGATAGAGCTCATTTATAATACTTAGGAGGCAAAATACACATTTAGTATTTAGCAGGTTTTATTTTGTTTCCCCCACCCTCTTTTCCTAACCCCTAACTGCATGATTTGTAACTTGTAAGTAGAAAATGAAGTTGACTTTTTTGCCCAACAGAATTTTAATGTTTTTTTAAAAAACTGGGTGAATGTGTTGAGCATTCTCGCAGCAATCTGCTATAAAACAACACTCCTGTGGGAAGTGGTCCCCATCAATATCCTAGCCATGGCCACTAGGAGAAGGACGAACGAGCCTCCAGGAGTCCAGCTCTGCAAGGCTCCACTCCTTTCCCGGGACAGAAACGGCACAGGATCTCAGAATATTTGAAGACAAGAGTTCAAATCTTTTGTAAGAGCCAAGAAAGCCCATAATCCTGTCAAATATTCAGAAAACAAAAGCAAAAATTGCCTAACAACAAATAACATTTCCAGTGCCAACCTCTTCTTAATGTCCGCTCAGTCCCCACCACACCCACACATCCAGTCAGCAGTGGCTATTTTTAGGTAGCCTAGAAGCTAGGAAGGGCCGCCCCACCTTCCCCAGCACACATACGGAACAGATGCTGTGATCCGGCTGGACAGAGGTTTAGTTTGTTTAAGTCATTTATGGAATCCACCACATAAAGCTTTCCATCTTCCTGAATGCCACAAGAGCCAGTGTCCTGGGAAGAATGAGTCATTGTCCCTGGAAGAAAACACTGATGTTAAAAACAAAAGGTTGGGCTTGTAAACTCAACTTCACAAGAATCACAGCCAGCAGGAAGCCAGACAGGCCTATGAAGAACCACCCACAAATACTAGTTTCAACTAAGGTTCTAGAGAACTTTGTTTATCCAGGAGAAAATATTTCCTTTTGTGGACCACTTTGTAATTGTTCTTTTTGCTTTGCTTGCCAGGAAGCTCACAGTCAAATGTGTGGCCCAATTTTAAGAATTATGTATCTGTGTATACCCTGCTTATATGCAAACGCTCTTTTCTCCTCCTCAGATTTCTCAGTTCTGCCTTTATCTTCTCTGGATCTGTTTTTATTTTGTAACTGATTTTTTAATTTTTCTCTTTTATTACATTGTTCATATTCTGGTGAGATGCCTCAAATCCTTTGTGCAAGAAGACTAAGTATAAATACATAGACAAAATTAAGCTAGTCAGCCAGTGGCCATAAAACATTCTGAAAGAAGAGAATATTGCCATGAACCGCTCTAATTGCAGGAGGCTTTAATAGAAAATTACAGTTTTTATAGCCTCCTTCCTATGGCATATAAGTCCTTACTTCACACATTACCTTTAGCCATTAGATACTGAGTGTGAGTCCCCAAGACAACAATCGTAGCAAACTTAGATGCTATAGAGAGGAATCCTGCTAGACTTCAGGACCTCTGAGATCTCTTCCACCTGGATTTCCCTTAGACTGCGGTCATTTATGTAATAAATAGCTTGAGGCTTATTAAATATTAAAGGAAATATTCTCTAATGACAGCACAACTGTAAGCAACACTGAAAAGACTGAAGAGATTAAAAAGTTTTCTAACCCATAAATTAAGGGTTAGAAAAAGGGGGTAGGTTAGAGAAAGATGTATCTCTAGCGCAACAGAGAACTTGTGGCCATTTAATTGAAAAGGTTCTAGAAAGACAAATTTTAATTACTATAAAAGCTTTTCCTTTCATGGTTATTGAGTCTAATCATGGTAGGGGACTTCTGGATCTAGAAAGGGTGCTGGATGTGCTCTAGTCTAGCCCCATTCTTTCCACAAATGATGAAATGGAAACTCGGCTAGGTAGATGCTCAGGATCACACATCTGCCTGGTAGCAGAGCTGGAATTGGGCCTTTGGCTCAGCATTCACTGAGTCTTGCTTTGTGCCACTTTCCTTTTCTATACCCCTTCCTAATCCTCCCTCAAGACTCAGCTCAAACATCACTTCCCCTAAGAAGAGAGAACCAACCTGTCTTTCCTTGGTGCCTTTGCTGGATTCTGTACATTCTTCTATCAGAACACCTATAGTATTTTATTGCATTTATTTCCTTCCACCTTTGATTTACCCAATAGACTGAAAACTCCTTAGGGTAGGGACCAATCCAATTCTTCAAACACCCAGTGCCAGGTTTAGAAGTTGGTGACTTCTGTTAAGATGGAACACCTGAAATGTTTATTCAGGATTTAAATCTTACTATTTTCAAAAGAATTAGAGGCAGCTAATCATAAGTACATGAACAGAAATAAGACTGAGGATAAAAATTCTCATGTGATGGCTATCTGGATTCTAGTAAAGTCAATGCAGCAAATACCGTGCCTGCGCATATTTGGCAGCAAACTGTTTACTTCCTGTTATTGCAAAAATTTCCTTTAAAACTAAACTACAAAATGAAGAGAAATATAGAGTTGGAAGAAACCAAATTCAGAAAAAAAAAAGGTATACATCTAAATAAGATATGGTGGAAAAAAGTATCAGACATTTACTGAGCAACTTAAACTGTACTCTAAAATATTTTTTTAAAAAGAGCAATTTCCCAGTAATACCTAAAACTACTGGTACTTGTGAAAAATGTGCTACCAGATCCTAGCTAAGAAAGAGAGCTCAAAAATTCATGACTAAAATTATTTTTTAGAGTTAAAACTAAAAAAGTGTGTTTCACTTATCCTGAACGTTTAATTAACAAGAACACACAATTCCCTGAGTTTTCAGATAAGATACTACTGTAGCACTTTGTGGGTATTACTGATTTCCAAATATACTGCATACAGCATTCTTAAGGAAATGACTTGATATGACAATTTAAAAAAAATGAAAAAGCTGCAGCAAATAGAGTAAAAGGGACTTAGAGGTCGGTCAGATCTTAACCTTTTGCAGTTAAAACCAAGGCCCCAAAATATTGACTAATACATAGTCACAGATTTTAGAACAATTCGTTTAGATGTGTTTTGTATTTTACCATCTGTTTATACTAATATTTTACCAAACACGAATATTTAACCAGGAATAAAAGTTTTATGTGTCACATCACAGGACCATTGTCCCACACACAGCTTCTATTTTAGGCGTGGTAACTGAAGCATGGTTCAGTTTTGGATCTCTGACTTAATAGCCTTGAGCCTTAGCTTCCCCTTCAGGAATGTATCTACTGTTGCTTAAATTTCATGCTGAGGTTTAATCAATGTTTACAAAATGGAGACCTAGCTAGAAAATCACAGCCACAAAAACTGACTTTAAGAGTACAGCTAATAACATCTCCAAATTACTGGCCTTGCTATCTGCTCAAAAGGTGACTCCAAAAGAACTAAGACAACAACCTAGTGAGCCATGACATGTTCTGAAAGAAAATGTCTTCTTTAGAACGAAGTCACAATGTAACTAGATGCTACTCCAATTTTTTAAAATAAACTGCAACATGCCAATGGAAAAACAAAGAAGTAGCAGAGAAAACAGTTGGCTGCTGTTCCAGGACTCCAAGAGCCTACAAATGACTTGCAAATGACTCATGAGTCTGCTGGTAAATGGATACAAGATCACATGGCCCTAAAACCAGGCCCCACAGCTGTTTGACACCCCAGAGTTGCTATCTTTGGCATCTCAAAATGAGGGCATCTAGGAACAACCAGCAAGGCTGGAGAAGCCAGTGTTACCAGCAGTTCTTCATCACACCAACTTGACCCTCCTTTTCAACTCCAGTGTAAAAATTTGCTTATTCACCAAGATTGGCTAAAGCAGCATCACTTTAACAGAACTCTTATACCTTGAGTGGAAACATGTAAGTAATTTCATTTTCCTCTGGTTTAGATCACTGCTAACAGCTGGTTCTTTTTGTCATTTAAGAATTCTTTGACTATTTACAAATAAATATGCTGATAAATAAATAGTCTATGAAAAATTGCCTTGTGCTTTATTTTTTTCCCATGGGTGCTTGGTATCAAACCATAGAAATAACCCACACCAGTATTGCTTGCCACGAAATTGGAATTGTTATAATAGGGCTTAATTCAAAGCTAATAAGCAGCTCTATGGAGTGAGTCATGGTAATTTGTTCTTTAATTTCATCTCCGAGTCAATGCCTCTTCACATTCAGGAAGTAGTTTTTAAAATCAAGTCTAAATCATTTCTATCAAAAATGAAAAACACAGAGCTCATGCAACAAAAACTTCCCAACTCAACAATCATAATTCAGTCTCAGTAGAGTAATAGCATGCAAATTACTTACAAAAATGTGAGCTTTGACTGCTAGGTTACCAGAAAACAAACAAACAAACAAACAAAAAAAACGAATTGTTCAGAAGTGACTACAACAGAACTTTTCTACAAATTCTGTAGTTCTTTCTTTGCCTTTCTTCAGCATACGGGTGCTCCTATGAGGCCCATAAGCCCCAGCATGAAACTGTTGGTCTATATTTAGTGTTAATTTAGCCAAGCAGTGTAAGATTCCAAATCCTGACTTTTTTCATAATGTCTAAGGTTTTCAGTAAATATATTACTAAAACTATGCTTTAAAAAGAAAAAAATACCATGCCCTGATTTAGTTGGTAAGTGATGAGGCTTTTATTGGACTGAAGTTACTGCCCTTATTTGGCTGAAGCAACTGTGTAAGCTGACACCATATTTCCAGCATTCCTGCCATGGTATGCTCTCATATATAAATGTCCTGTAGCAGGCAGGAGCTGCCACTATGAAGACTAACTTGCAAACACTCCAGACTAACCAGAGAACTGCAATAAACAAGGACAGAATATGGTTATGACATGACAAACAAGGAAGACGGCAGGTCAGATGCCTAGTGTGTCCAGTAGCTACAAAAAGTGATTGCGAGTGGGAGAGCTCGTGACTACAGACCCACTGCGGATGAAGGAAGCACTCCATCTCATCAGCTGCCTTTCCTTTACAAAGGCTTTATTCTGTGAGTGTTTGTACATCCTCCTTTCTCAGGAAAATCGGCCATTTATGTGGTTCCCTCACATACATGCCAAGGAGCTTCTGCCCTCTGCTGTACATAAAAGATGCTACAGTGATGAGACCAACTATCCAAGCAGGATACTAACAGTGAGGTTGTAAACAGTTATGCAATCCAATATCCTCACTTCCATTGCCATGGCTTGATGAACAGTATTCCATCTTTGAAACATTTTTCATGTCAGTGAGAAAATATGGGCTCCACAAAATTTTTTTTGAGACGGAGTCTTGCTCTGTCATCCAGGCTGGAGCGCAGTGGTGTGATCCCAGCATTACAGTGGTGTGACAGTGTGTGGCAGTGGTGTGACCTCTGCCTCCCAATTCTCCTGCCTCAGCCTCCCAAGTCGCTGGCATTGCAGCCATGTGCCACCATGGCTGGCTAATTTTTGCATTTTTAGTAGAGACAGGGTTTCACCATGTTGGTCAGGCTAGTCTCAAACTCCTGACCTTAAGTGATCCACCCACCTTAGCCTCCCGAAGTGCTGGGATTACAGGCATGAGCCATTGCACCCGGCCCCAAATTTTCTTTATACCTATGTCCCATATGGACCTCATTCTGCTTTGGGGGAAGGCGAATGTCACTTTTTTTTTCTTCATGCTACCTAGTGTAAGAGAGGAAGACAATATAACTAGAGAATAGTAACTTTTATCAGAAACGAATTATACATTAAAAATTTATGCCAAATTTTTCTGAATAATTAAAGTGTTCATGTTAGCTATTATACTGTTTTTAAGTAATCTCCCAACTACCTGATCTGCTGTAAGCCATCTATCCTTCGAAGATGTAATAGAAGTAGCTGCCTCGTTTTTGGGCATTTACTATTTTTCCTCTCTCCTGTAATCTTCTAACTTTGTGAAATATTAGCCTTTCCTGAAAGAGGAAGAAAAGAGAATTTTCTTTAGAAAAAAGAAAATTTTAGGAGACTAAAGAATTTAATTGTTAAGGGATACACTGATTGTAAGTGGCAGAGATGAGATTTAAACCCAAACCTCACATTAAAGTCTGAATTCAACTATATACCAATGAGGGGGATAAGAATGACTTTACACCAGTTAAGATTTCTGGAGAACCACTTAACAACAAAGCAAGACAACTTACTTCATTTTAACTATAACGTACCTGCATGGCCACCTTTAAGAAGAGTTTTGGGATCAGGCACAGTGGCTCATGCCTATAATCCCAGCACTTTGGGAGGCTGAGGCAGGCGGATCACCTGAGGTCAGGAGTTCGAGACCAGCCTGACCAACATGAAGAAACTCTGTCTCTACTAAAAATGCAAAATAAGTCAGGCGTGATGGCACATACCTGTTAATCCCAGCTACTCGAAAGGCTGAGGCAGGAGAATTGCTTGAACCCGGAAGCTAGAGGTTGTGGCGAACCAAGATCCCACCATTGTACCCCAGCTTGGGCAACAAGAGCAAAACTCCGTCTCAAAACAAAAAGAGTTTTGGGACACAAAAAGAGATATTCTCACATGAAGTGTCTGATCTAGGGACATTCTCAAGTATTTCTGGCTTTTTCTTTCATGTATTACATCTCAGGGTATCTAAATTCACTCTCAGGAAATTCAGTACCCATCAAAGACGAGTGAGTCACAGACATTAAATACTTCAAAATGCTTGAGCCTCAAAATAATTTAAGTGGACAAGATTAATCAAGAATCAAGCAAGAAACGACTAGTCTATCACACATCATTTTTCTACTTTCAAGACAACACAAGCATTCTTACACAACACCCAGCCATCCTTATCTAGCAGTTACAAGTTTCATGAATAAAGTCACCCACATATAAATTCAACACACAGATTAACCCTCTATATCGTCTTCTTCCCAAAACCCCAGTAAAAAGCAGGGGTACAAATTACAAAACCAGACTAGCACTTTGGGAGGCCAAGGCGGGTGGATCACGAGGTCAGGAGTTAAAGACCAGCCTGGCCAATATGGCGAAACCCCATCTCTACTAAAAACACCAAAAAAAAAAAAAAAAAAAAAGTAGCCAGGAGCCGTGGCGCACACCTGTAATCCCAGCTACTCGGGAGGCTGAGGCAGAAGAATCACTTGAACCCAGGAGGCAGAGGTTCCAGTGAGCCAAGATTGCACCGCTGCACTCCAGCCTGGGTAACAGAGCAAGACTCAGTCTCAAAAAAAAAAAAAAAAACCAGAAAAATTAAAATAGGAAGAAACAATACTGAAGAGCTCCACAAATGTATTGAACATGGTAAGAGTGGTATTTGCTAGCAGGGTTATCACGGATGAATGACAGTCGGACTGACCCTGCAGAATTCAAGTAATTTAATTTTAGCCAAAAATAAAATGCAATAAACATTGGAAAATTGTCTTAGAGAAATATCTGAGAGAGAAAAATAATAATAATAAGGCTGAAGGCTCAATTTAGGAGCTCCACTATGTCATAAAGTTCCAGAGCAAAGAAAATGAGGAGGAAGGGGAGAAATCAAGAACTCAGTATTTTCCAGGTTGCCAAGCTCACCAAAGCACAGCATCATGCAATCTTAGAACACCAGAAACAAAGAGATTCTGAGAAAACAAAGAAACAAAAACTGCAACAGGTATCTCAAGATTCTGCAAATTAATGCCGTCAAAATTCTGATTTTGAATACGTCAAAATTTTCAAAAATTCCAAATTTGGATTTTCCACCTACAATTTCATATACCATGCAAACTATCTTGCAGAAATATGATGAAGTTCCAGAATAGCTGACCGTTCATGCACTCATTCCCAAGAAGCTACTGAAAGAAGTGCTTCATATTAACAAAGAAGTAAATTAAGACATGGGATCCAGAAAATGAGGGATCCAATTCAGAAGAAAGAAAAACAAATCCTCATGATCGCTCTCTCAGAACAACTGCTGTTAATTGGATGAGAAACTAGTCTAGATTGAAACAAGCATTGAATCAAGAAAAGTTGCAACAAATCTATTTGGGACTGTTTGGGAAGAATAAATGATGTGCATATAAAGCCAAAAAATAAGACAGTTAACTCCAAGACAAAATGTTGCATGAAAATGAAAATGTAAGCACATTAAACTAGTTCACAAGTGAACATACAAGTATGATCACAGTTATGCAAATAGTATTAGAAGGATGTGAAAGGAAAAAATTTTTTTGATCTGTCTTAATAGTAAGTTGACAAATGCCTAAAAAATAAATGGCTGTATAATCGTATTATTTAGAAACCTGAAACCAGAAAACAAGGCTGAAAACTGAAGGCTGAATGTCTCCTGGGATGGGACTAAGGAATGGAAAAGGATGGAGCAAGGGGTTTTCCTTATTAGCTTTGTAGTACCACTAAACTATGTTCAAGCTGGGCATGGTGGCTCATGCCTGTAATTCCAACACTTTGGGAGACCAAGGCAGGATCATTTGAGGTCAGGGGCTCGAGACCTGCCTGGCCAACATGGTGAAACCCCATCACCACTAAAAATATAAAACATTAGCCAGGTGTGGTGACACACACCTGTAATCCCAGCAACTCAGAAGGCTGAGGGAGGAGAATCGTTTGGACCCAGGAGGCAGAGGTTGCAGTGAGCTGATTGCACTACTGCACTCCAGCCTGACCAACAGAGTGAGACTGTCTCAAAAGCAAAAGCCTATGTTCATATTCAAAAATTCATTTAAAATTACATACACATACATATGTGCAATTGCATATCTAGAATAAACTACCTACCATTTGCAGTCTCTTTTCCATGGTTCTAACCTATTTGGAATATAACCAAGTGACAACATACAACTTCTAGATTCCAAATGTTTTCCATTGCACTGTAACTGGGGGATGGAACTCAGCAACAGTGACTCCATAAGCCAGCAAATGATTTTCACCAAGGAGCAGCACCAGACTTCTAAGAGTTGTTGCAATGTGGGAGAGGAACACTAGTTTGGAAAAAAGACCTTAAATGATTTTGATACTTCTCTCTACAATGTATATGCTTCCATAGCCCTCACTGTAATCTATAGCAAGAGTATGGAAGAAACAAGTCTATGGATTTGAAATGGCACGTTGCTCGTACTATACATTTTAAACTAAAGTTTATTAATTAATGTGTCAAAATGCCTTTCATAAAATGGAAGAAATATACCTCATGGGGCAAACAAGCATTAATATTCTTTTTTGTTTTGCTTTTGAGACAGGGTGTCACTTGTCACCCAGGCTGGAGTGCAATGGCACAGTCACGGCTCACTGCAGCTTTGGCCTCCTGGGCTCAAGCTATCTCTTGCCTCAGCACCCAAGTAAAGAGTACAAGCACACACCTCCACGCTCAGTTTTTTAATTTCTAGTAGGGACAGGGTCTTGCTGTCGTTCAGGCCGATCTCAAACTGGGCTCAAGTCATCCTCCCGTCTCAGCCTCCCATACTGCTATGATTACAGGTATCAAGCAGCAATATTCTTGAAAGTCAGAAACCTTAATCCCAACTACATATTGCTATATTCTTTTCAACTGCTTTAATGTTTGCAAATATACACATAAAGCTTTGTCTCTTTGCCCACCTGGCCTAGTCAACTTGAACTCTGTACCTCAAAGCCATAAATAAAGTTTCTTCTATTAGAAAAGAAGCACATTCCATGTGAAAAAAAAAAACTTTATTTCAAAGTAAAATGCACAGTCTCATACAGCAGATAAAATCAGTGTTACTGCTCTTAGAGGTTAAGGTTAGCAACCTTTCTGGCATACGCTAACTCATCATGAACTCCCAATAGCTCAACTGTGTGGCTTTTAAGTACGGCTGTAAGGTCTCACGGTATAATTCCTTTTGTTGATGCTAGTGACAAAATTTTAAAAGCTACATTCCATTCAAAATTTAAAAAACAGCAGCGTTTCCAGAGGAACTAGATTCCAAAATTGTACCTAGAACTCTTGTCTAAGATAGTAAGTTAAATATCTTAAATGTATATATCATTATAGTAAATCAGTATTTTTGACAACCACAGTGTAAGAAATTAAACTTTGGCTAATAGTTTTTCCCATCATGAAATCAAAGTTTTTTTGCTGTCTTCATAAATAAAATATGACCAAACATTACAAATACTTTATACATGTTTACTGATTTACAGAGAATAATAATCAGAACTCACCAGTTTCAACACTGTACATTAAATTATAAGCAATGTAACCCTTACTACAAAAGTTATGTAAGTTAATCCAAGATAAAAACTGTCTTTAGAGTTTAAATACATTGAAATAGAAAAAAAAAATAGAAATTAGAAAATAGTCTTCAAGTTCTGAAAATCTAGAAGAATTCTCCAACATCTGCTCTCTTATCTCGACATTTGCTTCTAGCTTTGGTTCGAGCTTTGAAGGCTGCAGAGTTATATAAATGCTGAAATGAAGAAAAGGAAAAACATGTATCAGTAAGACTTAAGATATTCTTATAAAATAGAAAAAGGGCAAAAAGTCACAAAGAAATGAAATGAACTAACTTGACCCTATAAACATTTAAATAAGGCAGGGCGCAGTGGCTCACGCCTGCAATCCCAGCACTGTGGGAGGCCAAGGCAGGTGAATCCCTTGAGGCCAGAAGTTGAGACCAGCCTGACCAACATGGTGAAACCCTGTCTCTACTAAAAATACAAAAACTAGCCAGGCATGGTGGCAGGCGCCTGTAATCCCAACTACGCAGGAGGCTGAGGCAGAAGAATCACTTGAACCTGAGAGGTGGAGGTTGCAGTGGGCCAAAATAGTGCCAATGCACTCCAGCCTGCGCAACAAGAGTGAAACTCCATTGCAAAAACAAAAAAACACATTTAAATGTTTATAAAACACAAAGAATGAAGGAGAAAAACAAAGAGTTCATGGCTATTCCTTATTAAGAAAAGTACTAACGAAATTGTAAAACACCAAGAAAATAAGACAATTTCAAACAACAATGAAAAAAGGACATCAACATTTAGTTTGATGCAAGAAAAGACAAATAACTAATGTGGAAAACAGTCCTACTTGGTTGTCGATTAAAACAACAAGGGAAAAAGTGATGAGGTGTCATTTTAATAACAATTAAATAAACAAATGTTTATAATTATAAAACTCAAAGGTGTCAAATCTTTGTGCAGGAGCTACATGCCTTCATTCCTTGCTGGAGACAATTTAAATATTGTCTCCAATATTAGAATAACTTTGGAAGGTAATTTGCCAATACATTATGCAGGGGATTTCTTCGAAAAAATATGTCAAAAGAGAAAAATATGTAAAAATATTAGTATGTCTTAAAAAACTCAAAATACCAAACAACAAACAATTATGCAGATATAAAACTGATAAAATATCCAGGTTCTATAAAAATATAATTAAACAACTTCATACCCACCAGAATGGCTATAATTAAAATTGTTATTAGTGAAGATGTGGAGAAACTGGAACCTTTACACACTGCTGATGGGAATGCAAACTGGTATAGCAGCTATGGAAAACAGTTTGGTGGTTTCTGAGAAAGTTAAATGTAAAATATCACCATCTGACCCAACACAATTCCACTCCTACATAATACCTCCCAAAATTGAAAGAGCCTTTTAAAAAAAAAAAAACTTGTATGTGAATGTTCACGGCAACACTATTCACAATGGCCAAAAGATGGAAACAGCCCAAATGTCCATCAACTGTTAAATGGATAAAACAAAATGTAATATATATATCCACACAATGGAATAATATTCTGCACAATTAAGGAATAAAGCTCTCTGATACATGCTACCACATGGATGAACTTCCAAAACATTACGCTAAGTGAAAAAAGCCAGACGCTAAGTGAAAAAAGCCAGACACAAAAGGTTGCATGCTATGTAACTCCATTTACATGAAATCCCTAGAAAAAGTAAATCTTTTTCATATTAATCAGATAAACCAGAAAGCAGATTAGTGGCTGCCAGTAGCTGGGGGTAGCAGAAGGGAAGTGACTGCTAATGAAGAGGAGGTTTACTTTTGAGGTGACAATGTTTTAGAACTAGACAGAGTTGTACAACATCATGAATGTAGTAAATGCCACTGAGTTGCATACTTTAAAACAGTCTGCTATGTGAATTTCACCTCAAGGAAAAAAATACACACAATTAAGGATTTTTGAAATGTAGGCTAGGCATGTTAGCTCATGACTATAAACCCAGCACTTTGGGAGGCCAAGGTGGGCAGATCACCTGAGGTCAGGAGTTCCAGACAAGCCTGGCCAACATAGTGAAACTCCAACTCTACTAAAAACACAAAAGTTAGCTGGGCATGGTAGGCCACACCTATAATCCCAACTGCTCAGGAGGCTGAGGCAGGAAAATCGCTTGAACCCGGGAGGCAGAGGTTGCAGTGTGCAGAGATTAAGCCCCTGTGCTCCAACCTGGGCAACAGAGTGAGACTCTGTCTCAAAATAAAAAAAAAAGAAATGTTAAATAAAAATGATATTAATTACTATTTAATGCTACAAACTCTCTTAAGTTTCTTCATTTGTAAAATAAGTCTGGTACTTCACTCAGTAGAGTACTGTCTGATACAAAATGACTATGTAAATACTTAAATATAAAAACTTTATAGAATAAAAAGAAACAAAAAATGAACATCATTCCCATGTTAAGATGGGATTATAGGTAAAATATATACATGTATATTAAATTTTAATGTATTGTCAAAATGCCTTTCATAAAATAAAATATACCTCATGGGGCAGACAAGCAGCAGTATTTTTTCTGTTTTGCTTTTGAGAAAGGTCTCACTCTTATCACCCAGGCTAACATATATATATGTATATGTATATAAAAGCTCTCCTATACTCTAAATGCTTTCTACACCTTTAGTACAGCTATTCTGTGTGAAGCATCATGAAAAACTAAAACTCCATATATAGGTAGACACAGCTAAGTTGCTGACACCAGACAGAATCAAAGCTTTGGCCCACTTAGTTTTATGAAAAATAAAAATAAAACCTACCCTTTCAAAACGAGAAATCTTCATCGTTTTAAGCGTTGCAGCATCAAGCATCACTGGGGGTCCAAGTTCAAATACATTTCGAAGGAATTCATTTGACTTATGTGGAAGAAAAAGGTGGTAAGGCTCAGTATTAAACATTATAGCTCTTTTTTGCTAGAGTGACTCTGATTAACAGAAGTTATGTGGAACCTACAAATATAAACTTGGATCACTTATTTTCTGTTTCTCAGACTGAGAACAAATTGTTTTCCAATGCCCTGAATCCAAGAAAGCTATATCAAACTATTTGCTTTCTTACAGACATCAGTAACAGTCCACCCGACCTGCCCAACACAAAGAAAAAAAAAAAAAAGGAACAGTTTCAGGTTTATTCAATTCTACTTTCAAAAATAAGTTTACTGTTTTCTGACATGTGGAAACATTCTGAATAACTAATTAATTCAAAAGCCAATTAAGTGAGCTACATTCACGACTGCTCCCTAATTTAAAAGCAAATTCATAGAAAGGATGACACTTACCTGCAGGTGGTACTGCATTCCTGATCCAAGAACCTCCTTAAAGGTGTCATAGGTGTGTTTTTTTACCCAGCAATCAATATACATGCGTTCAGGACCAAATTTAACAGTTTCTGTTGGAAAATCCCGTTCCTAACCAATGGAAGAACCAAAATTACCACAGGCACTAAAATGGCCCACATCGTGTAAACACAATTTCTGAACAGTCATATATATGCTGACATAAATGAACAATACAGCTTAAACTGATACTGCCATACCTCAGATGTGGACAAACTAATAACTGCTATCCTGTATATAAGGGTGTAGAATGTTGTCTAGCTTTTATAGACTTAAAGACACAACTGAGTTTCAACAACTATTAAGGCAAAACCACATTGTTGAGAACACTTTTAAATTTCAACAGCTCTCAACAAACTTAAAAAAAGGTCAGGTGCTTCTACTGGTCTAGGATGGGAGAGGGAAGAAGGTTGCAGAACAGTCAGGAAAACAAAATGGCACCACAAACGGGGTGAAATGATGGGCAGCAGAGATCCAGGGAAGAAAGTGAAGGTAAATAGGGTTAACTGACCAAGCAAAAAGGAAAGGTCCAGCAACCAGAGGGCTCCAAGAGGTCTCAGGCTAGGTTTATAAGATGATAAGAAGTAACACTAGAATCTAAGATTTTAGTGATGGAACAATTCTGTCAGAAGACATTTCTAAGGTATAACCATGGGAGTTTGCAGCCCAAATGACATGGAAATAAAAGTCAGATGGATTAAAAAAAAAGTCAGCTGGAACAGTAGCAGAACTTGTTAAGAAGGAAACTAGCTCCTTAATTCTTTGGTAAATCATGAATATGTCAGAGTAACCAGGAAGGGAGGAGCTGACTGCCACAGGGAGAGGAGAAAGGAGATGGAACTTGGAAGGACAAAACCACTCCACCTGCCTTCCAGACCTCTACCTCAGCCCCTTCTCACTCAGCAGACACAGTATATAATGTAATAGAAAAGAATGAAAACTCTATACTTAACATGGACATGCAATTTGCGGGCTTGTGATTTCATCAAGTATCTTAACCTTGCGGAGTCTGTTCCCTTGCCTGTAAAATGAGGCCATCTTTACCCAGACTGCATGAGGGATATTAGAGGTGTAAGAGAGGACATGCATGTGAGGCAAACACAGTGACCCTCTGGTGCATACCAGCTCAAAACAACAGTGAGTCCTCTTATTTCAACCTTCTTTGTTTCAGAAAACATTAGGGGACCAGGAAAGAACTATTTTCCACCAACCCTCTATTAACGTCATCAGCATCTTTACCTATACCCCCTCTCCTGTTGGTAACAGACAGACCTCCAACCCACCACAATTCAAGGTTAATCCTAATCTTTCACATATATAGTCAACCCTCCATGTCTGGTTGGTTCTGCCTCATGGATTCAACCAACCACGGATTGAAAATATTCAGAAAAAAACTGCAACTATACTGAACATGCACAGGCTATTCTTTCTTTTCACTATTCTCTAAATAATAAAGTATAACAATATTTTCATAGCACTTACATTGTATTAGGTATCACAAGTAATCTACAGATGATTTAATGTATACATGCATAGGTTATATGCACATACTATGCCATTTTATTTATTTATTTATTTTAGAGATGAGGTTTCACCATGTTGGCCAGGCTGGTTTTGAACTCCTGACCTCAGCTGATCCATCCACCTCGGCCTCCCAAAGTGCTGGGATTACAGGCGTGAGCCACCACACCCAGCCAAATTACTATGCCATTTTATACCAGAGACTTGAATACTCAAATTTTGGTATCGGGGCGGGTGGGTGGTCCTGGAACCAATGCCTCATGGATACTAAGGAACAGATTACATTTTCAGATACTCCTTTCTCCACTGGTTCCTTCTTCATAAATTATCTCTAGTATCTAGAACAAAACAAAACAATAAACCTTCCCGCAACTAGCACTACATTCCAGCTATCAACACTCTTCCCCTTCCCATTACTGCCATGCTTTTTAAAATAGTCAAGATATGCCGTCTTCACTTATTCGCCTCTCACTTTTCAATCTATTTCAGTCTGGCTTTTCCCCCATCACTCCACTGAAGCTGCTCTTAGAAAGGTCACCAATGACCTAATCGACAGACCTAAGTGAAAAACTGGTTACTCTCTCAATTGACCTATCTGTATGTAGCATTTGGCCATGCTCAAAGAGGGTGGGTTCAAATTTCAACTCTACTACTTAACTATTCTTTAACTATTCCTTTGGTACCTTCAAGAGGAGACAATTTCTCCTTCAAAAGGAGACAATTCCACTGCTTAAGAGGTATAATGAAATAAGATAACTGTATAGCAAAGCACCTAACATATTAAGTGCTTGCTGATTTAAGGAATGCATGAGCCTCAAGAAAGGTTTTAAATGAAAAGAAACGGTGTGGCAGCCACTACCAAACCTAACATGCTTAGATCTCCTTTGTGGCAGTACAGCAACCTTCATTTAAAAGATCCATCGGTAAGCTGGGTGCTCCAGAAAAAGCTAGGTTCCAGTGGGGAAAAAAGAGAAACAAGAACCCTTAGCAAGGCCCAGAGGATAGGCCTTTCTCAGGCAGGTGCATTAACACAGAGGCTGGAGGGACAAGGAAGATCCTGAGATGAAGAAAAGTGGGCAGGCAGGTAGATCACTATGGGATAGGAATGGCTTCCATTTAACAGAGCCTGAGAAATACACAAGAGGCTGTTAATGCTGGTGTAAGCTGAAATGTCACTTGTGTCTTCCTCTAAATAATCAGTACTGAGTGCTATGGCTGGCCTGGTTTGAGGGGCTTGTCAATGGACAGGAACCTTTCAATCACCAGGTTCTGGTGACCCTTATAATCTACTACTTAAAGGGGACGCATTAGGGCAGACAACCTGAAATCAGGTCCATCCAGAAAATCTAGGACATGACATCATATCTTTGGAGACTACAGTATCTTAAAAAAAAAAAAATTAAATATAGGAATAGTTTATAGTTACTTAAAGAAAATGGCTTACTTTAGAGATACTGCCACACTAATTATAAGACTAATTTCAATTATTAATATTGATATTTGCTAAAGTTGGGAGGTTTTTTGCTTTTTAGTCTATAAAATCCAGAGGAAATATAAAATACTATTACAATGTGTTGAGAGTCAGCATTAACCAAAGTATGTAGATCCCAAAGGATCTAATTTGTATCCTAGATTTTACTTTTCTAAAAATAGATTAAAATTAAGAAAGGATGCATATAAGAATTCACTGGAACATATTAAAATTGGATCTGGCATAGGGCCTCACCATTTTCAATTTAAATTCCCATTTTAAATTTTCACACACACATCAAGTTGAATAACATTCTGATGATATACTTATTCTTAAAACAACTGCTATATCAAACAGCAATAATCTAAGAAACATACCCTTTAAATCCAAGAAATATTTACCTAACAACCAAAAACAATTATTAAAGTTTTCAGTTTTCTGCACTGAGATTTTTATCCTATAGTTCATTCTAGCCATGCATTCTAAACCAATTTATTTGCCATATAAATTGAAACAGGTTTGAGGACAGGAGAAATATTCAAGCATCAGATAATGATTTTAAGTGGCCTTGTTAAAATGCTGGGTTTTCTTATTTCAGTTTTTAGCCTCCAGCTTTCCTAGAAAGATCACAAAGATCTCTGTTTAAAGACAATGAGGCTGGGTTGAAGTCTGAGGGTTAGGCAGTAATTTATTACACTCATAAAAAAACACTGTACACTAAGAATATATATGCTAAGCACCATTGTTTAAATGATAAATACACCAAGGTCAAATACATTTCTATCACTAAGGGTCTTTTTATTTAAAAAAAAAAAACTAAATAAAAAAAAGTATCTTTATACATCAGCATTAATTTTCCTTTGTTTGAAAAAAGTCTTCACTTAATATTGTTAAAATACTGCTATGACGTAAAATGACAAATTATTTCCAAAGGTGAAATTCAATCAACAAAATGGTCCAATTGTCAAGTTTAGCTTGAAACAATCCAATTTCAAAATGAGAAGCTATTACAGCATTTAAGAATCCTACCTCCACTGCCCTCAGGACATCTCTGAAAACTGACCGCTGCTTTCTCTTGTCCACTTTGGCCCGGTGCTTATTTCCATCTGTTGCCAAGGCCCTAAGCATTTGCGTCAAAGACTCCATGTCTTCATAAAAAAAGTCCTGGTCAAAAAAAGCAATTTTGTTTCCTTTATCATTGTTTTTCTTTTCCAACCTCATATACAGCTAACAAAGAACAGTGTACCTTTGGAAAATACCCAGTTGCATAGAGCAATGCAATTCCTCAAAGTGTTTAGGGACTAGGCACACACAAACACATATTTTCATGCAAAAATTTAACCCAGAAATGCTGACTACAAGATGATGTATTAGAGCAAAACAATTAACATTTCCCTTCCAAGTATATGCATCCAACAAATACTGTGTTCCCACAATATATAAGACATCCCTGGGATTTCAAAGTTCAGTAGGAGACAGATACCAATATAGTTTTGACTCCCCAATCACCAAACCAAATATTCACAGAATTCCAATTATTCTTACCCCAAAGGTGAAAAGCTACTATTAGTGCTTTTAAAGCACCTACTTCATAATTTACTGCCATGTTTCAAATAAGTAATACAGCACATAATTCAGGTGATTAAATTATTTAAGGCAAGAACAAGTTTTAATCCTTTTTGGGGGGGCAGCTACAAAATGTACTGAAATTTGCTATAACCTTAAGCAGATTACAGGCTTCCTTGTCAGAGTCAACGTGGCTATGCATTTAAGAAGTCTCTTTATTTGGGGTGTTTTTATTCCCTAACTCCATTTTACAACCACATCAAAAACTAAAAAATGAGTCAGACTTATTTAGCTGATCAAAACTAGAACAGACACTTCTTACTAAGAAGCCAGGAGATAGGCAATCTCCAGTTCTAGTTTATTCATACATGTTTAACATCTATTGCATTACAGGTTAAGAATCATGAAACTTATTCTATTAAAATAAACAGTTCTGGGCATTCTTGGTTTCTTTTAATGTCTAAATGAAAAAGATTATAACACTGGTAGAAAATAAGCTTGAAATTAATGTGACAGATATTCTAGCTTTTAAGTATATAAATGCCTTCTTGTCTTATTTCCAATTACACAGTCTTCACTATTCCAATAAATGTTTTATTCAAAGGTTTCAAATTCAACCTCCTATATCTAAGTTAGACAACACCCATTAATAAGATGCAAAGCGGGTACTAAAATAGACCAAACTTAAGTTGATCTCTGTGTTTAAATTCCCATAAATTAGACTACTTCATAACAATCTAATTGTTATGGGCATAATTTATAAAGAACAAGTACATTTCAGAGACTAGCAGTTTCCCAATCATTTTACTGGCTACTTGTTCTTTTACAGTATTCTAAATATATGTGTATGTGTATGTATATATATGTATATGTAAAGGGTTTTTAAACTTGTATAGAAGAATAAATCAAAATTTAAGAAAATTCTATACATTATTTTAATTTGTTCTAAGCTGAGCATCACTGCCAGTGATTATCAACTGGGGATGATCTTACCTCCCACTGGACATTTGGCTATGTCTGAGACATTTTTGGTTGTCACAAGGAGGGGGGGTGCTATCAGCACCTAGTGGAGAGGCCAAGGATGCTGCAAAATATCTTTCAATGAGCAATACAGCCTCTGCCCCTACAACAACAAAGTATTATCCAGCCCAAAATATCACTAGTGCTGAGGTTTAAAAACTCCACTGTAAGCCAGATGCAGTGGCTCATGCCTGTAATCCCAACACTTTGGGAGGCTGAGGCGGGTGGCTCATCTGAGGTCAGGAGCTCGAGACCAGCCTGACCAATATGATGAAACCCTCTCTCTACTAAAAATACAAAAATTAGCCAGGCGTGGTGGCTAATTTGCACCTATAATCCCAGCTACTCAGGAGGCTGAGACAAGAGAATCACTTGAACCTAGGAGGCAGAGGTTGTAGTGAGCTAAGATCAAGCCACTGCACTCTAGCCTGGACAACAAGAGCAAAATTCTGTCTCACCAAAAAAAACCAAAAACTCCACTGTAATAAGACCCTAGCAACGGATAAAACCCAATCTAGTTTAGTTTATGAATCACCAAGTTCAATACCCTACTAAAACCTGAAAAATTAAATGCTAATAACTATTTTAGAAAAAAGGTTCTATAGAGTACTTGGGCATTAAAAAGAAAAAAATAAAGGAAGGAAATAAAATGTAACATGTAACAAAAATAGTCCATAAACAGCTTCCAAAAACCTATTAATTGGAGTTTAGGATAATTATATAATAGAGTTGTATCACTCTTGGACAAATAAAAAATGGGCTCCCGATTAAGAAATTGGCCTTCGGATCCAAGATGGCTGTTTAGGAACAGCTCAGGATTGCAGCTCCCAGTGAAAGCGCAGAGGGTGAGTGGACGCCGCGTTTTTATTGCCCACAGACTAGGAAATTCCCGGGCGGAGGTGCTCCACGGTCGCCAGCGCGGCTGTGCCAGCCAGTGCCGCTGCTTTGCCCCGCGCAGCTGCTTTGTCGGCGCCCCGGAGCCACGCTTCTCCGTACAAAAAACACCAGTCCGGGGGCCCTTTTGGCTGGCGATTGGAGCCACAGGAAGTCGCCCATACGCCGGTTCAAAAAGGGGACTGAGCAGAGAACCAGGACAGTAGATGCCAGGGCAAAAAAAAAAAAAGGTGCCACAAACCTCAGTGCCGCTGTTTAAGCCAGCGCAGTGAGTGGCTGCAGGGGAAAACAAACAGACCCTGGCGCCTCTTCAACAGGCGACTGGAACACCAACTTAAAAAAGGCTCTGAGGCAGGGAGCCAGGCGATCAGGCTCGGCTGGTCCCACCCCCACAAAAGAATAGCAACCAGAAACTCTGGATTGACACTTTCACAGCAAGCGCAACTGAACCCGGGACGGTCCAGCTCTGTGGGGGAGGGGCGTCCGCCATTACCGAGGCAGCCCGCCGTTGCCAAAGCAACCCGCCATTGCTGGGGCAGCCCGCCGTTGCCAAGGCAACCCGCCACAGCAGAGACTCCACCCCAACAGAGGCGGGCCACCATCGCCAAAGTTCTAACTACACCCATATAAACAGGACTGCAGGGAAGTTCACTTGGCAGCGGGGCGGAGCCCACAGCAGCTCAGCAAAGCTGCTACAGGCCGACAGTGACTAGGCTGCCTCCTTGCTGGGCTGGGCAGATCTGAAGGAAAAAAAAAAAAAAAGAAGGCGGCAGCATAATGGAAACTCATAAACAAAGCCCTAAATCCCTGGGACAGAGCACCTGGGAACAAAAAGCAGTTTAAGAGTTCTGCTGCAGCAGACCTAAAAGTACCTGCCCAGCAGCTCTGAATGAACAACAGAGCTCGCAGCTCACCATTTGAGCTCCTATAAAGAAGAGACCGTCTCCTCAAGCAGCTCCCTGACCCCTATAAATCCAAAAAGACACCTCATAAAAGAGAGATCAGATTGACACTAGGCGGGTATCCTTCCGGGACAAAGATAGCAGAAGAAGAAAACTGGTAACAACCCTTGCTGTTCAGCAGCTGCTGCAGGTGAACCCGAGGCAAGCAGGGCCTGGAGTGAACCTCAGGAGACCTACAGCAGGGGGGCCAGACTGTCAGAAGGAAAACCAAGAAACAGAAATAACCTCATCATCAACAAACAGAACATCAATATGAAAGATTTGAGACCCAATCTGAAAGCCAGCAACTACAAAGTCGACAGGTGGATAAATCCTTAAAGATGGGAATAAACCAGCGCAAAAAGGATGAAAACACCTGAAACAAGAACACCTCTCCTCCTACAAGGGATCACAACTCCTCACCAGCAAGGGAACAAGGTTGGATGGAGAACGAGTCTGATGAAATGACAGAATCAGACTTCAGAAGGTGGGTAGTAAGAAACTCTGTGAACTTAAAGAACATGTTCTAACCAAATGCAAAGAAACTAAGAACCTTGAAAAAAGATTTGACGAAATGCTAACAAGAATGGACAAAATAGAAAGGAATATAAGTGAATTGATGGAGCTGAAAAACAACACGAGAACTTCGTGAAGCATGCACAAGTATCAACAGCCGAATTGACCAAGCAGAAGAAAGGATATCAGAGGTCGAAGATCAACTCAATGAAATAAAACGGGAAGGCAAGACTGGAGAAAAAAGGGTAAAAAGGAATGAACAAAGTCTCCAAGAAATGTGGGACTATGTGAAAAGACCTAATCTACGTTTGATAGGCGTACCTGAATGCGACGAAGAAAATGAATACAAGCTGGAAAATACTCTTCAGGATATTATCCAGGAAAACTTCCCCAACCTAGCAAGGCAGGCAAGCATTCAAGTCCAGGAAATACAGAGAACACCACAAAGATATTCGTCAAGAAGAGCAACCCCAAGGCACATAATCGTCAGATTCACCAGGGTTGAAATGAAGGAGAAAATACTAAGGGCAGCCGGAGAGAAAGGTCGGGTTACCCATAAAGGGAAGCCCATCAGACTCACAGCAGATCTCTCAGCAGAAACCCTACAAGCCAGAAGAGAGTGGGGGCCAATATTCAACATCCTTAAAGAAAAGAACTTTCAACCCAGAATCTCCTATCCAGCCAAACTAAGCTTCATAAGTGAAGGAAAAATAAAATCCTTTGGGAACATGCAAGTACTCAGAGATTTCGTCACCACCAGGCCAGCTCTACAAGAGCTCCTGAAACAGGCTCTACACATATAAAGGAACAACAAGTACCAGCTCAACTAAAGGGCAAAACAGCCAGCTAGCACCAAAATGGCAGTATCAAATTCACACATAACAATATTAACCCTAAATGTAAATGGACTAAATGCCCCAATCAAAAGACACAGACTGGCAAATTGGATAAAAATCCAAAACCCATCGGTGTGCTGTATCCAGGAAACCCATCTCACATGCAAGGATACACAAAGGCTCAAAATAAAGGGATGGAGGAAAATTTACCAAGCAAATGGAGAGCAAAAAAAAAACAGGAGTTGCAATTCTCATCTCTGATAAATTAGACTTTAAAGCAACAAAGATCAAAAGAGACACAGAAGGATATTACATAATGGTAAAAGGATCAATGCAACAAGAAGAGCTAACAATCCTAAATATATATGCACCCAATACAGGAACACCCAGATACATACGGCAAGTTCTTAATGACTTACAAAGAGACTTAGACTCCCATACAATAATAGTGGGAGACTTTAACACCCCATTGTCAACATTAGACAGATCAACCAGACAGAAAATTAATAAGGATATCCAGGACTTGAACTCAGACCTGGACCAAGCAAACCTAATAGACATCTACAGAACTCTCCACCCCAAATCCACAGAATATACATTCTTCTCAGCACCACATCACACCTACTCTAAAATTGACCACATAATTGGGAGTAAATCACTCGTCAGCAAATGCAAAAGAACGGAAAGCGTAACAAACAGTCTCTCAGACCACAGTGCAATCAAGTTAGAACTCAGAATTCAAAAACTAACTCAGAACTGCACAGCTTCATGGAAACTGAACAACTGGCTCTTGAATGTTGACTGGATAAACAATGAAATGAAGACAGAAATAAAGATGTTCTTCGAAACCAACGAGAATGAAGACACAACGTACCAGAATCTCTGGGACACATTTAAAGCAGTCTCTAGAGGAAAATATATAGCAATAAGTGCCCACATGAGAAGCAAGGAGAGATCAAAAATTGACACCCTATCGTCAAAACTGAAAGAGCAAGAGGAGCAAGATCAAAAAAACTCAAAGTCTAGCAGAAGACAAGAAATAGCTAAGATCAGAGCAGAACTGAAGGAGATAGAGACACAAAAAACCCTTCAAAAAATCAATAAATCCAGGAGCTGGTTTTTTGAAAAGATCAGCAAAATAGACCACTAGCCAGATTAATAAAAAAGAAAAGAGAGAATAACCAAATTGATGCAATAAAAAACGATAAAGGGGATATCACCACAGATTCCACAGAAATTCAAACCATCATCAGAGATTATTACAAACAACTCTATGCACACAAACTAATAAGCCTGGAAGAAATGGATAAATTCCTGGACACTTGCCTCCTCCCAAACCTAAACCAGGAAGAAGGCGAAACCCTGAACAGACCCATAACAAGGTCTGAAGTTGAGGCAGCTATTAAGAGCTTACCACCCAAACAAAGCCCAGGTCCAGATGGGCTCACAGCTGAATTCTACCAGACATACAAAGAGGAGCTGGTACCATTTCTTCTGAATCTATTCCAAACAATACACAAAGAGGGAATTCTTCCCAAATCATTTTATGACACCAACATCATCCTGATTCCAAAACCCGGCAGAGACTCAACAAGAAAAGAAAACTTCAGGCCAATACCCATGATGAACATAGATGCAAAAATCTTCAATAAAATACTGACAAGCCGATTGCAACAGCACATCAAAAAGCTTATCTACCACGATCAAGTAGGCTTCATCCCGGGGATGCAAGGCTGGTTCAACATACGCAAGTCTATAAACGTAATTCACCACATAAACAGAACCAAAGACAAAAACCACATGATTATCTCAATTGATGCAGAGAAGGCCTTTGACAAAATTCAACTGCCCTTTATGCTAAAAACACTCAATAAGCTAGGTATCGATGAAACGTATGACAAACCAACAGCCAATATCATACTGAATGGGCAAAAACTGGAAGCATTTCCCTTGAAATGTGGCACCAGGCAAGGATGCCCGCTCTCACCACTGCTATTCAATATAGTATTAGAAGTTCTAGCCAAAGCAATCAGGCAAGAAAAAGAAATAAAGGGCATTCAAATAGGAAAGGAGGAAGTCAAATTGTCTCTATTTGCAGACGACATGATTGTATATCTAGAAGACCCCATCGTCTCAGCCCCAAACCTCCTGAAAATGATAAGCAACTTAGCAAAGTCTCAGGATACAAAATCAATGTGCAAAAATCACATGCATTCCTATACACCAATAACAGACTTAAAGAGAGCCAAATCAAGAACAAACTTCCATTCACAATTGCCACAAAGAGAATAAAATACCTAGGAATACAACTAACAAGGAATGTAAAGGACCTCTTCAAGGAGAACTACAAGCCACTGCTCAACGAAATAAGGGAGGACACAAACAGATGGAGAAACATTCCATGTTCATGGTTAGGAAGAATCAATATCGTGAAAAGGGCCATACTGCCCAAAGTAATTTACAGATTCAATGCTATCCCCATCAAGCTACCAATGACCTTCTTCGCAGAACTGGAAAAAACCACCTTAAACTTCATATGGAACCAAAAGAGAGCCCGCATAGCCAAGTCAATTCTAAGCAAAAAGAACAAAGCGGGGGGCATCACACTACCAGACTTCAAACTATACTACAAGGCTACAGTAATCAAAACAGCATGGTACTGGTACCAAAACAGAGATATAGATCAATGGAACAGAGCAGAGGTCTCGGAGGCAACACAACATATCTACAACCATCTGATCTTTGACAAACCAGACAAAAACAAGCAATGGGGAAAGGATTCCCTGTTCAATAAATGGTGTTGGGAAAGCTGGCTAGCCATGTGCAGAAAGCAGAAACTGGACCCCTTCCTGACACCTTACACTAAAATTAACTCCAGATGGATTAAAGACTTAAACATAAGACCTAACACCATAAAAACCCTAGAAGAAAACCTAGGCAAAACCATCCAGGACATAGGTGTAGGCAAGGACTTCATGACCAAAACACCAAAAGCATTGACAACAAAAGCCAAAATAGACAAATGGGACCTAATCAAACTCCACAGCTTCTGCACAGCAAAAGAAACAATCATTAGAGTGAATCGGCAACCAACCGATTGGGAAAAAATTTTTGCAGTTTACCCATCGGACAAAGGGCTGATATCCAAAATTTACAAAGAACTATTACAAGAAAAAAACTAACAAGCCCATTCAAAAGTGGGCAAAGGATATGAACAGACACTTTACAAAAGAAGATATACATGAGGCCAACAAACATATGAAAAAATGCTCATCATCACTGGTCATCAGAGAAATGCAAATCAAAACTACATTGAGATACCATCTCACGCCAGTTAGAATGGCAATCATTAAAAAATCTGGAGACAACAGATGCTGGAGAGGATGTGGAGAAATAGGAACACTTTTACACTGTTGGTGGGAGTGTAAATTAGTTCAACCATTGTGGAAGACAGTGTGGTGATTCCTCAAGGACCTAGAAATAGAAATTCCATTTGACCCAGCAATCCCATTACTGGGTATATATCCAAAGGATTACAAATCGTTCTACTATAAGGACACGTGCACACGAATGTTCATTGCAGCACTGTTTACAATAGCAAAGACCTGGAACCAACCCAAATGCCCATTGACAATAGACTGGATAGGGAAAATGTGGCACATATACACCATGGAATATTATGCAGCCATCAAAAACGATGAGTTTGGGTCGTTTGTAGGGACATGGATGAACCTGGAAACCATCATTTCAGCAAACTGACAGAAGAGCAGAAGATCAAACACCGCATGTTCTCACTCATAGGCGGGTGTTGAACAGTGAGAACACATGGACACAGGGAGGGGGGCACTACACACTGGGGTCAGTTGGGGGGAAATAGGGGAGGGACGGTGGGGGGTGGGAAGCTAGGGAGAGATAGCAAGGGGAGAAATGCCAGATGTAGGTGATGGGGAGGAAGGCAGCAAATCACACTGCCATGTGTGTTCCTATGCAACAATTTTGCATGTTCTTCACATGTACCCCAAAACCTAAAATGCAATAAAATAAATAAATGGGAAAAAAAAAAAAAAAAAGAAAATAGTGGTCATTACTACACAACAGGGTCAAAAGTCCTGGATTAGAATCTCAAATCTACTACTCTCCACACCAAGTTTTATAAATTATAAATCTATCTTATCATCTGAAAAAAAGATACTATCTACCCTCTCAAACAATGGTTGTAAGCATTAAAAAGACATAAAAATAAATTCCCCAATATATTCTGAAGCATTAACTATTATATCAATAATCTAGACTTATAGGAATTTATAGAGAACTCACTTTAAAAAAAAATCTGCAATCACAACTATATGAGGCAGTTTAATATCTTATATAAAACATAGGTTTTGCAATCAGAACATCTAGGTCTGAATCACAAGCATCCGCCACGTAGCTCTATATAACCTCAGACAAAACTACATTAGCAATCTGTCTCAGGCTCTTCTTATATAACGGTTACTACTACCCACATATCATAGGTTTATTATAAGGAAATGAACTATTAGAAATATATAAAACACAGGACATAAACATCCATTAAGTTATAGATTCTACTGTTATGACATGCACGATATAAATACAACAAACTGGTCAGCTGAAGATAATTATTTCATAGCAAAATAAGAGTTCCAATCAATTAAATGGTTTCAAAAGTTGAATGGAATTAGGATGAAATGAAACCAAAGAAAACTTCTGGAAAAGTTTAGGCAGACAGGGTGAGATGCTTAAGGTCACAAAAACTAACCATTCCCCAAACTTATTATTTCTATACAGAAGTCATGGAACACACGCTATTAACAAAATAAGCTAGGTGTTAGTTAAGTATTAAGAAATAAAAATCATACAAAAGCCAAATATTAAAATAAAACTTGAGGCCAGTCGCAATGGCTCTACATCTATAATGCCAACACTCTGGGAGAAGGAGGGAAGGTTGCTTGAGGCCAGAAGTCTGAGGCTGCAATCAGTTATGACTGTGCCACTGCCACTGCACTCCAGCCTGGGCAACAGAGTGAGACCCTGTTTTAAAAAAGGCTTATTTATTTCAAATCCTGCTAATCAGGGCAGAAAATCATTGTCAAGGTATGGAGATATTTTTACACAGGGTTAGCCATTATAAAACAAAAGCAAAAAACAAGAAGAATGCTAAGTTGCTGCTTCTGAAGTATAAAATATAAGTGATTTCAGATTTGGCCCCAAGAAGTATATTTGGTCTTTGATTATCTTTTTTCTTTCTCTTTATACTGTAGCACTTCCCCCATCTACTCAGCTGGGGAATGGAACGAGTGAGACTTGGAGAAGGTCTAACTATATTTTATTTTGTTAAATTTTCCCAAGTTAGGATTGGACCAGCACATTACATGGCTCCCAAGATCTTAATTCTGCCCACCAAACAAGGTCTCTTATATTAAGTTACCCTAGAGTTCCTAAAAGGCCACTAGTAGACTATTGCCAAAGGCAATACTCAATTCAAGCAACATTCGAAATAACAGCTAACACTTATACTGTACCTATCATGTGTTCTCAACAACTCTATGAAGTAGTGACTAATAATTTCTCCATTTTAATGATAAGGGCACTGAGGAATAGAGAAGTTGCCCAATATTATCCAACTAGTAAGACAGAAAGAGAGATCTAAAGGTATGCAGAACAATTCCAAAGTCCACTATCACCTAATTGGTTATATGGCAAACATCCACTAACCTGCAACTCTCATAAAGGAGTAATAATTACTATTTTCAACTTTGAACACATGGTTTATTATTGATATTTAACCAACTCATTCATTAAATTCCAACCTAAAAGCTCTTCAGAAGTTTTTTTCCAAGTCTCTCAGGCAGAATTCATTACATCATTAGACTTCAAGGTTAATAACATCAGAAAATAATTTAGCAAAAGGCCGTGAGTAATTCAAAACTCATTTGCTGAAAACCCCTATTTTAAATCTGTCTATATATCTCATTAACGCCCTGGTTTAATTTTTGAACACCCTATAACTATCCCCACCAGCACACACATATAAAAAGCTTATTTAAAAAAATAAATAAATAAAAACACTAGGTTCTATTTTGTAACCCAGTTCATTTTTGTCCTTGGATAAGAATTCAAGTCAAATGAAATATGTCTGGATGAATTCTCCTGGCTATCCTGTATAATTTATTAAGTTGGAGAAAAGATATGTGGGTGGTAACACATTTATGTTTATACAAACTTAAACAAGTTCAATGTGTATAATTTAAATTGCATTATTACTTCATTTTAAAGATATATTTCCAAGGAAAAAACGAAAAGAAACTGCCATTTCTGGCCAGTAGAAGAATGTTTAAGATTAAAAATTGGGACATCTGGTTTCTGTGCCTTGAGGTTAAGAAGCTATTAATTGGCTCAATAAAATTAAATTGATTGCTAAATTTGAGTCCAATTTCTCACATAAGGAGAATCATTAGCTACTGACTACATTAACTTACTTTCCATTTCTACCTACTATCCCTTAAACAAAAGAAGGGGTGTCGGGACATGGAGAGAGCTACTTCATGCATAAAAATTTTAAGACTGTAAACCTTCTTAAACGCAGCCCTAGAATGGAATGTGAATGACTGTACATGGCAGAACTACATTAATCCTATTTGGAACTGTTCACTGTTAAGTAACTTCTTTAAATGCAAAACAGTTTCATTCTGAAAATACAGTCTTTCTCCTTAAATTAAAAAGCATCTAGTGAGTAATTCAAGGTTGGCAATAATAACTACTATTGAGGTATCCATTTCCCATATATTTGAATTTTCTTATTGGATCCTTCACTTATTCAGTGTGAAGGCAGTAAAACCTGCTCCTTATTTCTAAATATCTGCACAATATCTGAATCACATATCTTAAGAACAAATTCTTCCTTCCAATGGTAAGATTTAAGGCATTCCTTTCTCTTAGCATTCCTTAAAATAGAGATGACAAACTAGGGTTACCAATCATCCCAGTTTGCCTGAGATAAGGGATTTCCTGGAACATAAGACTTTCAGTGCTAAATCGAAAATAAGTACAAAGAAAATTGGGTTAGCTGGTCAAACTATCACAAACTCAAATCCCTTGGAGAGCCAAGCCATGGCAACTAACATCCATTAGTGGACACGTGAATGGGTAACTGCAAAGCACATGTCTCAGTTTATTTCCATCTTTGGCTTAGAGAAGCTAAACAACAATGACTGAACCCTTCTCATCCTAAACCTATGCTGACTTAATATTTTATTCATTTGTTTGATATTAATTACGAAGCATCAGGGGCCTACATTAGCTTGATGTATTGAGTATCTGAGAGATCTAAGCAGTTCCATACAGATTATACTAGACAAAACTCTCTCCATGAGTAGTCAAGCATCCCTAAACTTCAGTTCTGTAGATAGCAAAAATTAAGTATAATGAACCACAGTCAAACATTGCTCTACCAACTCCTACTGATTTCCGCTCTCTGGAGTATTATACTACCACTGCCAAGAAGTAGGGAAATCAGTCACTGGGTTCTCAAACTGGCCATGCTCCAAAGTTATTGTTCAATTCTTAATTCCAAGGTAATGATGAAATAATGGGCCTTGTGACACAAGCTGTTTCCTCTGCCAGTCAGATACTTACACTCTCTATTCCTCTGGCCAATTCAAACAGAAGTGCCAAAGATTCACCAGCAGCTATTCTCATGTTTACATCATCACAAGAGAGGAGGCTTGGAAGCTTATGGAAATGCCTAAAAAATAGTTAGTCATTACTATGTGAATACAACCAATTATGTCCACTAAATGGTGCTTTTATAAAATATGAAACTAAAAACACATACATCTCAAGCTTTTTCTTCACTTCATTGATTGGGCATATGGTCAGCAGTAGTGTCCATGCAAGCAGCGAGCTGATATGAAGCACTGTATTAGGGGTGCTGCAAACAACAGTAGTGTCTTTCTCTTTGAGATAGGACTTAGTGAAGATATTTTCCAGACATTCCAGAGTTGAGTACAGTTCCTAATGCATAAGAATATGAAGTAAGGTAGCCATCTTAAATTATAAATAACTGCAGATAAGCAGAATCAAAGGATTTTTACTTACAGTAATGTCATCTGTGGCAATAAAACTGCAAACACCAAAGCAAGTTGCACACTGAAAAAACCATAACAAAATATATACACGTTAATGATTTTATTTATTATTCTACATCTTCCTGCTTTTATAACTCAACTTGAAAATTTTCTCAGCAATGTGATACATTAGGTCCCAAGCACTGTATATAAAAGAGGTTAGGAGAGAAATAATACTGAACTAAGATCAAAGGAAGTGGGTTTCAGCTCAAGCTTTGCTACCAAATTCACAGTATGACTTTAACAGTGATTCTGTTCATCCTTGGTCTTCTTTTACTGATCTGTAAAATCAAAAGCTTGCAAATGAATTACATAATTTCTAGAACAATTGCACCTCCATAATCTATGATTTAAACCACTGAATTACTTTTATGAGTCTATGTCAAGTAAAGGATTCTGAAAGGGTGAACGACCCCTCATTTCCTTTCTGTATGCTTTACAGATGCTTAACAGATCATTTCAAACTTCAGTTGTAATTCAAAGATAGAAAGGTTAGACATGTGAGATAAAGAAACCTACCCTATTAAAAACCTTTAAAACACTTTTAAATTCCATTGGTTTTTAAGCTGTTAAAACTATATTCTTTTGTTCTTATGAAGACTCTACTATTAAAACTTCTAAAAGAAATCAACTTCTGGCCAGGCACAGTGGCTCACTCCTATAATCCCAGCACTTTGGGAGGCAAAGGCGGGTGGATCACAAGGTCAGGAGTTCAAGACCAGCCTGGCCAACATGGTGAAACCCCATCTCTACTAAAAATACAAAAATTAGCCAGGCATAGTGGCAGGCACCTATAATCCCAGCTACTCAGGAGGCTGAGGCAGGAGAATCACTTGAAACCAGAAGATGGAGATTGCAGTGAGCTGAGGTCACACCACTGCACTCCAGCCTGGGTGAAAGGGCAAAACACCATCTCAAAAATAAAAATAAATAATAATAAAAAGAAATCAGCTTCTAAGAAATAAGCACACAAAAGAAGAAATTTCATAAAATTTAAATAACTGTCTGTTCAAACTTCCCACCTAAGGAAGGATCTCATTAATTCAGATTTCACTTATTCTGGAATATGCTGAAAAGAAGCTGGGAATCCTATAATTGCCTTTTGTTTGGGGAGGGGAAGGGCTAAACAAAAGTGAGTACACTATATGATTACAAAGGTAAAGCTTATTGAATAAAACACACTCAGAACACAACACTTACACAAACCATGTACCTGCAACATAAACAGAAGCCTTCGATTCTCAGAACATTTGTTTTAATAAATTAATCCATATAAAAATAGAATTTGTAATCTGAGATTTTATTATTCACCACTTCCCCTTTCTCCACATTTTGTCACTCAAATTCCCTCAGGTTTTTCCAAGAATTATTACAGCTTTAGGTCTTTAAAGTCACCACTGACATCAGGCCGAGGTTTCAGCCAGTTCTGTTCCAGTAATATGAGGATTATCTATGATATTAATCTGCTTGGTGTCACTATTTTATTTTCATTATATCATATTGGTAAAAATTGGACACTGTTAAAATTTAAAGTAGCCTAAGCATTAAAGGGAATTTTCAATCCATAATCCCTCTGCTAAGTAAGCACCAGAAGCAAGGCTATATCGCTCCTTTTGATGACTCTAAGTAAAACAGCCAATTAAAAACTAGAACTGGCTGGGTGCGGTGGTTCACACCTATAATCTCAACACTTTGAGAGACCAAGGCAGGAGGATCACTTGAGCCCAGGAGCTCAAAGCCAGCCCGGGCAATAAAGCAAGACCCATCTCTACAAAATATTTAAAATGAGCCAGACATGGTGGCACATGTCTCTAGTCCCAGCTACTCAGGAAGCTGAGGCAGGAAGATAACCTGAGCCCAGGAGGTCGAGGCTACAGAGAGCCATGATTGTGCTACTGCATTCCAGCCTGGGTAACAGAGTGAGACCCTGTCTGAAAAAACACCTACGACTGCCTAAATTTTATAAGGATTCCATCTGCTAAATGGGGAGGCTGAAGAGGTTTTTTAAAAATTCACAGCAACTCGGAAGTATGAAAAAGAAAATGCCTTTAAATGACCAACAAACTCATATACAACCAAAATTAAGTGACTGCTCCAAATATCTACCCAGCAGTGTTTTCTGTCATTCTAGTACTTCGAAATTACACCCATAGTTCCGTATGATTTAAAAGTTGCACAAATTCACCCAAAAAGGTGAAAAGAAAAAGAAGCAAAAGCTAATTAAATATTTTAGGATTACCAACTACTGGAGGGCACAGAGATTACTGTGACGTCATCAAACTCCAATTTCTTGGCCTCCAGGGCAAACAGCTGGACTATTCTCTGCCTCCATATGGCTGGTAAACCAAGGAACTGGATGCAAATATGAAGTGCTCTGGCTGAGTCTGCCACCTAGCTACCGTGCTGCCATATGGAGAGGACCTAGAGGTGGGCGGAGCTGCAATGGAGGCCTGGGGTTCCAGCCAACTTGCATTGGGTGGTGATGATAAAAACAAGAAATAAATTTTTACCAAGCAACTTAGACAAAGATTAATGTTACTTACCTGAAGTAATACTAAAAGGAATCTGATTTGAATGATCAATATTAAAAGTATTAAAATGTTTCAAGCTTAAAACTGATCCACTTGTTTAAAAAAACAGCTTAAGATCACGTTATTTTTCCAAATCCACTAAGACCACCTCAGATGTTTCTTTGACACAGTAAAACATGTCCATATGACCATTTCTATCACTTATTAGCACACCAAAACCAAAAAAATTAAAACCTCAAAAATTCAAAATCTAAAGCCAAGTGTTATGAGGTAAATATCAAACTATTAGAGAATGAAAGCTTTCTGAAACCCCAAAATTAGAAGATTATTTCGCAAGTCAGAATTTCAGTTTCCTATGTCTACCCAAATCCACGTAGAATTATCTTTTTTTTTTTTCTGAGACAGAGTCTCACTCCGTCACCAGGTGCCAGGCTGGAGTACGGTGGCGTGACCTCGGCTCATTGGAACCTCCGCCTTCCGAGTTCAAGCAATTCTCCTGCCCCAGCCTCCCAAGTAGCTGGGACTACAGGCGCGCACCACCACGCCCAGCTAAGTTTTTTGTATTTTTAGTAGAAACGGGGTTTCACCATGTTGGCCAGGATGGTCTCGATCTCTTACCTCGTGATTCACCCTCCTCAGCCTCCCAAAGTGCTGGGATTACAGGCGTGAGCCACCGCGCCCGGCCAGAATTATCTTTTTTAAGATACAGTGTGTGGCTCTGTTGCTCAGGCTAGAGTTCAGGGGCGTTGATCATAGCTCACTGCTGTCTCAAACTCCTGGACTTAGGGGATCCTTTCTCTTGACTCAACCTCCTGAGTAGCTGGTATGGTACTAAAGGTGCACCATGTCTGGGTGTCATGACTAGACAGATCTGTAAATGTAAATATCTTATACTTACAGTTTGCCTAACCTGGATACTAGCTGCCCCATCGCAAATGATTTTCTTTAGGATTGGTCCAAGAGTTTTCAAAATCTCTTCACTTTCAATTCCAGGGCCCAGTTGAATACAGAGAACAGATGCTAATGCTGCGGCTGCACGTTGCTCATCACTCTTACCTATAAAAGCAGCCAAGATGCAATCATGATAGTCTAACTTACTAAGACAGTAATTTCCCAAATTTGATCAATGATAAAATAGCATTTACCATTTTTGAAACCCTATGCTCCAGGCTTTGACATAAGTTACAAACTTAGGCTAACAAGCTCAAAGTATAGAAACAGACAGACAGACCTCACTCAAATCCTAGATCCCATTTATTAGCCAAATAGCGATTACTCTTATCCTCTAAACAAAGTTCCTCATCTGTAATATGAAGATTAGTATCTATCTTATGGGAGTATTTTAACAGTTCAACTAAATGTATTTCAAGCAAATTTCTGTCTTCAACCTCCTTAATGAACTGATGTAAACAGTGCTCAAATTGCCTTTAAATTACTCTCCTAAGCATTTCAGATGTACACAGCCCATCAGGTAAACCTTCGGGGTTTCCCACCAAAATTTTTTTTTAAATAAATAAGGGATTAAAAATAAACAACTCTTTAAAACTATAAAAAACATATTTATTAGACTACATTTGAATTTATTAACTTTTTTTTTTCCAGACGGTCTCACTATCAAGCTGGAATGCAGTGGTGCAAAAAATACACTCATATAAAGGTAAATATAAATTAACTCTTAAGAACTGTATAGGTTGGGCACGGTGGCTCACACCTATAATCCCAGCACTTTGGGAGGCCGAGGCGGGTGGATCACAAGGTCAAGAGATGGAGACCATCCTGGTTAACAAGGTGAAATCCCGTCCCTACTAAAAATACAAAAATTAGCTGGGCATGGTGGCACGCACCTGTAGTCCCACCTACTCGGGAGGCTGACGCAGGAGAATTGCTTGAACCCAGGAGGCGGAGGTTGCGGTGAGCCGAGATCACACCATTGCACTCCAGCCTGGGTAACAAGAGCGAAACTCCGTCTCAAAAAAAAAAAAAAAAAGAACTGTATATACCCCAGGTACAGGGCAAACACTAAACTATTACCTAGCAAATTAAAATTTTATTTAAAATGCAGACTAAAATGGAATTTTTAAAGGTCATCTAGTCCAACAACCAGTATAGCATATAATTTGAATCTGAAACACCTTTAACAGAGCCATTGTTATCTTTAAAAAGCTGGCTCTGCTATCACCTATACCAATAACAACATATTTAAGCTTAGACCCACCTCAGTTTTCCTAGGCCTCTCTTTATTCAATACAATGGAAGAGGTGAATTTTATCAAAGGTTTCACTTACAACAAAATGTTTTTGGTCAGGTAAAATGAGAAAAATAAGGACATAAAGCTTAGTTCATTCAATTTCTTAGAAGTGCATTTCTACATTTTTGGTGCTAGAATATTTTGCTAATAAAATAGTGATAGTGGAAGAAACTTATTTTCATAATGTTCTTACTTGGCGGAATAAGTTGGCAAACACCAAATCTTATTTTGTTTTGTTATAATAGAAACCAAATATTACTTTGTTGCCCAGGTGGTCTCCAACTCCGGGATTCCAGCAATCCTCCCAAATTGGTCTCCCAAAATGCTAGGATTACAGATGTGAGCCACCATGCCTGGTAACAAATCTCTTTAAATTTGGTGGTTCCTAAAACTGCTAAGTCTGGTAACACTGAACTTTAAGATCTAATGACATTATCTTTAAGATCTCTCTTTGGTTTTAAAAAATTCTATCACTGTAACAATTTGAATTCCAGAATTTCTATTACGAAGTTCTAGAATTCAAATATTCCAAGGGATATCCTGAAAATGATGTAATTTACAGGTACGATCAATGTTTTAAATAAGTGCAAGGGAAAAATGAGCTAACTGTCTGACATACACTTACAAGCTTATCTGACACACACTTTCAAGATTTTCTGGTATAACAAAAGAATGACAATCACCTCTTCTGATACAAAAAAGAATGATGACAATCAACCCCAATCCTTCTTAGTTTCAAGCTAATTTTTTTACATAAAACAAAAACAAGTCTCATTCTGAACTATAACAAGATGGTACACTCCTTGACATTAGAAAGTTTTAAGAGTGGGCCAGTGTTCCAGTGCCATTACTGAATGTTATGGAAAAATAGGTAACACACTCCTTATTAGTTCTGTGTCTGTGACTTAAAAATAAAGCCATTACCTTTTTTCAGGCAGCGTTCAATACTGTCAGTTAAAGTCATTCTTCTTTCCAGAATAAATTCATACAGCATTTTTGAAGACAGCGCATTTTTAATACCTTCAAGAGCTGCTTGCCTTGTCTTTGCACTATTTAAAACCCAATGTAGGAGAAAGATCCAGTTGGAGTATATAATAAATAACTTTTTAAAAATCTAATATTTCCTTCTAAACTTTATCTATGTGTAGACTTTTTAAATCTCGTTGTCATCAAGCTCTAAGCATCTGTCAATAATATAATTTAATATCCATCTATGATTCACCTTAATACACAAAACACTTAGGCTGCCTTATATCATGGCATTTTTCTTGGTTTGATAGCCACAACGTTAAATGTCTTCATAATATTTTATTGTTTCAATCAACAAGTATAGCTTCAATGCAGTGTTTTCCTATATTACATATTTAAGTAAATTTACACTTTTTAAAAAAAACTACAAAAGTCTAGAATTGTATCTTCAGGACTTTTTAATTCTATTAAGGTCAGATCAGGAGCTATAGTGAAGAAAAACAATAAGCTTTGACATTTTTTCATATCATAACAACATTACCAGACAAGCAGCTTAAAGTAAGCTTTCATTATCATTTTTGGTTGAAGATTAACTTTTAATTCAACAAATTCATTTCTATTATAATCAAATAGTTACGTATATGCTATTATGCTGGAACAATGACTAATCTGACTCAATCTAAATTCTAATGGCATGTTACTACCCACATTAAAGTCCAACGGAACAAGAAACATTATCCAAAGCAAACAAATTAAGCTTTAAGAAAAATATATTGCTATTATCTAAGAGCTGCACAAATTATATATATGTAAGGTAGCTGATCAGAATCACACAGAATACTCACTACTCTTAGCTTTTTAATAAGATCAAGCACAGAATCACACAGAATGGAGTTTCCCGTAATGCCTACCTCTTATCCAGGGTTAGGTCAATTAATCCTTTCAACTTATATTCTAGGTCTTCTTGAGTTCCTTCCTCATCAAGGACTTCTGGTCCTAAGAAATAATATAAACCAACCACTGTAATTTAAAAGAAAAAAGGCGGACAGGGAATAATAGTATACCTCAGCTACAAGAATTCTTCCATCTAAAACATTTTATCTGAAGTTGCAAATTTAAATGTAAAACTCATACCATCTTCAGCAAAACTGGAAGGATCGCTATAACCACTGCAATGGCTCATTGTTTCAATTGATGCATCTTCATCACTAAAAGGTTGAACATTTCGATGCTGGCCACCTAGTAGGTAAAAGAGGAAAGAGGTAAATTATTTAATTGCCATATATTTAAATATTAAACTTTGGAATTTTTAAGTTTACTTAAGAGAAATCCAGCAATAAAACCAGACTTATTTTAGAAAAAGAGATAACTGTATCACAAATGAACATACTTAAATATTCCTAAACCAAGTCAGTTCACCTACTATGTATTTCAAAGCGCCAATGATACATCAACTATATGCATCAGTCTCCTAACAAGAGGCACTCATTTTTTATGACACAAAAACTGATATGAAGATGGGCACAGTGGCTCCCGCCTGTAATCCTAGCACTTTGGGAGGCCCAAGGTGGGTGGATCATTTGAGGTCGGGAGTTTGAGACCCACCTGGCCAACGTGGTGAAATCCCGTCTCTACTAAGAATACAAAATTTAGCCTAGTGTAGTGGTGCATGCCTGTAGTCCCACCCACTCCGGAGGCTGAGGCAGAAGAATCGCTTGAACCCAGGGGGCAGAAGTTGCAGTGAGCCAAGATCATGCCATTGTACTCCCTGCCTGGATGACAAGAGTAAAACTGCGTCTTGAAAGAAAAGTACCAATGCTGTTACTAAAAAAATAAAATTTTTTTTAAAACTAGAATCTTTCTTCCAACTTCATTAACTTCAGGAATAAATACACAGTCACTTAGGGATTATGTATTAATAAAAGGACTGCCCAGTCATGAACTACATTCAGCACTAAGTTAAATTAAGTCCCAAATTCTGCCCCAAAAGTGACTCTGAGTCACCTAATTAACCTCTGAACCTAATTCCCTTTCGAAATCAAAGTTCGTATGTTCAAAAGCCACCACCTTAAGGGTTTTGTTTTTTTAATCCTCTAAATTTAAGCCTGTGGCTGTTGGGCTGTTTTTTTTATTGTTTTATGGAGTTGTCTTTTTTTTTTTTTTAATCAAAACAGAGAATTTAGCCGATTTTTAAATTAACATAACAAGCAAGTGGCCTTCAGATTTGCTTGCGTGGTGCCAAAGTAGTAAAGCATAAAGATTAAAAGTAATAAAGCCAAATCTCAAAATTTCTTAGAGTGCTTAGGACAAGAAGAAACAAAGAACTATGATATCATACTCTATTTCTGGATCTGTCTTCCTCGTGTTTATGACTGAAGTCATGGCAATAGATGAGTGTCATCTGATTAATTTTACATTTATTCACAAGTCAGTTCACAGTTTTTCTTTTTCACAGCCTCTTTCTAAGAGTATTCCTCTTATGCAGCTCTTACTGTGCTCCCCTAACTCATCAGTATTAATGATTTCTAAGATTTAAGGGAAAGAAAAAAACACATACATACATATACATATATATCTCAAGAAAAAGAACCCTGTTATAAATGTCTGATATCTAGGTCAAACTCACCCACCTTGTGATTCTAAGTACCATTAAAGAGATGGTACTCTAGGCAAATAAAGTACTTATTTCTAGAGGGCTTATTAACAAGGTTTTGTACTTTCTTGAAAATATTCTCTTTGAATTAAGTGCTATGACATACCTGTATAAAAGAAGTCAATTTTATTAGCTTCCTAGAACTCTCCACTAAGATAAAAATAAAGACTTTAAATGGAAAACTCATTAATAAAGACAATTTGGTTATATAGGGACGACCTCATTTGAATTCCACTTCTTTTTGATGTCACTTAAAAATACCAATTAGGAGCCGGGCGCGGTGGCTCAAGCCTGTAATCCCAGCACTTTGGGAGGCCGAGGCGGGTGGATCACAAGGTCAAGAGATCGAGACCATCCTGGTCCACATGGTGAAACCCCGTCTCTACTAAAACTACAAAAAATTAGCTGGGCATGGTGGCATGTGCCTGTAATCCCAGCTACTCAGGAGGCTGAGGCAGGAGAATTGCCTGAACCCAGGAGGCAGAGGTTGCGGTGAGCCGAGATCGCGCCATTGCACTCCAGCCTGGGTAACAAGAGCGAAACTCCGTCTCAAAAAAAAAAAAAAAAAAAAAAAAAAAATACCAATTAGGTAAGTGGCTTGTAAGTAAGCAAGAGTTTGTGCAATTTTCCATCTCTTCTACTCGACTATTATTTATTATTTATTAAATATTCACATAGGACCAAGTTAAAGTTAAAAAGTCAATCTCATCCCCATACGCCCCCAGTTCCACTTCTGAGAGGCAACCACGGTTAACAAGTTGTAGCACACACTTCCAAAGATATTCAAAGCATGTAGAGTGCTTTATATTAATCAAAGAATTATTTTCCATTTGTTTACATATGCCAAAATTCAGTGGTGAAATGGATCTTTCAGTGAAAAGGTAGCAGCTATAAAGACGATAAAAGGTCACAAATGAGCTTTGAGGCAAAATTTAAAAGGCAATCCCCACACAGCAACCAGAGGCCTGTATATATAGGTACTGGAAGCACAAAGAGGGAAGGAGGCTTGCCCAGAAACTTTAGACCGGAATAAAGGTTTGCGCGTGATTGAGGCCATAACTAACATCGTTACTACTTTCAAAATGGCTTTTGCTTGCTGTTTCTTTATTTCCATTTCATCAACAAAAGGGTAAAACAATAAAATAAATATCTTCTAGACAAAATTCAAATGTTTGATTCAGGTGAGGAAAAGCTAAAACCCAGTGGTAAAAAGTATCCTCAGGCCACGCACTGTCCCAGCACTGTGGGAGGCTCCTGACCAGCTTGGCCAACATAGACCTTGTCTCTACAAAAAATTTAAAAATTAGCCAGGAGTGGTGTTACATGCCTGGAGTCCTAGCTACAAGAGGCTGACGAGGGAGAACTGCTTGAGCCCAGGAATTAAGAGGTTGCAGTGAGCTATGATCACACCACACTGCACTCTATCCTGGGCGACAAAGCCAGACCCCCTTTTTCCCTTAAAAGTATCCTCAATTCACATAGAGCAACCAGAGGCCACAATAAACTGATTACATATTCTACATCTTGATAAAGAATGAATTTCATGAACATGAAGAGCATGCAAAATAAAGAGGCACCTAAAAAAATGCGGGGAAATGCTGTTAATAAGAATCCCTCCCTATGGTTAATTATTAAATGTTTAATAAATGATCACGAGTTTTTGAGCTTTTTAAATGCCAGTTTCCAATAAACTTTAAAAAGATAACCTGCATATTTACTTTTCTTATGAACAAAGGACTATCATTCTGAGTGGCAACCGTGGCAGAGTGACAGCTGTGTCCAAAAATACCTAATGGCTAACAGCTCCAGTGTGATGACGTCGGAAAATACTCCAAGATTTAACTCCTGTTTAAATTTCTACATAAAATGATATTACCCAGTTTAATATCCCATTTAAGTTTAGTGGGGTCTCTCCTAGAAGGGCCTTCCGATTGGAGTCCTTTTTCTTAACCATATGATAAGTAGAAAACCATAAATTCAGTTAAGCACCTACCCATCCCATCCAGGAAAAGCTTCAACTTTGTAGCGAGGGCACAGTAACCTCAACTTTTAGCCAATTGCAACCTGAGGTCTTCACCACCCTGCCTATCTGGGACTCACTGCAGAGAACATACAGAATGCAGCACAAAGAGAACGAGTTTCTTTCCCCCAGGAACAAGAGGTCGCCTCGGCTGGTCGCAGAGGGGCTGGAGGCTCGGGACTTCTACAGGTGCCAATTAGGGGCAGGAGCACAGCCTAATGGCCCCAGGCCTCCGACGCCTCCGCCTGGTCAGGTAGACACGCGGGACGGAAAGCCTCTCCAGCGCCTCTGCGTCACCCGGGGCCCACCGCGCAAGGCCCAGGCCGCGTGACGCAAGAGCCTGTCCAAACCCGCCGGACGTTTGGCATCCCCGGGAGCTCCATGTTGGAGCCGGGGGGTCAACGGCGGCCAGTGACAGCACGGACTCAACTCCCAGCTCTGCCCTACTCGTGGTTGGGGAAAGGTCGGGCGAGGTCGCCGCAGAAGGAACTCTAAGGATAGTTCATTTCTCGCCCAGCTCTCGGTCAGCCCCTGTCCCGACACCCTCTCAGGCGCACGGACCCATTCCTCCCCGCCCCCAAGGCCGGTGCCCAAGAGTCCGGTTCGCACGCCAGATCTAAACCGCGCAGTGCGCGGCGCCCAAAGCACGCTGGGAATTGTAGTTCAGTAGCCAAACCACGCACCCTGGAAACGCAAACATGTACAGCAGAGCGAGAACTACAACTCCCACTGTGCCCAAGCATGGGAGACTCGCCAGTCTGGCCGGTAACCGGCATGCCGGCGGCGGGGATACCCCTTACCTGCCGTCGCCGCCGTCGCAGCAGCTGCCCCTGAGCCGCCGCCGCCAGCACTGCCACCGCGGTGGGGAGTGTTCCGCTTCTTGTTCTTCGGCATCGTGGGACGCCCGGTGCCGCCTAGAGTCGGAGCTTAGCGAGGATCAGCCGATGGAGCTGCACTTTTTACTCGTGCGTCTGTGCGGCGGGCAGCTGAGAGGCGAGTCTTCGGCCAACAACAGAGGCGAGAAGCGGCGGGGGTAAGAGTGGGCGGTGGCGGCAGCAGAAATCCCCGTGAAGAGCTGTGATCGGAAACGATACATGTTTCTCTCTAGCGCGGGAGCTAAGGCGGGGCGGTTGAGGACACGACGCCTTAAGTAGCAAGACCGCCGCCTGTCGTCACCATGTGTGGGCGGGACTTGAGCGCCCTCAGCCAATCCCTGCACACCTCCTCACTGGAATCCTCCTTCGGGCGGGGCGCGGATCCTGCCTACAAATCCCATGCGGCAAGTCTTCCCTCCGTGCCCGGGGAGTCGGTCCTCGTGGCCTCACTGAATTCTGGGAAACGTAGTAAGGCTGGAGCCGGGGCCTCCCAGCCCTCTCTTACCAACGGGCTTTTCTGCCCACTTGCTTTTTCCCGGTGACCCCACCCCTGCCTCGGTGCGGCCCCCGCCTTGGAACTGGGTGAGGTAGGCACCGGCGATGCGCAATGGGGCAAGTACGCTCGATGACGAGAGCCGGCTTCCAGGTGGCACCTACGCAATAACCTTTGCTCCTCTTTCTCCGGAGGCTCGTGTTCTCCTTAACCTTTCCTCTACCTCCCTGCGGGCCCCTGCCGGACACAGCTTTCTCTCTCCTGGGGAGCATTTCCGTGGTTTTAGTTGTTCAACTAGTTAAGCGATCATCAGTACTGTACCTGTAATTGGACCGTGGTTCAGAGATATGTGTCCCCCAGCCCCCCAAAAAAGAAATGCTTTCGTCTTCTTAGTTGTGGAGTTCGTGTATGTCTCCGATTCTAGACTAGGAATATATGGCGATTCAGTGTCCTGGGTTTCTATACAAGAATGTGTCCCTTAACAATACCACCTGCCAGCTGGGAGGTCAATTGAGGGTAAAAGTTTCTGAGAACTTAACAGCTGGTAAAACGAACATGAGTTATAAGTATCAATAATCGCAGTGTTCCTTTTTTTTCTCAAGGCACTCCTAGATCTCTGTCTTCCTTGCTAGGACATTTGTCAAGTATTTGGAGCCTGTTATTAGGCTCATATACTATGCTTATGATAGATCAAAGTCCCTGACTCACCTCAATGTAGGTGAGTCATCTGCCACCCCACCTCTCAGCTGAGCTCCATTCTTTTATTTTCAATTTCCTGTAGCACATTTCCACCAGAATGTTCCACCTGTACCTCAACCCAACATCTTTGAAACAAATAACTATGTTTCCTTCTTCCTATCTTCCTTTTGTGTGTTCACTGTACTATTTATTATTATCCCATATGTTAAATTCCAAAACTCAAATTCATAGTCTGTTTTTCTCTTTGATGCACTCCCACCCCCCGCAAAGCAATTAGTTTTAAAATAACACTCTTAAATTCCTGTCCTATTCTGTGATCACACGTGACCTCAGTTCATGCCTAGGCATTTTAAGCGATCTCCCAATCTTTTCAGCCATGTTTCATGCACAGTAATGCTGCCATATTTATTTGTGTGTCCCTTATTTTACTAATCCACCTGCTTTAATAGTTGCTTCAGAACATTCCATGGGTCCCATGACTAATATATTAAATGCCAACCCTCTTAGCCTGGCCCCTGACTCCCTTTCCAGCCTCCCTTTCACTGCTTCCTCATACAGTCCTTGTTCTTCAGCCAAACAGGACTGCTTTTCATTTCTAACACACAGCTCTGTTCTCCTACCTCCATTTCCTCATTCATATTCTTTCCTGTTCTTGTAATGCCTTTCCTCCCATCTTCACCTTAAGAAATTTTATCCACCTTTCAAGATCTTTCTCATGCTAGATCATGAAGCCTTCATGAAGGTGATCAGGAAGGCTTCATCTTCCTGAAGCCTCCAGCCAGAATTATTTCTTCCTCCTCACAACTCTTTGTCACTCATCCTAATAATGCCCTAATGGCACTTACTACCTCCCACATGGTCTATTCAAAGATGTTATTTAATGGACAACATTTCAGGGTTGCTTTTACTTTGTTTAATCCTGAAGCAGCCAGTAAACTGCACAGAGCACAGAAACCAGATACAGAGGCAGGTTGTGGGGGAGAAAGCAGCTCCCACTGACCCCTTGTACCTGGTAGAGGCATACTGCAACTCAGTGACAGGGCCGACATGGAATGAGATGTCTCATAGAATTGTAGACTCAATAACTTTTATAACCCAAGGCTCTTCATCATCCAGAAACAACTTATACTATACATAAGGCAATAGTTTTGCTACTCTGCCAGCCACATCACCAGGGCCTAACGTCCAGGCTCCAGGCCTGGAAATGTGTGCTTTGCATTTGGGGCAGGGGCTTTTTTTCCATATAGCTTCCCTTCTCTTAATTTTTCTTTGGCAGCCTGTATGGCCCACCATATCATATACGTACTTGTTTTACATTTATTTATGAACACATCTGTCATCTCATGAAATTACCAGCTTCCCAAGAACAAAAATATTGTTTTCTTTTTCATTTGTTTTTTTCTTTCTTTCTTTTTTTTTTTTTTTTTTTTTTGAGACGGAGTTTCACTCATGTTACCCAGGCTGGAGTGCAATGGCGCGATCTCGGCTCACCGCAACCTCCGCCTCCTGGGTTCAGGCAATTCTCCTGCCTCAGCCTCCTGAGTAGCTGGGATTACAGGCACGCGCCACCATGCCCAGCTAATTTTCTGCAGTTTAGTAGAGACGGGGTTTCACCATGTTGACCAGGATGGTCTCGATCTCTTGACCTTGTGATCCACCCGCCTCGGCCTCCCAAAGTGCTGGGATTACAGGCTTGAGCCACCGCACCCGACCTTTCTTTCTTTTTTAATTTACAGACCCAGGAACTTGAAAAAATCTTGCTTTCATCATTTCTGTATCCCTTATGGCACAGAAAGAAGTGTTACATTTGAAACTGAAATTATAGTCAGCATATATATATATACATATATGTGTGTGTGTGTGTGTGTGTGTGTGTGTGTGTGTGTTAAATGAACATTTAAGAAATAATTGTTGGCTGGGCACAGTGGTTTACACCTGTAATCCCAGTACTGTATGAGGCAGAGGCAGGCGGATCACATCAGGAGATTGAGACCATCCTGGCCAATATGGTGAAACCCTGTTTCTACTTAAAAATACAAAAATGTGCTGGGTATGGTGGCGCATGCCTGTAATCCCAGCTACTTGGGAGGCTGAGGCAGGAGAATCACTTGAACCAGAGAGTTAGAGGTTGCAGTGAGCCGAGATCGCACCACTGCACTCCAGCCTGGCAACAGAGCGAGACTCCATCTCAAAAAAATAATAATAATTGTTGACTTGATTTTTCTGGATCAAGGAAAGGGAGAAACTACATATCATTACATATGTGAAGTATATCCTTCAGTATAATGAATTCTGAAAGATACTGTACCTGTGACAAAAATTACCTTACTATAGTTCTATGCCCACAGTTTAGCTCCAGATCAATACAAGTATCACAAAGATTTAGCCCAACTCCTCATGGGACAGTGGTCTTCGGCTCCACATACTGTTTTGCATCATATTTAAAGAAATTAGAAGACTCCAAACTGAGTCACTAGATGATTACAAATACCAGGAAGCAAGGGGAAGCACAAAGGGGAACAGGAAAAGGGGTTTTCTCCAGACTTTGCCTTTTCATTCAGGAAAGACTATCCTCCCCAGCATGTTTAAAGAAATTAGAAGACTCCAAACATTGAGTCACTAAATTATTACAAATACCAGGAAGGCAGGGAATACACAAAGCGGAACCGGAAAAAGGGGCTTTCTCCTGACTTTGCCTTTTTCTTCAGGAAAGACCACCCTCTCTAGAAACTTCCACCTACATGTTGACCAGAACTGTGTCACAGGATGCTCCCTAGCTGCAAGGAGGACAAGTATTTTTGACTGGGCTCATTAGCAAACAAAATTGAGGTTCTATTGTTAAGAATGAAGGGGAAATCATTGATATAGGGTAGGCAAATAGCAATGTCTGCCTCATATACCAGAAGGCAAAATTCTCTCACGCTCTAATAAATATCACATATTTGTTACCAATAAGACATTATGTGCTGCCTCAACATTTAAGTCATAATAATATATTCTCCTCTTACAAAACAACTTAGTTTAACATTCCATCAAACAGAAATCACCATCAGGGTAAGTATACTCAAATGTTGCAAAAATAATTCTTACATTAATTAGAATTTAGGGGCACACCTGAGAAGAGTTCTAAGTTCTCATGGAGTCTGTGTGTTGATGACTTTGATTCGAGAACAAGTAATAGAGATAAGACTCAGTATTCAGACCTTCCTTGAAGGCATCAACATGAAAGGTTTTCTTTAAATGACTTTTGTCATGGCCTTCTTAGGAGTCTCTGCAAAGCCCTGAGCAGAAATAATGCCTCCCAGATCCTCCATGCAGGGCTTACCAGAATCTGTATTTTGCCGATATCTCCCAAATGACTTCTCTCATCACCTAATACAGTCCTTTTCCTAATGCCATATCAAACTCTTAGCCAGTCTCTCAGCTCACCACTCTGAAGCTTGTGGGCCTCACCTAGGTTTGGCACCTGCCTCTCTCCCTGTTGCATCTCCTGCCCCTCTTTTCACCCACTGCACTTCAGCCACACTAGTCTTTGCCAGTTCAAAAACACAGTTTATTCTCTGCTTAAGACTTTTGTAACAGCTCCTCCCTCTGCCTGATATGATCATCCCAATCTTCCCACAGTCTTCAGACTGAGCTTAAATGACGCCTCCCTGAAGAGGCCCTCCCACTCTCCCACTCTTCCACTCTCCATTCTAAGGTCACATCCTCACTCCACCTACCACCAGCACCTCCACCCTGCTTAGATTCTCCCAAAGTACATCTCACTACTTAATATTTTTCTAGCCCAGTTATTTTCGTCTCTCCTACTAGAATGTTAGAATTGCAAGAAAAGAGATCTTGTCTGTTTTAATCACTGTTGTATCTTCAGGACTGGAACAGTACGTGGCACTTAAATATTCCTTTAGTGTGTACTGAATGTTTATACTACTCCTGAGAAGAATAAGCATAAGAGGAAGAAGATGAATCTGGCAGTCCTGGAATACTGTAAGGTGGGTGAGAATGGCAAAATAAGTCACCTTCATCTAGAGTGCTCTTCAGATGAATGTGGTGCTGGAGCGTTTATGACCAGCCACTTTGACAGACGTTATTGTGGCAAATGTCTCATGTACTGCTTCAGCAAACCAGAAAACAATTAATTGTGTATGAATTAATAAAAGACATGAACTAACACAACATATTGACTAAATGGATAAATGTATTAATAATTAAATGTCACTCCTCTGCCTAGAACATCCTTTTCTATGATCTCCCCGTCATCCTTAAAGTCACTGATCCTGGGTCACTGATCCTAGGCCCTGCAACTTGTCTGATTTAAATGTCTTTTTTGTTCCTGTAGTGCCTTCTTTAGACTGGCATTAATTATATGTATTGTAGTTCTTTTTAACTTTTTTAAAATTGTATTGTATTTCTTGATTACGTGTCTGTTTTTCCCTCAGGCACAAGCTACATGTGGGCAAAGTTCAGTTTTGTCACTTCTGAAACACACATGTAACACTTTTGTGCAAATTAGAAACAGAACACCAAGCCTGATGACTGTTTATGAGCCAGAATCCAGTCACCAATCTCCCTTCAGCAAGAAACAACCTATACATCTGTACATAGTGGCCCAGATAGATAATAACTGTGTATGTTTAATTGAATGAGGGAGTGAATTTCCTCTGTATCTTAGTAGTTTTTCTAAAAGCAATGGAACTAATGTAGGAAAAAGTATGAGGCTAACATTTATTGAAAATCTACACTGCCACTGTCCTATACTGTTTTCACAACTCTCATATAATTCTTATAGCAATCCTATGCGATAAAGATTAGTTTTACCATTTTGTGGATGAAGAAATGAGCTCAGAGAGGTTTTGCAACTTCCCCAAGGTCATACGATTGGTAAACAGGGAGCCTGTGATGAAAACCTATGCCTATCTGATTCCAAGTTTGCCCCTAGATGGCCTTGGCCACATGGGAACCTGACTGCTTGTTCCCAGGAGTCATGGGTTTTCTTGTTTGCTTTTTTTATAATATCAACTTTTATTTCAGATTCAGGGTGTACATGTGCAGGTTTGTTACATGGTTGTGTTGCATGATGCTGAGGTTTGAGATATGAATGATCCCGTCACCCAAGTAGTGAGCATAGTATACAATAGTTTTTCTTTTCTTTTTTTCTTTTGAGATGGAGTTTCACTCTTATTGCCCAGGCTGGAGTGCAATGGCATGATCTCGGCTCACTGCAACCTCTGCCTCCCAGGTTCAAGCATTTCTCCTGCCTCAGCCTCCCAAGTAGTTGGGATTACAGGCATATGCCACCACACCCGGCTAATTTATTATTTTTAGTAGAGATGGAGTTTCTCCATGTTGGTCAGGCTGATCTTAAACTCCCAACCTCAGGTGATCCACCAACCTCAGCCTCCCAAAGTGGTGGGATTACAGGCATGAGCCACAGCGCCTGGCCCCCAGTAGTTTTTCAACTCTTTCCCTTCTCCTTCCCTCCTGCCTCTAGTAGTCTCCCCAGTGTCATTGTTGCCATTTTTATGTCCAGAGTCATGAGTTTTGTTTGTAATCCTTCGAGAAAAGACCCAGTGAAGTTAAATCTTGCCTTGTTTCCCTTTTTTTTAAGAGTCTCTTGATCCCTAGTATTAGTATACAGGCGACATTCAATTATTGACTCCCTGATGATTGTTTGCCAGTGTAAGTTTTTTCTGATATATCTAAAACTTTAGCAGAATTTTATTACTAAACAGTAATGTTATTCCATCAAATAATTTTTTACATGGATTATCACTTGTTATGTTTTAGATTGCATTGTTTTCTTAATATGTTTGCAATTTTTGTTTTATTGCCAAGAATGGTGATAATACAGCATGCTAAATTTGAGATCCCTGTTTGTTAAGAAATGATACAGTAGGCAAATTTAGTTAGAACTGTTTAAAGCCTGAAGATATATTTTGTTTGCTTTTTTCTTTTTGTTGTGTAGAAGATACTTCTTTGTAGTTGTCAGTTTTGAAATTACATGCACTTTCTCTAATGAAATTTCTGACAAAAGACACTAAGAGTAATGTTCTGTTGTCTTCTAAAATGGGAATGTTGCTCATCTTATAACTTTGCAGTATTATCAATAATAAAATATGAGAGTGTGTTAGCAGGATACCGTGAGCCAGAAGTACCATAATACACACAGCCAAACTAGGAGGGTTATGACACATTGTGTTGGAAGAACTTTTTATGGCAACAGCATAAATTATTTTTCTGTTGAACATAGGGAATGTCATTGGACTTTTCCATTTGGATATCCTCTGACTCTTCATACCAAACATAACCAAAATGAACTTGCTTTTTACCAACCTCTCTACATCTCTACATTCTACAACCAGTTTTTTTTTGTTGTTGTTGTTTTGTTTTTTAGAACTACAAGAAAAGAGATCCTGTCTATTTTATTCACTGTTGTATCTTCACTACTGGAACAGTACATGGCACTTAGATATTCCATTAGTATTTACTTAATGTTTACACCACTCCTGAGAAGAATAAGCTTAAGAGAAAGAAGGCGAAGCTGGCTGTCCTGAAATACTGTAAGGTGAATAAGAATGGCAAAATAAATCACCTTCATCCAGAGTGCTCTTCAGTTGGATGTGATGCTAAAGCCTTTATGGCTAGCCACTTTGATAGACATTATTGTGACAAATGTCTTACTTATTGCTTCAGCAAACCAGAAGACAATGAATTGTGTATGAGTGAATAAAAGACATAAACTAACAAAATATATTTACTGAATGGATAAATGTATTAATAATTAAATATCACTCCTCTGCCTAGAATATCCTTTCCTACAATCTCACCATCATCCCTTAAACATACTATTTTCAGCTGATCTCCTGAGCGACCCAGATAACTATACTTTAGCCAACCCCCTCAATACCACACCGTGTGGGGGGATTTTTTTTGAAACAGAGTTTTGCTCTCGTCACCCAGGCTAGAGTGCAATGATCTGATCTTGGTTCACTGCAACCTCCACCTCCTGGGTTCAAGGAATTCTCCTGTCTCAGCCTCCCAAGGGATTACAGGAATGCACCACCACACCCAGCTAATTTTTGTATTTTTAGTAAAGAAGGGGTTTCACCATGTTGGCCAGGCTAGTCTCAAACTCCCAACCTGAAGTGATCCACCCACCTCGACCTACCAAAGTGCTGGGATTACAGGCAGAGCTACCGCGCCCGGACTTTTTTGTTTGGTTGGTTGGGTTTTTTTTTTTTTTTTTGTAGACAGATCTCCCTCTGTCATCCAGGCTGGAGTACAGTGGTGCCATCACAGGTCCCTGCAGCTTTGACCTGCTGGGCTCAAGCAATCTGCCTGTCTCAGCCTCCTGAGTAGCTGTGATACAGACACATGTCACCACACCCACCTAATTTATTTATTTATTTATTTAGAGATGGGGTCTTGCTGTGTTGCCTAGGCTAATCGCAAACTCTTGAGCTTACGCAATCCTCCCACCTCAGCCTCCCAAAGTGCTGCGATTACAGGTGTGAACCACCACACCCAGTCTTCAGCCAGTTCTTGTTCCCAGCTTTCTCTTTGTGGTAGTACTAATCTTATGGCCAACAACCAGAGAATCTTAAATACTTGAAAAATTCTTAAGGGGTGATCTACTTCTGTCTCATCTAGGAAACTATTGACAACATGATTAAGATCCAAGGCTCTAACTAAGTATTCCAGGGTTCAAACCCTGGCCATACTATTTGCAATGGATTCTTGAGCAAGTAACTTCACTTTCCATGCCTTGGTTTTAATGTGGCTAATGATAGAACCTATTTCATGTGGCTGGAATGAGGAATACATGACAATACATGTAAAGCCTTAGCCCAGTACTCAGCACATAGTAAACAATTAACGTTAGCCATTAATATTAGTAAGCAGATATTAATCCATTTTTTCTTAACTTTGCCAGTGCTAGGATTCACACAACCCTTCAGGGTAGCTCATTCCAACAGTGGATAGTTGTCATTTTTTGAAAAGTCTTAATTCCTTCAACAAACATTCTTCAGATGCCCACTATGTACCAATGTTCTAGAGCATGAGAACAAAGAGATGACTGAAAATAGAGTGTTTGTCCTCATAAAGTCCCTAGTCTAGCAAGAGAACTCAGCACCAGTTGGCCTGTGGCTGTCTGTCCCTCTCAGCCCATCTGGAGATGACTCTTGCTTCTCTCCTGACTGATCAGCTTTCATTACCCACCCCCAAGGACATGACCAAAGAGGTCCCTCCCCTCTACCACTAAGCAATGAGTTCATAGGCTCCTTAGAGAGTCCAGTCATCACTCCTGGAGCAAGTCAGCTTGCCGCAGTGAACCTCCATTTCCTTATCTCAAAATGGGAGTCAATAATCCCTGCCCTATTGATGTCACTGGACTGTCATAAAAATGACATCATCATGCAAAAGTCTTTGTAACCTGCCAAGTACTCTATGATGATGAGATACTCCTTATATTAAACCAAAGAAAGAAATGACTCTCCTAAAGATGTAATTTTACACATCAGTAAGCAAGGGAAGATCTTTTGGCTGGGAATTGATAAAGCGGTTAAGAGGAGAAATTTACTAAGCCCCAGATCATACCAGCATTGCTCCTAAAAATCTTATTGGAGTTATGCTGGAGGGTCACCAAGTTTTAGATCCAGACAGACAGAACTAGGCAAAATGCCTTATCAACCACTTACTAATTTGGCGAGTATGTGCAAGTTCCTTAATCTAAGCTATATGAATGAGGAATATATGAAACAGTACATGTAAAGCACTTAGCCCAGTACTCAGCACATATAGTGAACAGTTAATGTTAGCCATTAATATTAGTAAGCAGATATTAATACATTTTTTTTTAAACTCTGCCACTGCTAGGAATCAACACAAGTCTTCAGGGCCGCTCATTCCAACACTGGATAGTCATCATTTTTGGAAAAGTCTCAGTTCCTTCAACAAACATTCCTCAGGTGTCAACTATATACCAACCATGTTCTAGAGCACGAGAACCTAGAGATGCCTGAAAGTGGAGTATTTGGCCTCATATAGTTCCTAGTCTAGCAAGAGAGCTCAGCATCATTTGTAAATCAGATTCCCTCTCTTTGGAATTCAGAATTAGAACTGAGAGACACTCAAACAGTCTGGACTGTCTTCTGAGCAAAGAATAAGAAGTAGCTATCATCTGCCCACCACAGACATGAAAAAATAAGAAAGACAGTTTGTGGAGAGGAGAGAATGAAACAGGACTGTAGACAGAAGTAGAGACAAGAAATGGATCTTCCCATCTTGTCATGGGCTTCCACTTCCAAGTAAGCAGAACTGCCAGAGACTCAACTGAATTCCTGCCTTAGGCTTCCAGGGGATGCCCTGAACTTTTTTTTTTGGGGGTGGGGGGATGGTGTCTTGCCTCTTGCCCAGACTGGATGGTAGTGATGAGATGACAGCTCGCTGTGGTCAGGTGACCCTCCTCCTGAGGCTCAGGTGACCCTCCCACCTCAGCCTCCAAAGCTGCTGGGACTACAGGTGTGCACCACCATGCCCAGCTAATTTTTGTTTTTGTTGTTGTTGTTATTGAGACAGGGTCTCACTCTATCGCCCAGGCTAGAGTGCAGTGGCACGGTATCAGCTTACTGCAAACTCTGCTTCCCGGCTTCAAGCAGTTCTCCTGCCTCAGCCTCCCAAGTAGCTGGGATTACAGGCATGCACCACCGTGCCCAGCTAATTTTTGTATTTTCAGTAGAAACAAGGTTTCACCACATTGGCCAGGATGGTCTCAATCTCTTGACCTTGTGATCCGCCCACCTCAGCCTCCCAAAGTGCTAGGATTACAGGCATGAGCCACTGTGCTCAGCTTAATTTTTATATTTTTTGTAGAGACAGGGTTTTGCCATGTTTCCAAGGATGATCTAGAACTTCTGGACTCACTCTATCTGCCCACCTTGGCCTCCCAAAGTATTAGGATTACAGGGGTGAGCCACTGCACCCAGTGTGAACTTTTAAAATAAACTCTTTCTTATGCTTAAGTTAGTTCCAGGCAGTTTCTATTTCTTGCAAGCTGGAGTAGTTTACAGTTTCTCCTAATAATCCTCTGTTTCCTTGATTAGTATCTCTTGGAGTTCCAGAAAACTGTCCAGGCATTTGCAAGTAGGACTTTAAAAGCCTATCTTTTATGCTCAGATGAAAGGCAGTAGGAAGTAGGAACAGATTCTCCAACACTTTGGAGGCATGTTAGCACCTTTCTAAATTATGGAGAACACGTGAACTGCCAGATTTCATTCATCATCACTGATATTTGTTGTGAACCAATCCAGCCAAAAGAATTCTGAACAGACACTTTAAAAACCTATGCCAAACTGAATTGACCATACCAAACTATCACACTGAAAAATCTATTTAAAATAGTCTTACAATTTAATTATGTTAATTGTTTTATTAAAATCAAGAGAGAAAAGTAGCTATTTATCAAACTGCTGAGACTGCTAGAAGATTTATCAGCCTTATATAAATAAGATACACTTAGTAAATATTTTCAACCATTCAAGAAAGGCTTTTGTGGCCCAGTGCCATGGCTTACGCCTATAATCCCAGCATTTTGGGAGGCCGAGTCAGACAGATCACCTGAGGTCAGGAGTTTGAGACCAGCCTAACCAATATGGTGAAACTCCATCTCTACTAAAAATACAAAATTAGCTGGGCGTGGTTGTGAATGCCTGTAGTCCCAGCTACTCTGGAGGCTGGCAGGATAATCGCTTGAACCCAGGAGGCAGAGGTTGCAGTGAGCCAAGACTGTACCACTGCACTCCAGCCTGGGAGACAGAGTGAGACTTCATCTCAAAAAAAAAGAAGAAAGGCTTTTGAAATTAATTTATTGCAGACATCATTGATTTCCTGCCCCAGATCCATCTTACTCTCTTCCTTATTCTCAGAACCTCAATTTTGTTCGGATATCCAACCTCCTTTGAGGGGCCACGTGCTTCAGGGGAAGGCTGGACCTACCCCAGCTCCAGGGGTTGGGTCATAATTGATTCATCTTATAAATGATTGGTTTATTTTTGGGCACAGAACACAGTTCTAGCCATTGAGGTCTAAAAATTGAGGGCTTGAGGGACAGATTTCTCCTTTCCAAGAGAAATACAAATGAACAGATGGTCTTGTATTTCTCTGGATGTTGTCATTTATGACTATAAAGGCAAACAAAGCTAATACCAAGAATAGCAAAAGAGAAGGGTTAAAGAACGTAGATGAGGTTTTGAGTCACTCAATTAACCAGGCACCACCTACCATCCCCTACCCCTAGACCACTTATGTGATTATAATAAATGCTTTTAATATTTAAATCAATTTGAACTGGAGATTTCTGTGGCTTGGGGCTGAAAGCATCTCAACTGATACTGTTATATCTAACAATCTCTTCAAGATGATGATAGCATTTGGCACTTTCTAACAGTCTTATTTGCATTGAGAAATGAGTTAAGGAAAAAATAATTCCCCAACTATTCCCCCACTACCCTTAAAAGTCCCGTATGTTCCAAGAAAGAAAATGTCTTTGAAATCCTCTCTCTTGTTACCTGCTGTTTTGTACATACAATGTACCAGCATAGGGCCACTGCCCACTTCATTCCGCCTCTACAGAATTCTGTCCAAGAACACCCTGTTAAAACTGTACTTGGAGAATTTCCTTCCTTCTATGCCCATTATTATTGTGTATGACTGCTTTTTGGGCTTTTTTCATTCTTGTTCTTTTTCCATCTTTGGCTTCCTAATTAAGAGTTTTATTGCCCTTAATGGTCCTTAATAGGGCTGTTTGTTACTGTTGTTGTTGTTGTTATTAATTGGCACCAGAACTTTTTTTAACCAAAACATCTTTCAACAGGAGAAATCAATTTTTCTGTCAATGATATCCCAGGTGGCTAATTTTTGTTATGCTTAGGTCAATGATTCATGAATGGTAGTTTTCCTTCTAAAGAAGTGTTGCCATGATGGGTGAGTAATGGTTCCTTTGCTAGATTCCAGAGACTGAGGGAATAAAACAGACTCCACCCACATGATAATAGGGTTAATTTGACTCTACATGTATCTATTGAAGGTTGTTTATTTGTTGACTTGATTTCCACAGCCTAGTCTTTTTTGGCGAAGGAGGTGTCTTCTAGTCCCAAGTTATTTCTATTCGTGCATCCATTCAGACAATTTACCTTTGTCTCCTAGTTCTGTTTCTTATGATAAATTTTTAGAAACCCTGGGCCGATCAAGGAACTCTCAAAATAGGAAATGAACCAACAACATTTATACTTAGAGCTTTTTATGTGCTTAAGGCAACATTCAGAAATATTCTTTCCCTTTTTCTCTCAAACTCTACCTCTTTACCTCAATCTACCTCTCTCCTCACTCCAAGTTATTTTACTCCTCAAAGGTATGCACAGTACTTCAGTGCCATTTTCACAGCCCTATAAGCTAGAAAACCTGCCTACATGTTTGCTTTTAAATGAAGCAGTACACTTTGCCAGCTTCACTATTTTCTTTCTTGTGCTATTATTTCATTTTTACCCAAACATTTGTCCCCATTTTTAATGAAATCAGCAGTTATGATCTGACACTTAGAGAGACACAAGCAATTAAGTAATGTATTAGTTTGAAAGTCTTCAAAGTTGACATTCAATAAAATCCCTATCTTTGATATTTATCCCAAACTCCAGAACCCCATATCCAATCACTGTCTTCTTCATTTACTATCCCACAGACTTGTCAAATTTAACGTGGCCAGGCGTGGTGGCTCACGCCTGTAATCCCAGCACTTTGGGAGGCCGAGGCGGGTGGATCACAAGGTCAAGAGATCGAGACCATCCTGGTCAACATGGTGAAACCCTGTATCTACTAAAAATACAAAAATTAGCTGGGCATGGTGGCGCACGCCTGTAGTCCCAGCTACTCGGGAGGCTGAGGCAGGAGAATTGCCTGAACCCAGGAGGCAGAGGTTGCAGTGAGCCAAGATTGCGCCATTGCACTCCAGCCTGGGTAACAAGAGCGAAACTCTGTCTCAAAAACAAAAACAAAAACAAAACAAACAAACAAAAAAATTTTAACAATGAAAAATGTAGCCACTCTACCCCTACCCCACTCTTACCTGCTTCTTCTTTGACATTATGCATCATGGTTAACGGCTCTGCTATCTATCTCAATATCCAAACCAGAAACCTAACCTCATTCAGCATGCTAAACCATTTCACATCTACAATATATCTAGATCCTGTTGTCTCCGCTCCTTCCTACTGATACTACCAAGTGTTACTTAGCCTCTTAGTTCACTATCCCACCTCTAGTTTTGCCAAGCTCTAAGCTATCAGAATGATCTTCCTTATCCCACCCCAATCCCATTACCATCTCCACGAAGACTTTCCAGCCCCACTTTCATCCCTGCAGAATGGATTGCCTTATCTAGTGTGGCCTCTAGTGCTCTGGAGAGATTTCCATTATGGGGAAGTAGCATAGCCCTTAGTGGTTAAAAGGTATTTTCTGAAGTCAGACCATTAGGAATTGAACCCTGGCTTTACCACTTACCAGCTGCAAGTTACCAAATCTCTATTCTTTAGTTTCCTCTTCTATAAAATAGCACTAACCAATAGTACTTGTTAGGGTCAATGGGAGAATTAAGTAAGATAATACATGCTGGCACTTAGCACATGCCCGGCACATGGTATTGGTAAATACCCAATAAATATAAGCTATTACCATCATCATTATTATAGAAAATCTATGACTTTCACTGCACTAATTTGTTTATATGTTTCTTTATTAGGCTTTTAGTTCCTTGTATCTAATTGATCTTTGTAACCCAGTACCTAGCACTGGCCTGAAAACTAAGAAACACTCCATACATATGTTTTGATTGAATCATCAGGTTACTGCTTGGCTCATAACTCTCTCTGGCTCCTGATTGCCTGAAGAATAAGATTCATACTTTTCCAGCCTGGACAACATAGCAAGACTCCATCTCTACAAAAAAATTAAAAAATTAGCTGGGCATGGTGGCACACACCTGTTGTCCCAACTGCTTGGGGGGCTGTGGTGAGAGGATTGTTTGGGCTGTAGAGGTTGAGGCTGCAGTGAGCTGTGATCGTGCCACTGCACTCCAGTCTGGTGACAGAGACCCTGTCTCAAAAAAAAAAAAAATACTCTTTAGCCTAATTTATGCACCTATTCAGCTTCATCTTCTCCTATACTCTAAGCAAGATTGCTTGCAGTTCCCTGGATATTTCCTTCAACCAGAAATGTCTTTCCAGGCTCTTTTCCCAAACTTAGTGAACATTTTTTGATATATAAGACCTTAATCAAGCATCTTTTCCTTTAAAATCTTTCCTCACCCTTTTATAGGTGGCCAGCAAGTCTAGAAACACAGGCACATACATAATAAATGGTCTGTTGGTTTTATACTATAACACACAATAAAACAATGTATTTGCATTTCCTGATTTCATGGCTACCCTATAGCTAGAACTGATCCCTTCTCTTCCTTCATGCCATTAGTGCCTTCTATGAAGCACTGATTAGCTGGGACAGAACATAGCCCCCAGCGGTTCTGCTTTATTCATCTTTGTATCTCAATCACCCAGCCCCATGATTGGCACAGACAAGGCACTCAACAAATATTTGTTGAATCAATAAAATGTCAGTAAATATTTATGGATCATCATTGTATAGGACAAGAAAAACTGCCACCCATGTAACCATTGAGAGTGAATATCCCTAATCCCCCTACAATCATTTTCATTACTGCTGCTCTGGGTGTTCAATGAAGCAAAATACCGGCATGTACCTTGGTGATCTCATTTTGCATTTGTTGCATTCAGCTTTCATTCATGGTTAAAATGTGTTCCCTGAACAAATATTCCCATTTTTTAAAAAAAGAAAATTATCTGCTTTAATCAGTCAGCATCATTTGAAATTCTTTTTCTTTAAGAAGAAAATATTCAGCCAGGTGTGGTGACTCACACCTATAATCCTAGCACTTTGGGAGGCCAAGGGGGGTGGATCACCTGAGGTCAAGAGTTTGAAACTAGCCTGGCCAACATGGTGAAACCCCGTTTCTACTAAAAATACAAAAATTAGCCTGGCCTGGTGGTACATGCCTATAATCCCAGCTACATGGGAGGCTGAGGCAAGAGAATCACTTGAACCCAGGAGTCAGAGGTTGCGGTGAGCCGAGATTGTGCCACTGCACTCCAGCCTGGGCGTCAGAGCAAGACTTCATCTAAAAAAAAAGATATTTCAAAACTAATGATATATTGAAGTATGAATGTTCATTTTTAGTAATAGCCAATTAAAACCTGAACAGATAAATATATTTCTGTTAAGGTCAACTTGAATTTGTACTGGCTGGTGGAGCTCATGTATATGGTTGCAGTCAGAGCATGTGGCATTTTCTTCAAGTGCACACAAACTCATCTATAGCAGATTCCTCTGGCTCAGTTTTGGACTGGTAAAATCCAAGTCAGTCTCCCTCAGCAAACTCTCCAGTGAAATAATATTCCTTAAAGATGACATTCAGCTAGGAAAATAGATGTTTAACATGACAGTTTCATTACATGGTCTGTGAAATTGAAGACGGCCCCTGGCTAGTGATGATACCCAGGTTGTCAGATCCATGTTTTGTAGTCACTCACTCACTGATCTAATGAGGGAACTTCTCTCTGCTTTAATAATGACTCATTGTCCTGTGAATCTTCACTCTCTATGAGAATAAGCCCTAGAGTGGCTCACAATTTGATGGTCACTATGACAACGCCGAAGCTTTCGGAGATGCTGTGGTTCTGTCTGCGGTGTTTATGTGTTGATCTGATTTTGAGGGAGTGTTGTAGTAGAGAGGTAATACCGCCATCACTTACTGAAATCTAAAGTAAAATTATTGTCGTTTAATAAAATGTTACTCTGTTCACCATTAATCCAACCTATAAAATGCGTCTTGCAACATGAGCCATAATATTTAATCACGGCACAATAGCATCCAAGGCTAAGGAGTGCCAAGCTGGCATTTGAAACCTCTCAGAAGTTGTTAAATGATACAGGGTGATCAAAAAATAATTGAACACTTCCAAAATGTATTTGTCAGTAACCAGGTAATTCAGAATCATGTATGAGCCAAACTGTGAGTGACCTTTTTAATGTCTATGGAAAATGTTAGTTTGTGATCATGTTTGTATTAATATTTGTAAGTGTTCAGTACTTTTTGAATCATTCTGTACAATAGTATAAGTGTGATATTAGTATAATCTGAGGTCCAAACATCCCACAAAATGAGATTTAGATGGTCTTTGAAACACCCGAAGTTATGTGCAAAAATATTGTGTAGTTGAGAGTTGAAGTGACTTAATTCTATCCTATATTATAATTTGTCTTTGTGTAAGAACATAGAATTGATAAAAATTTTCATTAACAAATTTTATGATGATGTAATTACTTAATTACTAAGTTAATCTTAAATATAATTTAGATTTTAATAAACTTCTACAGTTATTAAAGTATATAGTAGACATATTTAAAATGTGTTATCATATTAAGTGCAGTATATAACCCTGGCTGTTGTGGCACCATTATCATTCCCGCTGCGGGACTCAGGGCCACTGCCAGCCCATAGAAAATCTTCCTAATTCATACAGATTTTAAGAAGGCTCCTAAATGCCCTTCTTTTGGTGGGAGTGAGTCAGTCCTGCCGTGAGAAGCATTGTTTAGTATGCAGGCTTGATTTCAAACTCTTTTCATGCTCTCAGCTGGGTATCTATGTTCAGTGCACAAAATAACAGCCATACAAAGCAGCCCCACTGGGACCTCAAAAAAAATGAGAATAGACTGTGTCTCTTCAATACTTTTATTAATTATAATACCTCAAACAAAAAGCAAGACATAGTCATCAATTAAAAAAATAAGACACTCAGCCAGGCGCAGTGGCTTACACCTGTAATCCTGGCAATTTGGGAGGCCAAAGCAGGCTAATCACTTTGAGCTCAGGAGTTCGAGACCAGCCTGGGCAACAGGGCAAAACCCCATCTCTACAAAAAATACAAAAATTAGTCGGGCGTGGTGGCCCACGCCTGTGGTCCCAGCTAACTTGAGTTGGGAAGCAGAGGTTGCAGTGAGCCAAGATCATGCCACTATACTCCAGCCTGGGTGGCAGAGCAAGACCCTGTCTCAAAAAAAAAGAAACTATATTTAGTTCTGAAACTGCCTTCACGAAAATTATAACTGAGAAAATTATGACCATGAAAGATCTGACCTAACTGACTCCTTCTTGCTTCTAACCTCCAAGCTGTCTTTGTTAATTCCTGGGCACAGACAGAACTAACTTTGGGAGGAACTTCATTTATAGTTTAACTTTGAAACAAAGGATGACAACAATCCTTTCCCAAAACAAACCCTGTTTCTGCCTGGGGACTAGATTGCCTTTGCAAGATTAACAAATTAGCCGCAAGATTTGAAATTATAGTTTAGGAGTATGCAGCTGGAGGCTGCAAGATTCTGAACCTCCCCGAATTGCTCCTGGAGATAACAACACTGTCGTAAAACATAAAAGCAGTGCTTGAGGTATTTTGCAGACCCTGTACTTGGTAGATCAGCTGGCACCACCCAGATCAATAAACTGGCTCATCTGGTCTGCAGGTCCCCACCCAGGAACTGATTCAGCACATGAAGACAGCTTCAACTCCCTATGATTTCATCTGTGACCCAACCAATTAACACACCCTGCTTTCCAACCTACCCACCAAATTGTCCTTAAAAACCCTCATCCCTGAGTTTTTGGGGAGACTGATTTGAATAATAATACAACTTCAGTCTCTTGTACAGCTGTATCTGCATGAATTAAACTGTTTCTCTATTGCAATTCCTCTGTCTTGATAAATCAGCTCTGTCTGGGTGGCAGGCAAGGAGAACCCATTGGGAGGTTACAGTTTATTCTGTGATCCACATGTTTTACCAGTTTAATATATTTGAAATTGAAATGTCTTACAGTGCCATATCTATTCTGACACTCAATAAATTGTATATAATTAATATATTCCTTGAGAAAAAAAAGATTAAGGAAGAGAAATAATCCTAACTTCTATTTATATTGTGTTTTCATTCAGAATAATAGGTCATTTCCTACTTGAAAGCTGATACGGTATAGGTCTATCAGAGTATTTTCTTTTGTCCTCTGTTTTTGAAGACTCCTTAGACTAAAATAATCCCTCTTCCACCCCAAAGCAGTTTGCTTATACTCTTGTGACCTCATATTCTGCTTTGCACTTTAAGTGTATTTTACTTTTCTCACCATAAGCTCCTTCAGTGCTTGGCCTGTGGACTTTTCTCTTCATTACACCACTGGCCAGTAGTATGACCCATGGAAGAAGCATGGGCTCTGAAGTCAGGCTGATGTGTGTCCAGATCTTAGCTCTGCCATCTACTAGCTCAGTGATCTTGGTCAAGTAATGAACCCTTCCGGGTTCAAGCGATTCTCCTGCTTCAGCTTCCTGAGTAGCTGGGACTACAGCTGAGAGTCCCATTTCCTTATTTGTAAAATGAGGATAGTCATACTTAATACATGGAATTGGCTCAAAAGTTTAAAAATGAGCCAGGTTGTAAAGGATTGGCACTTAGCAGGTTCTTTGTAATTGATTATCACTATTTTTCAGAGGCAGCATAAATTTTGGAATCAGATTCAAATCCTGCCTTTGTCACTTGATACGTCTCTACCTACCAGTTACTTCTCTAAGTCTCAGCTCTAAGTGCCATGAAGGTCAAGATCTTGTCTTTCTTGTTCATTGTTGTCTCCTTAGCATCTAACACAGATCCTGACACATGGTTGTTGAATGAACCAATAAATGAATGAAAAATGAAGATAATTTTTACCACACTACTGTGAGAATTCTAAAAAAGGTACACCGTACCACTTACAGTTTCAATGCCTAGTACACAGTAGGCCACAATAACTGATTTTTGATGCTCAAAACAAATGAATATTAAAAAATGGGATATATAAAGTCCCTGGGCATTCATGCTACTGTGTTTATCATGTAATTATAGGAGTAGGCAATAAAAGGGCATGGCTAAATGGTTGGCCTGATGACTATTATCTCCTAGCATTAAATTATGTTCATACTGCCAACACAACATTATTAAAGGCAGTAAGAATCACTTGTTTGTTTAGTAAATATGTATTGAGCACATAGGATGTGGAGGACACCAAAATGGACAAAATATTTATGAACAAGTACATCTATGTCAAAGACAATGTGGAGATGCTTGCTTTCTAAGAATGGAGGCCTCAGATGACTGAAGTTTCCATATAAAGGAGATTCCAAAAAGATCATAAAGAATTGACAGAATATTTGGTAGCCCCTTTCCTTTCTTTAATTCAACTGCTACTTTCATAACTGTGACATTTCTGCTTCCACTCATTTAGGCAGAGAGAGTAACCCCTATGACCTCTGGTCATCAATGCAGATAGTAGAAAAACAGATTATGGACAAGGGAGTTTCCTACTGCCCTGGCTATTTCCCTCCCAGTATTCCAATAGGATGGGAAGGAGGGCTGCATAGATGTGAGGAATAGGAGGTGGGAGGGTGAACTGCAGCTGTGAGTCTGAAGATAAATGATCACACCACACCTCATCCAGAACCTGGCTTCTATGTGGTTTCACCTAAACTATTCCAAACTGATGCATGTGAGTCTTGTTTTCCAACATAATAAGAGAGTAGATTCTGTAGGTAGTAGTAGAGTCCTGTTTCAAAGTTCTGAACCATTATGCTGAATTATCAAATTTGAATTTTGTTACCACTTATCTGTATATTGAGACCAATCTTAATTCAACGTATATAATATGACATATAGTTAAAACAATAGTATATGTCTTCATATAATAATTTCTAGGCCAAAAGGGTAAGATAGTAACCTCCTAGCCTAGCCTTAAGCTTCATTAGCTCCCTTTGTGCCCTGTAAAATACTAATGATGTAAGTAGCTTTCTGGACACAACAGGGAACACAGGATACTGGCAGTAGCAGGAACACAGCCTGAAAAACAATGAGCAGAAAATGTTCTAGGATTAAGGACACATGAAGAAAAGAAGGTGAGAGGGAGGGAAGGAAAAGGATGAGACAAGAAAGAAGAAGAAAGGAAAGAAATAATAAATTCCATTCATCTTAATAACTGATTATGTAAAACCTTGAGTCAAAGGAACTCTGAGGAATGATGCTTCCACACTCACTGGCCTTTAGGCAGCCTTTGTATCAATTAGCTGGGGAACATGGCACTGACATATATGACACACGGTGCTGGGAGAATCTTCTCCATCAGGCCCCAGGCTATATGAGTACCCCAGGCCACTTCTGGTGTGGAATAGCAAGCTGCAATCGGTAATCCTTCCAACTCCCTTTTAGTCTAGTCCACCCACTTAGTCAACCCCAAAGTTAACAGAGACAGAAAGGGGATGAAAGGTAGCTAGGAGTGGATATGTATGTGGAAAGGAAGCAGGGAATTAGCCCCATTCTTGGACATGGACTCAGGAAGCTTTATTCGGGGTAGGCCAGATATTTTCTAATGTTTCCAGAGCAACAAAAATCAGGGCTCATGGCATTTGTGACGAAAAGGAAGTTTAGGCTCTTACCAAGCTCTCCTTCCTAGGTAATCCTGAAAATCCCCAAAGAATGCTCACCTGCTCCACACATCTACCCTGGGTACTGCTTGTCCCCTCAGGTAGGAGCAAGGAGCTAGGCTGCTGCTCCAATCTTCAGCAGGCCACCCCCCAGCCATCTCACAACGACCTTCCAGGTTGCTGCCAGGCCTCACTGTCTGCTGTGTTCCAGGCACTGACACAGCCCATCCCTGAATGCCCAAAGTACCACAACAATCAGGAGACTTGGGATAACAGAAGGGAATTATGATATAATTTCTTAAAACAGCATTTTCCCAAAAAATAATTGGGCTCCCAAATCCTCCACCTGCCCCAGGTTGCATCTGTTCTATGTTGCTGATTACAACTTTTTGCTTTTCTTGGCTCCTAACTCCCTCTGTGGAATGACGATAGGCAGCTCCAAGTCCTTTTATCCAGGAGAAGCCCTTAGGCCTGTACAGATGCTGTCAGCCTCATCGCATCTCTGATTTGTATCTGCCAACATGGAACAGACATGGAGAGGATGAAGAAGTAGGAAGAAGCTGGGAAGAAGGGAAATGAGAAATCTGACAGAAACATCAGCACTATGCTCTATGGCTCAGAAGTGTCTTCTAATAGAAACATTCTATGTTTTATTTATATAACAACTTTTCTCATAAGTTATCCTCTTATAAGAAAAACTGAAGGACTATCAATAGAAAACAACCAAGCTGCAATTTTTGTAACATGAGGTTGCAGATTATGTTCTTTTTTAGGAAGATGCTAGGCCTGCCTTATCCCAAAAGTAAAAAGAGCATAGTAAGACTGCCTTGTTTATTGAGATTGCTAAAATAATAAATTGATATCATGAGTCCCATTTTAGTGTGTCTGAGTGAGAATCTGTTGAAGCAGACGGGACATTATGGGAAGAAATCTTAGAAAGTAAAATTAGATTTTTCATACACAGAATAGCAGCTGCTCAGATAGCAGGAAAATCCTTACAAGCCATTTACTAGGCCGCAATGTGGTGAACAATGAAGACAACTCTTTTTACAGGTGAGAGAAAGGTCCAACACCTCTGTGACTGCAGATGATAGTATGCTGTGTTCCAGATATTGCAACTGTTGAATAACTGATGTTCAAAGGTTTATACTTCTGAATGAACATTCTAGAGTGCAAATTGCCTTTGACTTAACATGACCAAAAACAGAATTCTAAAGTGTAATCGTGTTGCCGGATGTGCCCGATGGCTATGACACAGAGTGATATGTGTATATGTCAGTGGTTTCTGTGAGTACAGTCATGCCAAACAGTACTCACAACTGAATAGCCAGGTCTGAGATTAGGCAAATGTTTTAAAGTAGAAAAAGCCACAACTGGTATAAAAACAAAGCAAGAATATGAGTGATAAACAAGAAAGTACAACGGAGTAATTGCAACTAAGGCAACTCAATTGGTAGATAGGCCTAAGAACAAAAGAATTCAAACATTTGTAAATGATTTCCCTGCTTTTAGACAGGTCAAAATTACTTTTCTGAAACTATAAAGATTTGTTGGGAGATGAATTTTAGATGAAGTAAAGGACCACCTCAAAGTAAAATTGTCAATCTGATAAAGTCTGCTGTCATGATGACAGTAGCTTTTGAAAAGACGATTGACATGTCAACATTTTAGTTTTAGCGAGATTAATTCTGCTAATAAGAAAGATGACTTGAAAAGGGATGGGCAGGGTGGATTCAGGTTTTGTGTGACAGAGGCTAATACCAGCTTTAAAAGGGTATGAGCTCTATTTAAGAAAAGGAATAGAGATTCAAGCATACAAAATTGCTATGGCCCTTCCCAGAGCCTTTGGATGGCTTCATGCAAGGGAGTCTGAAGGTTAAGCTTCCCTACCTTCAATATAAACCACCTCATAACCAGGGGCTAGCTAAGCCACTAACACTCTCACCCTCATCTTGCCAGCCACCCAAGTGAGAACCCAGGAGTCATCTTTTATCCTTCATCTTATTTTCTCTTCAGTCAGCAAGCCATGCTCATTTTATTTTCTAAATATTTCTCAAGTTCATTTATTTCTTCATTCTTAAGGCCAGTACCTTAGATCGACCTGTCACTGCCTCTTAACTACTCCATTGCAAATAGCTTTTCCAAACTGGTTCCCTGTTTCCACCCTTGTTGACTTCCTTGAAACCTATCCTTCACCCAACCACCCAGAATACACTATCTGTAGGTAGACCAGTTAATCTCATACTTCTGGTTAATACTCTTCATTCAAGCCTCATCAGGAGAAGGCTTTAATAATGAAGAGTATTAACCAGAAGCAAAGTCTGCGTGATCTTACCCCTTTATGAGCTCAGCTCTGGACATCCTTGCTTTGCACTTCTCACATGTCAACATAATATTGCATTTCCGGCAAATGCCTTGAAAGCTCTCACATCTGGGTTTTTGGTTCCTGACTGACCCCTTGGCTGATAATTGTCTCCCTTTTCCCTCATCCCTCCTCTTTCCAACTCACTTTACCAGGCTCACCTTTTCCTGGGGGAGATGCACCCTCTGCCCCCATCAAGCTGGTGAGGTGCCGTCCTCTGTAATCTCACATACACTGCTCCATCAAAGCACTCAGACCCTGTGTTAAAAGGACTTGTTTATATCTGCCTTTCCCTCTCCTCTCCAGACTGTGATCTCCTTGGGAATAGGAGCCACATCTGATGCATTTTTGTATCCCCAGCACTTAGCAGAATGTAGGTTTCATTAGATATTTTTGAATGAGTGAACAAATTAATGATGAAATCAAGCACTACATGAATTATTCTCTGTGATAGAGAATAGAAAGATAAGGGGTAGTTCCGGGGTATGTCTAAGCTTGTGAGTAAGGAAAAGAAAAGAAAGCAATTAAACATAGAAGACAGTATCATTAATTAGTAAAAGGGATCAATAGCTATTGTTTATGTTGTTTTTCTACTTATCAAGTTAAATTTCTACAATGAATGCATATTACTTTTTAAATATGAAATAAAGGAGTTCATTATGGTAACTGCAAGCTACTGAAACAAAAGGACAACAAAATAGAATGATGAAAATATAGTGTAAATGTAATTCTCTCACATGTAAAAATCCAGTGGTGATTAGTGTAGGGCTGGCAGAGGAGCACTGCTGTCCTCAACATGTTAGCCCTGCCACCAGACAGGTCAACATGGCAAGACTCTGTCTCTACCAAAAATAAAATAAAATAATCAAAGTTGACTAAAGGTTTAAATCTAAGACCAGAAACTATGAAACTACTAGAAGAAAAGTTTAAGGAAATGCTCTAGGACACTGGTTTGGGCAAAGATTTTTCTATGTAAAACCTCAAAAGTTCAAGCAGCCAAAGCAATAATAGACAAATGTGATTATATCAAGTTAAAAGTCTTCTGCACAACAAAAGAAACAACAACTTAAAGAGATAAACCACAGAATGAGAGAAAATATTTGAAAACTATCCATCTGATAAGGGATTAATAACCAGGGTATATAAGGAGTTCAGTCAACTCAATAGCAAAAAAAAAAAAACAAATAATCTAATTTAAAAATAGACAAAAACCTGAATAGACACTTCTAAAAAAAAAGAAATACAAATGGCTAGTACATATATGAAAAAAACATTTAGTGTCACTAATCATCAGAGAAGTTCAAATCAAAACCGCAATGAGATATCATCTGTCTTAGTCTATTTTGGGGTTACCGTAAAGAAATACCTGAGGCTGGGTAATTTATAAAGAAAAGAGATTTAGTTGGCTCAAAGCTCTGCAAGCTGTGAAAGAAGCATAGTGCCAGTATCTGCTTCTAGTGAGGGCGTCAGGAAGCTTCCACTCTTGATGAAAGGCAAAGGAGAGCTGTGGGGTAGAGATCACATGGCAGGAAGCAAGAGAGAGGAGGGAAGTGCCAGACTCTTCATAATAATCAGGTCTGGGTGCAGTGGCTCATGCCTGTAATCCTAAGACTTTGGGAGGCCAAAGCAGGCAGTTCACTTGAGCTCAGGAGTTTGATGCCAGCCTAAGCAACGTGGAAAAACTCATCTCTACAAAAACAAAAAAACAATAAATAAAAAATATCAGATCTCACAGAAACTAATAGACCCAGAACTCATTCATCACAAGGATAGTGCCAAGCTGGTCATTAATTATCTGCCCCTATTACCCAAACACCTTCTGCAATACCCCACCTCCAACACTGGGGATCAAATTTCAACATGAGATTTGGAGGGGACAAATATCCAAACATTATCATTATCTCACCCAAGTTAAAATGGCTTTTATCAAAAACAGGAAATAACAGATGCTGGCAAGGATGTAGAAAAAGGGGAACACTTGTACACATTGATGGGAATATAAATCAGTATAGACACTATGGAGAATAATATGGAATTCCTCAGAAAACTAAAAATAGAACTATCATATGATCCAGCAATTCTACTACTGTGTATATATCCAAAAGTAAGGAAATCAATGTATCAGAGATATGTGCATTGCCATATTTATTGTAGCACTATTCACAGTAGCCAAAATATGGAATCAACCTAATTGTCCATCAGTGGACAAAAGGATACAGAAGGTATGGTATATATACACAATGGAATATTATCCAGCCACAAAAAGGATGAAATCCTGTCATTTGCAGCAACATGGATGAAACTGGAGGTTATGTGTTAAGGAAAATAAGCCAAGCACAGAAAGGCAAATAGCACATGTTCTCACTTATATATGGGATTTAAAAAGTGGATTTCATGAAGATAGAGAGTAATTTAGTAGTTATCAGAGGCTGGGGAGTGTAGAGATTGGAAGGATGCAGAGAGATTGATTAATGGGTAGACATATACAGTTTGGTAGAAGAAATAAAACCTAATGTTTGATAGATCAGTAGAGTGGTTATCATTTATAATGAACTATTGACCATTTCAAAATAACTAGAAGATAATTTGAATGTTTCTAGCAAAAAGAAAATACAAATATTTTATGTGATGGATATCCCAGTTACACTTGATCTTTATAAATTATATAAATATTAAATTATCCCATGTACTTCTAAAATATGTACATCTATATAAATAGATATGCATCTATGATAATATTATATATTAATTTTTAAAAGAGCAAAAATATATTGGAGGCTGAAAATTTGTTTGAAAACAGCAGTGGAGAGAAAGAAAAAATGTTGGAGGTCTAGAACTGGAGAGATTTTAGCCTTGTAGAGTCAGAAGGACAATTCTCCTTCTGAAATTGGAGGAAGGATGGTAGGACAGTATAGAGACATTGATGGAAGTGAAGAGGCTGTTGGAAAGGGAAGTTTACACTACCCACCAGCTCTCCGTTTCTCCCACTGTGAAGCGCCACACTCCAAACTTTCCCATTCCTAATCCTACTTAAACATACCCTTAAAACATATTACATGTGATACATTTCTTCCCATTTTCTAATCTGCAAAGTCAATGAATCAGCTAGACAAGAGTATCAAGTCTTCAAAGAGGAGAGACACCCTGCCTCCTCCTCACCTCTTTAATTCATTTACATACACATTCTTAATTCAGTACATAAATAGATTGCCTACATTCCACAGGTAGGGATGTGGAGGTGAACAAGCCAGCCTTCTTGCCTTCATGCAGTTTGATTTTGAGGACAACATGTACATTTCGGTGATGACCTTCTAAAGATAATGCTCCTGCCTTTGCTGCCTTACCCAGTTACTGTAATAATGAAAATTTCCAGGAGACTAGGAGATGGGATACACTCTATTGTAACTGAGTACCCCCATTTTTCTAAAAGAAAGAGCTTTCTTTAAATTATTTTTTCTTCTTTTATCTTTTCTTCTTCCCCATTCCCCATTTCTTACTTAGCTCTTTAGAAATGCTATCATAATCTTTACCTTCCCTTCACCAGACACTCCCTATACAGCAAGGTGACTCTGTGCTGACTTAGAAGCTCCAGAGCCAGCAATCTCTCCCACCAGGAGATTACCTCAAGACAGCATAGTCAATTTACAACCTAAAATATGCCTGCAACAGAACTCTCTCCCACCTGGAGGATATCTTCCGACAATGAATACTTTACAACCTAGCTCTGCCTGAAATGGTGCCGGCTCGACCATAGGGTATATAAGACACCAAAGCAAGTCACATAGACCCCCACCTGCTGGCTCCCTCCCCTGCATGCTGTTCACACCAAGTCTCCCTTTAAAAGTCCCTGCTTTCTGTCCCAAAAGTGAAGTGGTATCCTTAAAGGGAGGAGCCTTCACTTCTTTCCCTAAGCTAAGCTTTTAAATAACTCACTTTCTTTATACCATAGCCCACTCTTGTTAACTGGACTCTGCAAGCAGTGAGCAATTGAGCCTGTGTTTCAGTTGCAGTATGGCAGATGCCTCTTCAGTCACACTGAATTCACACTTGTCCCCTGGTGGCTGGAAGAATCCAGATCTACATAATAAATCCATGGAACACATACATGAAAAATAGAGATAACAAAGCAGGTCAATCTTGAAAAGATGTTAGGTGAACAATCCTGAGGGCGGGACCCTACAATGGCCAAAAAGGGCCATGGGTTTTAGCTACCTTGATTTTCTATCAAGAGCCTATGCTTTCCTCCCTCTAGTCTTCTCTCCTCATCACCTTCCTGGCCCACTGTTTGTTTTTAATTTTCTCCATGTTCTCCTACATATGATCACCTTCTGGTTTTGTTTAATCTCAATGAAACATTTCTAATCTCTGCCAAGGCAGTAGTATACCCAGTACTTACCAGGCTACGAACATGAACTCTTAACTCAAAAGGCTTGAGTAGCATTTTAGTCTTTGAGCAGTTTAACATCTTTAAGCCTCAGTTTTCTCATATGCAAATGGAGATGATAATACCTACCTTGTGATTGGCTTCTGAGAATTAAATGGGATGACCTCGTAAAGTTCTTCACAGAATGTTGGCACCTAGTAATCACCAAAAAATGCTAATTTTATGTGACAGTGCTACCAGATAATGCAGCTGGCATCAGCCCAAAACCTGATCAGTTTAACTGTTGGCTCAAGTAAAAATAAGTAATAAATGAACATCAAATACTGGGATGAATTATACACATCCCTCTAGAACAACCTTTTACTATACAGACCTTGAATGAAGCAGGAGCAAGAAGGAGTGCAGACTGGTTTTAACAGCAGTCAGCCTTGATAGGGCCTCCTGGGGTTGGCCTTCACAACAATAGGAAGTGCTGAGTCATGCTGGCCCCCGGGTAGGGTGGGGAAGCAGGCAGAAATCCTTCATGGCAGGCCTCCGAGCAAGCATTCCAGGGCCTACTCTGTCCACTTTGGTCTCCTGACCCATTTACAGCTGACCTTCTCTTTGTTACAACCCTATTTATTCTCCCATCTTTCACCCACTGATCCAACTGGTTATTTTCTTTCTCTGGACTCAAACCTCTTGATCCCAGTTCTTGAAGTGCAGCCAAATGGTCAGGTGGTCTTATAAACACCTGAAAATGTCCACCTTTGAATCAGTGGATGCCCTGAGCAGGAAAAGTGCTAACTTCCTTCCTGGGAACACTGCCCTGGTTCTTCTTTTAAGAGTTAAATGAGAGGGAGGAAGAAGGGAGGAAGAAGCAAGTAAAAGATCTGCACAAAGTGGAAACATGAAAATGAAGCTAAGGGGGAAAATTAGATGCGTTTTCTAGAAGATAGATGGAGCACAACTACATTATTAATTTCTTAATCTTGTCTGTGCAATTCAAGGGCATTGCCAGAGTTGTAAAAATTCCGTGCCATCTATTCTCTGTTATAAATTCTCCCCATTATAAATATCAATTTTGGTAACTAATTGACCCTAGCTTTCTGCTGCAGGACTGTGAGATGAATGGTTTGTTCTGATTGTCAAGATGCAGAGCTCTGCAGCAGACTGCAGGTGTCATGAGTTACAGAGCTGGTCAACACTGAGAAAAGGAGCAACACCGAAAATGCATTTCAGCATCTTCAGTTACTGAGGAACCTGAATTGGCAAAAATATTGCCCTTTAAAGGGCAATATACCACCCTTGAATATACCACCCCCAACCCTGTGTTTCCATCTAAGCCCCCACTTCCTCTTTCCTCCTTGTCAAATGTGGAGTTGTATCAAGTCTCATGAAGGAGGACTGAGTGGTCACAAATGCCTCCTCTGTCCCCACTGCTCCTCTTGCAACCCTGACCACAGCCCCTGCAAGCGACAGGAGGTGGGAGGGGCTGGGCAGCTTACAGAGCAGAAACCACCATCTCTGCATTTCCTTCCGCCCTAGGTACCAGTCTCTGAGATTGCATCCTCCCAGCCAGCGATCACTTTTCACCCCTCAGGTGATGCAAACTACAGTAATCCCATTGCGGAGGCACCCACAACCTGGCTATGACATCTTTCTCCACACTGATCCCTAAAGTGGCTGGAGTGTGGCTGAGGTTCCTCCAGAGGTGCCTTTGAAGAAGATGCTTTCCAGCAGACAATAAGGGCTGCTGCCTGGTTCATGGCACACTATTGGCCCGTTTCCTGATCTCGAAACTGCTCTTTTTGGCCAACATTATTAAAACCTTGCCATCTGCCTACCAGGTCCTAAAAGTTCTGACTTCAACATTTGTGCTGAAAATCACATCCCTAATTTAAATTCTTACTCATATTTGTTTGCAGACTGATTTTTTTTAAGCTCCTGGGTCTGTGTACTCATATTAATTCTCCTGGTTGCTTATGAAATGAATTAACACAACTTCTTTTCTTTAGTTAGATTTTTATTGAGTTATTACTGAGAAACAGGACAGAACTGTAGAAGGAGAATTGAGAATTTTTAAACTATTAAGGGTTATTTAAGTTATTATTTTATTAACATTTCTGATTATGAACCTACTGCAGAGTCATTTTACGAGGTATAAAAAAGCTGGGGAAAATTTAAATCACCAAGATAAAAGCACAATAATCTCACCACCCAAGAGCAATGACTGTTCACATTTTGATGTATTTCCTTCCAATCTTTTTTCCCTACAGTTTTTAGTAGGAACAGTAGATCTATTTTTATTCATAGCTCCCTTCATCGAAGAATGGACACTGTGCTAGGGGTATAGCATACATATTTGCTAGTATTTCCAACAACTCAGAAAAATGGGGGTTGCTAAAATTGTGGAAACTGAGTCCTAGGATGATGAATTAGTAAATTGTTCAAGCTGGGATTCAATCCACATTTGTCTTACTCCTAGGACTAAATGCTTTAAGAAGTAACTCTAAACCAGAGCCTTTTGTTGGATATTATGGAAACAATGAAATGTTAAGAGAGGGCTAGGGGCAGGTTGATGCTATCCTTAGTGACAGTCAGATTTCTCCAATTTATTGTTAAACCAGATCTACTGAAAGAAATTTCTTCATCTGTATATTGCCATTTTTACAAAGAGATTTATTTCTCCATGAATCCAAATTATCATGGCCTATCATTGTAAGCCAACTAGAAAGGAATGGAGAGACTCCTCTGAAACATCCACAAAGCAGCCCAGCGGGAAGTACACTAAAAGGGAGAGGAGAGTAAATCTTTGGCAGTTTGGGCCACTTTCAACACAGCACGAGCCAGGGCAATATCATGGCTGCCGGAGACTGCCAGCTACAGATGAAGCCAGGACAGCAGGCTCCAGTGCTATTGGCCAGACATGAATAGAAGTCAGTGAAGACAGGCATGTAGTTGCAGTTCTGCTAAAAACATCTGGGCTCAGATAAAAATATGTATCAGGCAATTCCTTTGTTAGTCCTGTGCTAGCTCTGGGGCATTAAAATAAGTACATACAAAGAATGGCTTTGCTTCCTTGCCCACAAGGAGTTTCATTCATTCAAGAAATATTTATTGAACACCTACGGTGTGCCAGACATGTTCAGTCTATACGTATGCATCTGTGAACAAAGCAGACAGAGATCCCTGCTGCGTGTAGCTGACTATTCAGTGGGAAAAGACAGACAATAGACAGCAAACACAATTGAAGCAAGTTTTGCAAATTCCACAGCCTGCCGCGGTTGCAGTATAAGAAGCAAGCTTTACTGGGGAAGCTTAAGTCCAGAATCAACAAGAAGAGGCACGTGGTCCAGCCATCTGATATTCATTTTAAGCTCATTTGTTTCCAATGTCTGTGTGTTCTCATTTTCCTTTTTCATTTTATTATTTTTTTAATTTGTAAAACCTTCACATTGCTCAATATATTTAGAGCATTATCACTGCCTCTATTTCCTCAGCCCCTTTCTCCTGCCATCCCTAAGAAACAGCTTTTACTAATTTTTTTATTCTTCCAGACCCTGTGCTTTTAGCAAAAATAAGCATTCTTCTTTGTCCTCTTTTCTTACACAAAAGATAGAATCTATGTATGTCTTTTATCTATTCATTCAATCTTTTGTTCTTAATCTTGGTTTTTTGTTTTGTTTTTTGACAGGATCTCACTCTGTTGCCTATGCTGGAGTGCAGTGGCACAACCAAGGCTCACTAGAACCTTTACTCAAGCGATCCTCCTGCCTCAGCCCACTTAAATAGCTGGGACTACAGGCATGCACCACAAAAATGGGCTAATAGACGAGGTTTCACCATTTTGCCCAGGCTGGTCTCAAACTCCTGGACTCAAGTAATCCACCCACCTGAGCCTCCAAAGTGTTGGGACTACTGCACTCAGCCAAGAACTTTTCTTTTTCATAGCTGTTTCATTCTCTATTTGTGGATGCACCATAATTGATTTAACAATTCCCCTATTGATGGATATTTGTTACTGTTTTTTTTTTCCTCTTTTCTTTTTAATTTATATGGGCACATAGTAGGTGTATATATTTATGGGTTATGTGAGATATTTTGATAAATACAAAGTCGAATAATCACTTCAAGGTAAATGGAGTGTCCATCACTTCAAGCATTTCTTTGTGTTAGGAACATTCCAGTTACACTCTTTTAGTTATTTTTAAATGTACAATAAATTTTTGTTGACTGTAGTCACCCTGTTATGCTATCAAATACTAGATCTTATTCATTCTAACTATATTTTTGTAACCATTAACCATCCTCACTTTCCTTCCCACCCCCACTACCCTTCCCAACCACTGATAACTGTTATTTTATTTTTTATCTTCATGAGTTCAATTGTTTTAATTTTTAGCTCCCACAAATGAGTGAGAACATGTGAAATTTGTCCTTCTACGCCTGGCTTATTCCATTTAACACAATGCCATCAAGTTCCATCCATGTTGTTGCAAATAATAAGATCTCATTTTTTATGACTGAATAATACCCTGTTGTATACCATATTTTCTTTCTTTTTTATTTATTTTACTTTAAGTTCCAAAATACATGTGCAGAATGTGCAGGTTTGTTACATAAATATACATGTGCCATGGTGGTTTGCTGTGCCTATCAACCCATATTCTAGGTTTTAAGCCCCAAATGCATTAGATATTTGTCCTAATGCTCTCCTTCCCCTTGCCCCCAACGCTGTAACAGGCCCTGGTGTGTGTTGTTTCTCCCTGTGTCCATGTGTTCTCATTGTTCAGCTTTCACTTACGAGTGAGAACATGTGGTGTTTGGTTTTCTGTTCCTGTGTTAGTTTGCTGAGAATGATAGCTTCCAGCTTCATCCATGTCCCTGCAAAGGACATGATCTCATTCCTTTTACAGTTGCCTGGTATTCCATAGTTTATATGTACCACATTGTCTTTATGCAGTCTATCATTCATGGGCATTTGGGTTGGCTCCATGTCTTTGCTATTGTAAATAGTGCTGCAATGAACATATATGTGCATGTGTCTTTATAGTAGAATGATTTATATTCCTTTGGGTATATACCCAGTAATGGGACTGCTGGGTCAAATGGTATTTCTGGTTCTAGTTCCCTGAGGAATCCCCACACTGTCCTCCACAATAGTTATACCAATCTACATTCCCACCAATAGTGCAAAAGCGTTCCTATTTCTCCACATCCTCTTCAGCATCTATTGTTTCTTGACTTTTTAATAATTGTCATTCTGACTGGTGTGAGATGGTATTTCATTGTGGTTTTGATTTGCATTTCTCTAATGATCAGTGATGGTGAGCTTTTCTCCATAAGTTTGTTGGCTGCATAGATGTCTTCTTTTGAGAAATGTCTATTCATACCTTTTGTCCACTTTTTGATGGAGTTGTTTGGTTTTTTTTTCTTGTAAATTTGTTTAAGCTCCTTGTAGATTCTGGATATTAGACCATTGTCAGGTGGGTAGATTGTAAAAATTTTCTCCCATTCTGTAGGTTATCTGTTCAATCTGATGATAGCTTCTTTTGTTTTCCAAAAGCTCTGTAGTTTAATTAGATCCCATTTGTATTGGCTTTTGTTGCAATTGCTTTTGGTATTTTCATCATGAAGTCTTTGCTCATGTGTACATCCTGAATGGTATTGCCTAGGTTTTCTTTTAGGATTATGGTTTTGGGTTTTACATTTAAGTATTTAAAATATCTTGAGTTAATTTTTGTGTAGGGTTTAAGGAAGGGATCCAGTTTCAGTTTTCTGCGTATAGCTAGCCCATTTATTTTCCCAGCACCACTTATTAAACAGGGAATCCTTTCCCCATTGCTTGTTTTTGGAAGATTTGTCACAGATCTGATGGTTGTAGATTAGTGATGTCATTTCTGAGGTCTCTGTTCTGTTCCATTGACCTATATGTCTGTTTTGGAACCAGTCATGCTGTTTGGTTACTGTAGCCTTGTGGTATTTTTTGAAGTCAGGCAGTATGATACTTCCAGCTTTGTTCTTTTTGCTTAGGACTGTCTTGGCTATATGGGCTCTTTTTTAGTTTCATATGAAATTTAAAGTAGTTTTTCTAATCCTGTGAAGAATGTCAATGGTAGTTTAATGGGAATAGCATTGAATCTATAAATTACTTTAGGCAGTGTGGCCATTTTCACAATATTGATTCTTCCTATCCATGAGGATGGAATGTTTTTCCCTTTGTTTGTGTCCTCTCTTATTTCCTTGAGAGTGGTTTGCAGTTCTCCTTGAAGAGGTACTTTGCATCCCTTGTTAGCCGTATTTCTAGGTATTTTATTCTCTTTGTAGCAATTGTGAATGGGAGTTCATTCATGATTTGGGTCTCTGCCTATTGTTGGTATATAGGAATGCTTGTGAATTTTGCACATTGATTTTGTATCCTGAGACTTTGCTGAAGTTGCTTATCAGTTTAAGGAGTTCTCAGGGCTGAGACGATGGGGTTTTCTAAGTATAGTATCATGTCATCTGCAAACAGAGACAATTTGCCTTTCTTTCTTCCTATTTGAATACTCTTTATTTCTTTCTCTTGCCTGATTGCCCTGGCGAGAACTTCCAATAGTATGTTGAATAGAAGTGGTGAGAGAGGGTATCCTTGTCTTGTGCCAGTTTTCAAAGGGAATGCTTCCAAATTTTGCTCATTCTGTATGATATTGGTTGTGTGTTTGTCATATATAGCTCTTACTATTTTAAGATATGTTCCATTAATACCTAGTTTATTGAGTGTTTTTAGCATGAAGGATGTAGAATTTTATCAAAAGCCTTTTCTGCATCTATTGGGATAATAATATAGTTTTTGTCATTGGTTCTGTTTATTTGATGGATTATGTTTATTGATTTGCATATGTTGAAGAGCTTGCATCCCAAAGATGAAGCTGACTTAGTAGTAGTGGAAAAGCCTTTTGATGTGCTACTGGCTTTGGTTTGCTAGTATTTTATTGAGGATAATCACATCAATGTTCATCAGGGATATTGGCCTGAAGTTTTCTTTTTTGTTGTGTCTCTGCCAGGTTTTGTTATCAGGATGATGCTGGCCTCATAAAATGAGTTAGGGAGGAGTCTTTCCTTTTCAACTGTTTGGAATAGTTTCAGAAGGAATATTACCAGCTTCTCTTTGTACCTCTGGTAGAATTTGGCTATGTGTCCAGGAATTTATCCATAGTGAGATCCATAAGATCTCATTCTTTTTTATGGCTGAATAGTACTCCATTGGGTATGTATACCACATTTCTTCTATCCATGTGTCTGTTGAGGGACATTGAGGTTGATTCTAAATCTTGGTTATTGTAAATAGTGCTGCAATAAACATGGGGATGCAGACATCTCTTTGATACACTGATATGGTTTCTTTTGGGTATATACCTAGCAACGGGGTTGCTAGATCATATGGTTAGTTCTATTTTTAGTTTTTTTGAGAAACATATACCGTTCTCAAAATAGTGGCTATACTAACAAAATAGTGGCTATACTAATTTACATTCTCACCAACGGTGTATGAGAGTTCCTTTTTCTCCATACCCTTGCCAGCATTTGTTACTGACTGCCTTTTGTTTTTTTTTGTTTGGTTTTTGTTTTTCTGTTTTTGTTTTTTTTGAGACAGAGTCTCACTCTTGTCACTCAGACTGGAGTGCAGTGGCGTGATCTCAGCTCACTGCAACCTTTGCCTCCTGGGTTCAAATGATTTTCCTGCCTCAGCCTCCCAAGTAGCTGGAACTACAGGTATGTGCCACCATACCTGGCTAATTTTTTGTATTTTTAGTAAAGACAGGATTTCACCATGTTGGCCAGGCTGGTCTCAAACTCCTGACATCAGGTGATCCACCTGCTTCATTCGGCCTTCCAAAGTGCTGGGATTACAGGCGTGAGCCACCGCGCCCAGCCAACTGCCTTTTGAATAAAGACCATTTTAACTGGTGTAAGATTATATCTTATTGAAGTTTTGATTTGCATTTCTCTGATGATCATTGATGTTGAACACTTTTTCATATACCTATTTGCCATTTGTATATCTTCTTGTGAGAAATATCGTCAGATCTTTTGCCCATTTTTAAATCAGATTATTAGGGATTTTTTTCCTATTGAGTTGACTGAGTTTCTTATATATTTTGTTTAATTCCTGGTCAGACGGATAGTTTGCAAATATTTTCTCTCATTCTGTGAGTTGTTGCCTGACTTCATTGATTGTTTTCTTGCTGTGCAGAATCTTTTTAACTTGATGTGATCCCATTTGTCCATTTTTGCTTTGGTTGTCGATGCTTGTGGGTATTACTCAAGAAATCTTTTTTCAGACCAATGTCTTAGAGAGTTTCCCAGTGTTTTCTTCCAGTAGTTTCATAGTTTGAGGTCTTAGATTTAAGTCTTTGATCCATTTTTATTTGATTTTTGCATGTATCAAGAGATAGGGGTCAACTTTCATCCTTCTGCATATGGACATTGTTTTCCCAGCACCATTTATTAAAGAGACTGTCCTTTCTCCAGTGTATGTTTTTGGCACCTTTGTTGAAAATGAGTTCACTGTGGAGTATGTATTTATTTCTTGGTTCTTTATTCTGCTCCATTGGTCTATATGTCTGTTTTTATGCCAGTAACATGCTGTTTTGGTTACTATAAATCTGCAGTGTAATTTCAATTTATGTAATGTGATGCCCTCAGTTTTGTTCTTATTTTTCAGGATAACTTGAACTATTCTGTATCTTTTTTAGTACCATATAAATTTTAGACCTTTTTAAAAATTTCTGTTAAGAATGTCAGTGTTATTTTCGTAGGGATTGCATTGAATCTGTAGATCGCTTTGGGTAGTATGGACATTTTAATAATACTGATTCTTCCAATCCATTAACATGGAGATGGATATTTGGATTGTTTATAATCACTGCTTGCTATAATGTCTCTTGATAAATAACTTTCTTCACGTATCATTTTTAATTTGTAGAGATTCTTAAAAGTAGAATTTCTCAATCAACAGGTAAATTCAAATATAGTTTTATTAGTTAATTCTAAACTATTCCCCATAGGGCCTACACCATAATGATGACAGAACCTATTTTTCAACAGCCCCACCAACAAAGTATATTAGCAAACTTTTTGAACTTTGCCAATTCAGTAGATGAGCGGTAAGATTTTTAAATTCTTTTAATTCACTTTTTTCTTAATATAAGTTAGACTGAGTAGCTTTTCAGATATTTTAGGGTCATTTTCATTTTTAAAATTTCTTTCTGCTCTGAACAGCCAATTCGTTCCTTTTGTTTATAATGCCTATTTTTAGGAATTTTTCTGAAAATTCTTGCATGTTAATTTTTCTTATGTAGTTTAGAATCAACTTCTCTCACTCCAGAAAAAAATTAATGGTTACTTTTAATGTGATGACAGTAAGTGTATATATTAACCTGGGAGAATTGGCATCCTTATGATGCCTCATTGTCTAATCCAAGAATACAGCACATCTTTCTACTTTTGTGTTTCACAGGAGTGCTTTAAGGTTTTTCTCATATCTGCTTACCATGTTTCTTCGTACTCATTTGACAAAACCACAACAGGATGCAGCTGAATATTGCTGGAGAAAAGCCCATGATCATGCTGACTGGTCTTACTTTAAATTTACTACTGCTAACCGCAAGCAGTGTCTTCATGCTGCTAGGCAGTCACACTGCCTTGTCCTTCCATCTCCAGTTCCTTCAGACAATCATTCACACCTTCTCCCCCACCCTTCTCCCATCCTCATCATTCAACTAATTGTCTTGTTTTCTACCTCACTGACAAAACAAAACAATGCAAAACATCAGAACTTTTTTTTTTCTTTAAACGATGGCTTTAATTGTGGAATGAGCTCTGACAAGCCACATGCATTTCATAAACATACCAAAATATCGTCTTCGTATCTATTTTTCTTGCATTTTTAAAAATGTTAAGCTATCCAAGTAAAAAAAAAAATTAACAATGAAAAAGGAAATTCAAAGGGTTTATGCCAAAAAAACAAACCAGTCCTCTGCAACCTAACTCATTTTTTGGGCTGCACAGCCATGTAGAGGGCGATCAGGCAGTAGATGGTCCCTCCCACAGTCAGTGCCATGGTGGTCCGGTAAAGCGTTTGGTCAGGCAGGCCTCGTTTCAGGTAGATGGCACACCATCAGCTTTCTGGAAAAACTTCTGCAGCTCTGGAACTCTGTTTTTCCCAGCATAATCATAACACTGTGGAATCAGAGGTCACTTTAGTTGGGGTGGCAAATATGATAGGTGGTGCTTCTGTGGGAACCACAGGCTTTAATCCCTGTGGGCTATAGGCCTCCGAAGCCCATGCTCCCACCAACTTCTGCGTGAAACCACTAAATTTGCAGTACATGACGCCCGGACTCCGGCTTCCCGCATCCGCTGCCTGCGCAACCGCCCCAGAGAAGGAGAAAACATCAGAACTTTTGCCATTTTTCCATAGGATAATAACGCCAGCCACCCAAATTGAAATCTTTCCACATACCCTCTTTCAGCACACAAAAAAAGTACAGCTCAACAAAGAAAGCCAAATAAATAATTAAATAAATAATATATGTACCTTCAGAATAACTGGAAGACAAAATAATTGAAAAAGATTTCAATTTTGATGTAAATGTAGGAGACATTCAAGAGCAGGAGTTGCTCCAGAGCCTACCCCAGAACACCATCCTTGTGAGGATTACATGGGAGAGAGAGAGCAGTGGGAGAACCTCAAGAATGTCAGCTGGGGTTCAACCCCCCTCCACCACAGGAGAGAGGAAAACAAAGGTTTCAGACCATGTGCTGCTTCACCTTCTTCTGCGTGGCCCACTGGGGAAGGGCTGACCTTCCCCAAGCATGTATGCTCTACTTTGGCCACTGCAGAGGAACTAGGGGATGCCTGTGAATGCCAGGGTTACATCAGGCACCAGGGTCACTTCAGCAGCCCATGAAGGTCTGGGAGAGGTGTAAGGTCTTAATTTCCATAGGCAATGGCTCTTTGGAATCCAGTTGATGGGGTTGAATAAAAGCCTAGAGAGATGACAGTCACAGTGGGAAACAAGACAAACAGCAAGCAATTAATAAGCAGGACAGATTGGAACACCGTATGTTTACTCACTGAAGTGATAATTTACTTAATTATGTAGTAGAGACAATTCAGGACTGCTATAAGATATTAATAAGTTGCTAATCATAGGATGCAGGGGGTAAATACAAAAGATGCTTGAGAACAGATCAGTTGTTATGAACTAGAGTCACCAGGTCGTGGTTATCTTGATGAGAAGCAGGGGATATAAAGCTAGATTTTTAACTCTGGCATAAAAGTTGTTGAGGAGGCATTTGCCAAATGGACCCAAAAATGAGCCAGATGGAGGATGTACATCTGTGACCCACAGGGTGTTTGATTGGCATGTTCTAAGAAAGGTCTCAATTTAGCCAGCAGAGGGCAAGAGAATACAGAACTATTCCAAGGTTTATAGCCTTAAGATTGTTTGGAATAGAAGGATTGTGTAGGTATCTAAGCAAAAACAAATCACAAAAACAATTACAAATCTAGCTCTTTGGAAATAATATATTTTAAAACTACGTATCTAAAGAAGAGATTGACTACTGTTGGCATTGCAATAAATTCATGCTTTTTAATATAAAGTCAGAATTTCATTAAACAGTGCATGCCTTTATATGTAGAACCCTAAGTGCTTGACAAAATATGGGAACCTCTTTGAAATATTTAACCTAATATTTTAAGAAACATTTTTATTTGAAGATCCTAGATAAACTGAAGCATTTATAAACATACATAGCAGTGATTTATTTTCTAAACCTCAGAAATAGGCTTTTTCTAAAGAATGAGAATCTATCATAAAGGTAGGTAGCATGTTATGACATTTGTTAGACTATTCAAAATAAACATGTATGTCGTCTATCAAGTAAAGAGTGGAGATAAGAAGAGTGAGAGAAGCAACTGCCCTTTCCCATAGATACAGGGCAATTACAGGGTTAGGCATCAGCAAATCCCAGAGGCCAGTAGCCATGTGCCTGCTCCCTTCAATGTCGATCAGCTCCTCCTTTCATGCCGTGCCCCACACTCCCACCTCCACTACTAAAAGTATACCAACTGGACATTATCTGGTAAACTATTGAAACTTTCTGGTCCACAGTTTTTGATTATTCTTTTAAATCTATAAAATAAAGGTGTGAGATAAGGTGATCTCAAAGATTTCCATGAACTTATAGGTCCTAAAATTCTGTTCATTTTATCCACATCTTGCAGTTCTCCAACTCTGCTAACATGAGCACTGATAACAGTGTAGGATGCTAGTCTCCACCCAAGAAAACACATAATTTAAGAAAGAAATCTTGAAGACTCTAGGAAATTAATCTTCACAAATAGAATTTCACACTGAAAGCAGAAAATAAATTTATTTATTTATTAAGATGAGAATGGTGATGTCCGTCAAACCACACATGTAGAGGCTGACTTCAGTTGTGAATACAGGCTGCTTTTATACACCCCCAGCCTTCACTGAACTATACTCCTTAGGGCTCTTAGGGCACTATGCAATCGAAGTGGCAATCAAGAAGGCAGCAATTAATAGAAAGTAGGAAGGCCAAATTCTAATATTCCTCCAGTGAGGAGTGTGGAGATGCGTTACCTCCTACTCAGACTTTTGACCATCTGTAGCAGCTAAACACACATTCAGCTCTAACTAACAGGATATTCAAGTGCAGAGGCTTAAACCTTAAGAAACAAGAAGTTCAGAGCTTGGCTTTTCCAGGTGTTGTCAGCTCTCAGGGGTCTCATCACAGAATTAATACCTCATGGTTACAAGATGCCTGCAGCCTCAAGTAACAGCTCTGTAAAGCAGGAAGGGATGAGAGTGGGCAAATGTAACTTTTTTTTTTTTTTTTTTTTTTTTACTTTAGGTACGTACTATATCTGGCATTTCTCCCCATGTTATCCCTCCCCACCCCCTGCTGTCTATCCTCTACCCTCCCCTAACTGCCCCCAGTGTGTGATGCTCCTCTCCCTGAGTCCACATGTTCTCATTGTTCAACACGCACCTATGAGTGAGAACATGCAGCGTTTGGCTTTCTGTTCTTGTGTCAGTTTGCTGAGAATGATGGTTTCCAGATTCATCCAAGTCCCTGCAAAGGGCGCGAACTCATCGTTTTTTATGGCTGCATAGTATTTCATTGTGTATATGCACCACATTTTCTTTGTCCAGTCTATCATTGATGGGCAATTTGGGTTGGTTCCAAGTCTTTGCTATTGTACACAGGGCTGCAATGAACATACATGTGCAAGTGTCTTCATATTAGAACGATTTATAGTTCTTTGGGTATATACCCAGTAATGGATTGCTGGGTCAAATGGAATTTCTATTTCTAGATCCTTGAGAAATCACCACACTGTCTTCCACCATGGTTGAACTAATTTACACTCCCACCAACTGCGTAAGAGTGTTCCTATTTCTCCACATCCTCTCCAGCATCCGTTATCTCCAGGTTTTTTAATGATCACCATTTTAACTGGAGTGAGATGGTATCTCAATGTGGTTTTGATTTGCATTTCTCTAATGACCAGTGATGATGACCATTTTTTCATATGTTTGTTGGCCTCATATATGTTTTCTTTTGAAAAGTGTCTGTTCATATCCTTCACCCACTTTTGAATGGGGTTGTTTGTTTTTTTCTTGTATATCTGTTTTAGTTCTTTGTAGATTCTGGATATCAGCCCTTTGTTGGATGGGTAGATTGCAACAATTTTTTTTCCCATTCTGTTGGTTGCTGGTTCACTCTAATGATGGTTCTTTTGTTGTACAGAAGCTCTGAATTTTAATTAGATCCTATTTGTCTATCTTGGCTTTTATTGCCATTGCTTTTGGTGTTTTAGTCATGAAGTCCTTGCCTATGCCTATGTCCTGAATGGTTTTGCCTACATTTTCTTCTAGTGTTTTTATGGTATTAGGTTTTATGTTTAAATGTTTAATCCATCTGGAGTTAATTTTAGTGTAAGGTGACAGGTAGGGGTCCAGTTTCTGCTTTCTGCACATTGCTAGCCAGTTTTCCAAACACCATTTATTAAACATGAAGTCCTTTCCCCATTGCTTGTTTTTGTCAGGTTTGTCAAAGATCAGATGGTTGTAGATGTGTGGTGTTGCTTCTGGGGCCTCTATTCTGTTCTATTGGTCTATGTCTCTGTTTTGGTTCCAGTATCATGCTGTTTTGATTACTATAGCCTTGTAATATAGTTTGAAGTCTGGCAGTGTGATGCCTCCAGCTTTGTTCTTTTTGCTTAGGATTGTCTTGGCTATCAGGGATCTGTTTTGATTCCATATGAAGTTTAAAGTGGTTTTTCCAGTTCTTTGATGAAGGTCATAGGTAGCTTGATGGGGATAGCATTGAATCTATAGATTACTTTGGGCCGTATGGCCATTTTCACAATATTAATTCTTCCTAACCATGAGCATGGAATGTTTCTCCACCTGTTTCTGTCCTCTCTTATTTCATTGAGCAGTGGTTTGTAGTTATCCTTGAAGATGTCCTTTACATCCTTTGTTAGTTGTATTCCTAGGTATTTTTTTCTCTTTGCAGCAATTGTGAATGGAAGTTCACTCTTGATTTGGCTCTGTTTGTCTGTTATTGGTATATAGGAATGCTTGTGGTTTCTGCACATTGATTTTGTATCCTGAGACTTAGCTGAAGTTGCTTATTAGTTTGAGAAGATTTTGGGCTGAGATGATGGGTTCTTCTAGATATACAATCATGTCATCTGCAAATAGAGACTTCCTCCTTTCCTGATTGAATACGCTTTATTTCTTTTTCTTGCCTGATTGCTCTGGCTAGAACTTCCAATACTATATTGAATAGGAGTGATGAGAGAGGGCATCCTTGTCTAGTGTCTGATTTCAAAGGGAATTCTTCCAGCTTTTGCCCGTTCAATATGATATTGGATGTAGGTTTGTCATATATAGCTTTTATTATTTTATGATATGTTCTGTCGATACCTAGTTTATTGAGAATTTTTAGCATGAAGGGCTGCTGAATTTTATTGAAGGCTCTCTGCATCTATTGAGATAATCATGTGGTTTTTGTCTTTGGTTTCATTTATGTGATGGATTATGTTTATGGATTTGCATGTGTTGAACCAGCCTTGCATTCCCAGGATGTAGCCTACTTGATCGTGATGGATAAGCTTCTTGATGTGCTGTTGCAGTCGGTTTGCCAGTATTTTATTAAAGATTTTTGCGTTGAGGTTTATCATGGATATTGGCCTGAAGTTTTCTTGTTTAGTTGAGTGTCTGCCAGGTTATGTTTTGGTATCAGGATGATGTTGGTCTCATAAAATGAGTTAGGGAGGATTCTCTCGTTTTGTATTGTTTGATAAAGTTTCAGAAGGAATGAAACCAGCTCCTCTTTGTACATCTGGTTGAATTTGGCTGTAAACCCATCTGGACCTGGACTTTTTTTGGTTGGCAGGCTATTGATTGCTGTAAGAGTGGGCAAATGTAACTTTCTTCTCATGTAGCTCTTGCTTTATCAGGAGGAAAGTCTTTTCCCCAGCACACTTGCTCTTATGTTTTATGAGCCAGAACAAGGTCACAGGCCTTCTCCACGGCAAGGGAACAAGACTCCTTTTCCTGGCTTAAATTGGTCCTGGTTCATACCCTAAGGCTGCAAAAGTATATTTATTATTGCTACTATTGGGCCTATTGCTACAGAACAAAGAAATCTGCTTCCAAAAATGAAGTGGGGGAAGGATGCTTATTCAGTGGCCAATTAATCTTTTCTTCCAAATGATTTCACAAAAAGCCTAAGGACAGGTTTCTCTGCTACATTACAGTAATGGTCAGATTTAAGCCCAACTGTGGCACTGAGAGATTGGAAATAAGAAACAGCTGTTGGTAGAGTAGATGATCAATGCTATTTTTGTCTCTTTGAATTGAAGTCAACTAACCTGAGGTAGCTGGAGTTCTTTGCACACCAGCATTCATAGATTTCTCCAGTGCTTTTTCTGATCTTTTAGGAGGTAGGAATTCATGGGCTGGTAACTGATTCACTACCAACTTACTGCTGTGATTATAGCAGGAGGAAAGAGCCTAATGATTTTCAGTGAACAAGAACCAGAGAATAAGACTCAATGTGAACTAGTTGAGTTGGGGGGAGCCATAGATTATACAATTTAGGACACATGGTTTTCAGTACTAAAATTAGGCAGTCAAGCAAGCACATTTCTTTTTTTTTTTTTTTTTTTTTTTTGTGAGACAGAGTCTTGCTCTGTTGCCAGGCGCCAGGCTGGAGTGCAGTGGCGCAGTCTCAGCTCACTGCAACCTCTGCCTCCGGGGTTCAAGCAATTCTCCTGTCTCAGTCTCCCAAGTAGCTGGGACCACAGGCGTGCGCCACCATGCCCAGCTAATTTTTGTATATTTTAGCAGAGAAGGGGTTTCCCCATGGTCTCGATCTCTTGACCTCGTGATCCACCCACCTCGGCCTCCCAAAGTGCTGGGATTACAGGCGTGAGCCACCGTGCCAGCTGCAAGCACAGTTCTAAGACTTTTTCTTCAGTACTTTTCTATAGTCTAGGAATTTTTGGATCTGTGAGAAAACTAGTATTTAAGAGTAATTTATAATGACTTTAGTAGAGAATGGTGGTAATAAGACCAAGATCAAGGACATGAATGTCATTTAGAACAAATTTTGTTAAAATCATCCATCACCGTCCCATCTAACCAGCAGTAGCATATTCTTGATCATGTGAAATCTGAGAAAAAAAATAAGACCATATGAGCAAAACTGCTCCCAACTGAAGGGGTGGGAAAGCCATTTCAAATGTATATACTAATGATAATATTTAAATACCATATTGTCAGTATGTATCCAAATAAATTAAATAAATTGATGCCTTTTTAACATTGAAATGTTTTCTTTCCTATTTTGCACATTTCCCTGATTTGATGAAGTCCTAGAAGATTAAAGTGCCACACATTAATCCTAGGACCCAAAAGAACCTCTGGCATTCAAGCTTTCAAGTGCAGGCAATCTAGTCATACAGAACCATTGTTTGTCTCATTTTGTGTTCTAATGAAGAGCAAATGCTGGCTTGTAAAACTCTTTTTCATTTATGGGAAACCAGATAAGCCAATGAGGGAAACATACCATGTGTGTTTTCCTTTTTATATCCATGCCATTGCAATATACACCCAAACTCCAAATTAGGGCATTTGTCTATGATTGGCTGGATTTTTCCACTTGAACAAATCCAGGTTGGTTTTTGAACACCAACTTGCTTTTCCTATCATTTTCCTTTTGCTCACTTCTACTTCTTCTTCACTTACACCCCTTTATCATAGTCAACTAGGGCTACTGTAATAACATACCATAGACTGGGTGACTTAAACAACAAACATTTGTTTCTCACAGTTCTGGAAGCTTGGAAGTCCAAGATCAAAGTGTCAGCTGCTTGGGTTCTGGTAAGGGCCCTCTTTTAGGCACCCTTATAGTGAAGAGAGAAAGAAGACCCTGGTCTCTTCTTCCTCTTATGAGGGCACTAATCCCATTCATGAGGCTCCACCCTCATGATATACCAATTACTTCCCAAAGGCCCCACCTGCTAATACCATCACATTGGGGGTTAGGGCTTCAAGACACGAATTTTGCAGGAGACACAAACTTTCAGTCTACAGCATCCACCAAAAGAGTTTAAAAAGATATTTAATTTCCACTTTTCCCCTCTATTACTTAATTTATTGTATTTCTCTTTACCTTCTGTTGAAAGAATCTGTGTTGAGTAGGCTGCCAGATTATTCCAGAGAATTGATTGAAGATATTTCCTCGGGAAGGCTTTCTTGGCAGATGGACAAAATGCATCCTGTATGTTTCTGCAGCAGCCCATAGAGTGCAGCACCACACTACTCGCTCCCTCCCAGGATGAAACTCTATGAGTTGCCAAATTAATTTCTTCTTTCTAAAATGCATAACACAGTTCATTCTGGGCTTCTATCTGTTCAGGAACTTAGAACCAGAACTTTAGACAAAGGGATTTTAATTGCATGCTGATAAAATGTCAAAACTTTGGTGCATAAAGTAACTGTGCTTTTTTTTTTTTTGTACAATGCCTCGAGGATTATGAGAAAGATTTGCCCCTGTGAGTGAAATCCATTTTGTAACTCATCAGAAAATCTTTAACCTATGAGCTGATTCTTATAATCTCGTCTATAAGCCATTAGATTGTGTCTTTTTGCCTTCTGGACTGCACAGTTATACAATAAGCTAAAATGAGTAGTCTGCAAATTTGGTTAACCCATTGCTAACTTTAAGTGGTGATTTTTACCTCCCTGTGAAAATCTTAATGATGAATAAGGACTGTTGCTTATTTGGAGAAGTCGTTTATTTCACAGGACACAGCTGATATGCCTCATGTTAAACGGTGAAGAGCTGCATCAGAAGGTCACCTTCCTGAACTGTCCTTTCCACTTTAAAAATACCCAGAGAAGACAACAAGGATGTGGCTTGATTTTTAAGGCCATCTAATGAGATAAAAGAGTTTCTCCAGGTTGATGGTGGGAGTTTTCAACCAAGGCATATCATTGTACCCAGAATAGTCAGAGGCTTGGGGGCGCAACACTACTGACTTTATAGAACAATTGCTAAGGCACCAGCAGAATACCTAGAGATACATATTCATCTTCCCAAAGACAAGTTTTCATTTCTATCACAGTAAGACACAATCTCTGAGGCAGCGATTAGTGAGAGGTAAAATACAAAAAATCTAAGGCATTTGTCACTATCTTTAGTATTTAAGGAAAAGGGCCCCCAAATATTTCCATTTGAGATGACAAAGCACTCTTCAGTCACTTAGCTTACTCTTCAGTTCAGATGACTCATCTTGATTTCAAACAGAGAGTTCGTATATGTCTGTTTTTAAAAACCGGCTCAAAAAGTCTGAAGTTACAAAAGTAAACCAAATACTCATTATTCTCATGTCAAATTACAAGGATCTTAGCTGCTGGGTTTTTTTCACATGCAGCCTGGAATCCTTGAAAACCTCTAACTCCCCTGTTAGACTCTCTAGGGTAGGCATAAGTTGCCTCATTATTTTTGCTAAAGGTGATTGCAAATGCTCCCCCCCACCAAGTCATTTAACTGTGTGCTTACCACTGAACTAAAGGAACTCCATGGTAGGTCCTCATGTAGTTAAAGGAGCTTCCTTCACACATGTCTATTCCTAAACTTGTCAAATATTGTAGCAAAGCAATTTAAGGCTAAGACAAGGTAACTCTCAATAGAAGATTAATTTGAAAATGCTTAAACAAGCTTTTTTATTGAAGTCTAGTGTACATACAGAAAAGTATAAACATATTGAGAGTATAGTTCAATGAATAAATACTGTGAAAAAAATGGATCTGAGAAGACTATACTAAAGGAGCTGTCAGCCTGCAATGAAATGTTTTAGGGGGAAAGACAGGTTGGTGAAGGGACTGCCATGAGACCAAAGTAAGAAACTTGACACACGTCCCCCAGAGTTTGAAGAACACAGAGATTGTTACCTGATTCTCATCCAGAAGGGTGTGAACTGAGGGACTGTCTAGAGCTGCCAGGGCTAGAATGAACTGTGGCTGAGCCAGCAGCACTCCTCCCTGTGGTGGACAAGAGTGTTTGCTTTCTGTGGGCCAAATTGACATCACAGGGGGCCATCAGGCCAGAACCATCTTCAGAGGACCCTGCTCAGGAGGATGCCTGCAGGGACAAGGAGACCCCAGGCAAGGACTGTGGAATAGGATCAGAAGGGGAGTCATAAGAAATCAGACACAAGTACAGTACCTGGGTCAGAAAATAGTGTAATGAGAAGGTCCTTGGTGGGTGGTGGCAGGGGAAGGGCTGCCTTCAGAAGTGCCCCAGGAGAAAAAGAAAGCCTGGCATTTGGACATTCCCTATAACAAGTGCGTTTCTTTTTTCTTTGTTTGTTTTTAGAGACAGGGTCTTGCTCAGTCACCCAGACTGGAGTGCAGTAGTATAATCATGGCTCACTGTAACCTCAAACTCCTGGGCTTAAGTGATCTCCCACCTCAGCCTCCAGAATAGCTAGTACTACACGCATACACTACCATGCTTGGCTAATGTTTTGTTTTGTTTTGTTTTTGTAGCATTGAGATCTATGTTGTCCAGGCTGGTCTCAAATTCCTGGCCCCAAGTGATCCTCTCACCATGGCCTCCCAAAGTGCTGAGATTACAGGTGTGAGCCAGCACAACCAGCCCACACAAAGCATTTGATCTCTGAGAGACAACTGTAAACAGTTGAAATGCAGGAGGTTCTTGTCCTGCCATCCTCTTCCACAGTCAAATCCTAGAGGAGACAGAGGCAGGGAGTGAGGAAGGGAAAAGTGATCTAGGCAACTTCAGGTCAGACCCACAAAGGGTATGGATGGTGATATGAGGTGAAGTTTTCATCCAAATTAGATTTTTTAATACCTGAAAACGAGACTGTTCTAATAACTGAAAGAGACCAGAAACAAAGGGCATGTGTCCAAGATGCCTGCAGGGCAAGAAAATAAAATCCAACATGGTCTGTTTGAAAGCAGCTCATTTCATAATGTTAGTTTGAACATCCACAGGCAATCATTGAAGAAGGCCTATTGGCCATCACAAAGTTGATCTGCCACCTGGGGATGTTTGGATTCTTCGGCAGGATTTGGGGTGAGATGGAGAAGCTTTTAATTAAAGTCAAAAGATAAGAGCAGTGTGACATCAAGCTTTCCTTCAACTACAAAGCAGGAAAGGTTAAAATGACAGCTTGGACATCTTAACCATTCTAACAGTACTCGAAAGTATTTATTTAGTCTAGGTTCTCTCTAGGAGCTTCTTAAGTAGGAATCATCTGCTTCACAGGTTATCCCTTGCCCACCTGGCCCTGTCTCATCACACCATATTTCACTCCAGGGGCCTCACTTTCAGAGGCATGAAGCCCAAAAGTAATATAAAAATTGTAAACAGAAGGAGATTCAAAGCCCTGAGAAATGAGCTAGTGGAAGGAAACTGGGACATTGAAATCCATTTTGTGAGCTGTGCCCCATCTCATGAAAGCAGTGATTGTGTGCTTTCAGGTGGCACGCCCAGGTACAGTGTGAATTTTAGGAAGTAGATCTGTGTTTTGTCTTCGGAGCCTTTGTATCAAAATGACTCCTAGCTATCTTTTAGGAGACATTGACCTAAGGCTTAAGAGGTTGTCATTCCAGTCTGGGAGCTCCCTCTCCTTTGAAATGTCCAGTGTCAACAAGTGCATGATTCCTCAGACATTAAATAAGAACTCAAATGTGAGCTAAGAAGCAGGCAAGAAATGGAATTGTGTGTCTTAGGGCCTTGTTCTCCTAGGTCTGCCTTTCAAGGAAGAAAAATGTTCAGAATTGGCACATGGGAGTGAATGGGAGAGATTGTGGTTTCCAATGCATAGTGAGGTTGGTCAGAGCCAGGAGAATGAATCTTGGTAAAGCTAAACAGGTCAAATAGAGTTCAATTTAATCATTTCAAGATTTTTTTTTTCAAGGCCCTGAATTCCCATATTTCAATAGATATCACCAATTTGGAACTCTACAAAAATATGGGGGTTTCTGGTCCCAGGGCTTCTTGGCCTTGGGTGGGAGAATGGTCAACAGCACAAAAGCAAGGGCATAGGAGTACCAGACAGAACAATTAGCTTTTTCTCATTAGCCATTCAGCCATCTTCAGGATGTCACAATTGAGACCTGTGGGGCACAATTTTGAAATACAGGAAAACAAGACCAAAAACTCTTTGGCAATGTTTTTGTGAAGTAACGTCTTAAATCTCACATTCATTTAAGAACTTTGCCTCCCACTTCTTGTTCTTATTCTTCATAGCATCTGTAGCATATTTCTAGAGTAGGCATGAAAAATAAACTCCTTTTATGCCCTTTAGAAGAATATTTCAAAGCCCTCTTGGTAGATACACAGCAGTGATTTAAAATAGAATACCCACCCTAACTAGTATTCTGTCTTTTGGTGCAGGGGTGATCTACCACCATTATTGAGGATCTTTGAGCTGATTTTTTTTCACCGGTAGTGGTGATACGTTTAGACTTATCCACTCAACACTCCCATAATGAGCACATTTTGCAAGGCAGCCAGCTAAGCTTAGAAGTGTAATCAAGCCCTGGAGAAGAGAAAATCCACATAAAGAAACAGTAATTATTAATAATATTTATTGAATTCTTGGTATGTGCCAGGATCTGTTCTAGAGTTTTGTTTACATACATAATTGCATTAAATCACCACAGTAGTTTAACGAGGTAGAAACTACATATCCCTCCTTGCTATGGATGAGGAACTGAAGGCATAGGGAGGTTACATGACTATTCCAAAGCCAAACAGCATGTTAAGTTTTGCCATCTGAAGGCTGCCCAGCAGGGATTGTTATTTTGTATTCATTAGCACTGTGTTCCCAGTAAGAGTACTTTCCAGACACAATCAATTTGCTCAGATATGTGCAATTCTAAAATTTCCCCAAATGCCTACCCCTACTGCCAAGCATTTAACCTTCTGAAAACAGTGTCACAGAGCTAGATGAGTTAAGTTAATGAAAATCTTGAGAGTGAGTTCAAGTTTTGCAGTTAATATTTCTGAATGTGAAGTATATATACTATTGGACATTTTCTTCAAGTAACAGCTAAAATTGTTTCTTAAGAGTGGATCAGTTGTGTGATTTTCATCTTTTAGACTATTGAAAAGTTTAGAGGTGTCAGTTATGGGCTGATTATAGTTTACTGTTCAGTTTCCTCTGAGGACAATGTACATTCCTACCTTACTACACCCACTCTTTCTTCATTACTGACTTCATTGTTGGCAACATTCACACCAAGTACTATTCCATTCTCCTCCCCCTCCCCCCAGAGACTTCATTCCTTCCCCTGGTACCTGCCTTTGCTCATTTCACCCAGCATGGGCTAGGGGACAGGGTCCTAACACTATTTAAATCAATTTGGATACAAATTATAGGTTTGCCTTTTTTTTTCTTTTTCTTTCTTTCTGTTTTGTTTGTTTGTTTGTTTGTTTGTTTTGTTTTGTTTTGTTTTGTTAAGACAGGGTCTTGCTCTATCACCCAAGCTGGAGTGCAGTGACACCAACCCAGCTCACTACAGCCTTGACTTCCTGGCCTCAAGAAATCCTCTCACAGCCTCTGGAGCAGCTGGGACTATAGGTGTGCACCACCGTGCCCAACTAATTTTTGTATTTTTTTGTAGAGACAGCTTTTCCCTATGTTTCCCAGGCTTGTTTGAACTTCTTAGCTCAAGTGATCCACCTGCTTCAGCCTCCCAAAGTGCTGGGATTACAGGCATAAGCCATCATGCTTGACCTACAAGTTATAATTTTGAATCAAGCCTATTCGAGTCAGATTTCTGAAACAGGATGGGCATAAAAAGCGGGCTGTTGGAGTCAGTTTGCTATACCTTGGGCATGGTGGTCCAGGTCTGAGAGAAACAGAAGCTCTACAGGCCTTAATATTTATGGGGCTTAGGGACAGAGTAAAAACTAAAAATCATTCTTTATTCTTGTTTCAATATGTTCTATTAAAATTCAAAGGAAAATATAATAATTAAAATGAATGATTATCAAAAATTTTATTGATCAGGCATGGTGGCTCATGCCTGTAATCCCAGCACTTTGGAAGGCCGAGGCATGTGGATCACGAGGTCAGGAGATCAACACCATCCTAGCTAACATGATGAAAACCCATCACCACTAAAAATACAAAAAGTTAGCCAGGCATAGTGCCATGCGCCTGTAGTCCCAGCTACTCGGGAGACAGGCAGGAGAATCACTTGAACCTGTGAGGCAGAAGTTGCAGTGAGCTGAGATAGCACCATTACACTGCAGCCTGGGTGAGAGAGCAAGACTTGTCTCAAAAAAAAAAAAAAATTATTGTGGTAAAAGCATAATGTAAAATTTACCATCTTAACCATTTTGAAGTGTACTATACATTAACGTTAACTGTATGCATTTCCTTGGGCAATAGCTCTCTGGAACTTCTCTATATCCATTGAACAATAACTACCCTTTCCCCCTCCTTCTAGCCCCTGACTACTACCATTCTACCTTTTATTTCTAGCAGTCTGACTACTTTAGATGCTTGATATCAGTGGAATCATGCAGTATTTGTCTTTTTGTGACTGGCTTATTTCATTTAGCATAATGTTCTCAAGGTTCATCTATGTTGTAGCATGATTATCCAGATTTTAAATCAAACTTATGTAAATAAACTTTATATTTTATTTAGTTTTTTTTTTAATATTATAAAACCTTATTAAATATATTTATAAAAATTACTCACATTTTTTACAAGCCATGAAAGTGGGCCCCGCAGACCACCTTCAAAGAGAAAAATGGCCGTGAAATGTGCAGCTATCTAGAGCCTTGAGCTACAGAGATTTTAGGAATTACCTGAATGTCAAGCTGAGGCTACACTCTTCCCAAGGAGCTATTAGAAGCTGCAAGGGGGTAGGGAGGGGTACGAGGGCTGAGCCACTTCTAGTCAATACAGGACTCTTCTACCGGCTGTCTTTGCACCTGAGCTTCCTGCTGGGCTAGCCAACACTTTCTCAGAGATGTATTGCAGTCTGAGCTTCCTCCTACCCAATTCCCTTCCTTTCCTCTCTCCATTCACAGGTGTTAGACACTTGTGGTCTGAAGGCTTCTTAGGCCCACTCTTCTTCCCTCCTTCCTTTATCTTTCATGGGCATTTCCCAAATAAATCTCTTATACTGCTGACACTGTCTTGCCATGTGCATTCTGGAAAACCCTACTGGTATAATGTTCTAGCATTCTGTTTCCATTTAGTTGACAATGTAAAGAATTCATATTGTACTTTGCTCATGTTACAACATGCCTACATATATACAAATTTTTAAAGTAATATGAATTAACATTACAAAATATTTCTTGGCCACCATATGCAATTTTTGTGAATACTGTGCTCTGGAACCACAGATTGGAACATGAGGAGAAGCAAGAACATGGACACTTGGCACTACTGAAAAATATTTTATTGTGCAATAATTTATTGCATTTGGGTTATCTGAGGGGTAAGCATACAACACATTTATCGATTTTGTCTTCTCTTTTATAACCATTTTTGCTACTCAAATTCTCACATCAAAACAGTGTCTATCTGCAATGTCTGCAGTAAAACAGACAGCTCTTCAGGTCATTCAGATGTCATCACCCATGGTTTAAAAGGACTTAGGACTAAAGATATGGATGGATGTTTCCCTGTGTCCTGAACAGTATTAGCCATGATAGTGAATGTGTAGCATTACACATTGAGCTCTGGATCCCAATGACAGAGGATGTCATGTATTCTTTGTTTTTTTCTTTTTTTAAGATGGAGTCTCACTCTGTTGCCAGGTTGAAGTTCAGTGGCACAATCTTGGCTCACTGCAACCTCTGACTCTCTGGTTCAAGTGATTCTCCTGTCTCAGCCTCCCTAGTAGCTGGGATTACAGGCACATGCCACCAGGCCCAGCTAATTTTTGTATTTTTAGTAGAGATGGGGTTTCACCATGTTAGCCAGGATGTTCTTGATCTCCTGATCTCATGATCCACCCACCTCAGCCTCCCAAAGTGCTGGGATTACAGGTGTGAGCCACCATGCTTGGCTTCATGTATTCTTTAATAAATGTATGTTTCCTGTGATTGTGAAATACAGGTGTTGAAAGCACAGAAGTCGGGATAGAAAATCATCTTGCCAGGATCTAAGAATGGTGCTAACACTGTACAGTGGGCATTCAAAGGACTAAAAGAGGGAAGCAACCATAGCAGCTCATGAACACTGGAGGAGCACCTGGTAGACAAAAGTTTCCAGCTTGTCTGCACTTGCTCCTTAGCTGTCTCCTGCCTGCAGGAAAGCCAGGATAACAAGTGCTTGGCAAAAATGCTTGTTGAAGGAATACTTGCTAAATCAATGAACCCAGCCAAATCCAACAATTCCCCTGACATGGGATCTTCCTGCATACTCCCTTTATATTTGTTTCTCATTCTCTTTCAAAAGCTCTTTAAAAACCCTCTTTCTTTTTTTTTTTTTTTGAAAATGTAATAATTTTATTTTAAGAGGCAGGCTATCATAAATTTGATACAAAAATGTTGACATATTAAAAACTTAATGTAAAAGGAGAGGATGAATAAGGTAAATTATAGACCACTCTTACTCATAAATAGAAATTCAAACATCCTAAAAACCCTCTTTCTATGTGAACTCTTTTCTATTTTAGAAGTGAAAAGCAACTGTACCCTAATATTTAGCACTTTCTTCTAAATTATAGAGATTGATTAATCACAGTTCAGTTAGAACTAAAATTAAGATTATTCTATATTTTAAAAGTACAATTCTATATTTATTTTGGTTTCATCATAAAATGTCACTACCAGCCAAGATGGAGTAACAGAAACCATATTTACCATCTCACCATAAACAACTAGGAAAAAATGGACAAAATAAATGTAACTGCTTTACATTGGAGAACAGGCAGAATAGGACCTTGCTCTCTGAAAGAAAGGAAACTAAAAAGGGAATCCTACAGTTGCACCAGTTTACTGACTGGAGTCAGTTTCTAGATTGCAGTACAGAAAGGGGAAACCCAAATAGACCCCAAAAGTCTTGCTGGGTTGAAAAGCAGGTATCGTAAAAGGCAGGTAGAATTTTTAAGACAAATTATCAAAAAAGAGGGAGCTTCTGAAAGAGAACAAGCAAGCTCCAGAGATCTAGATGTGTATGCTCAAGTGTTTGACTAAGTAGTATTCTGTATGTGTGAAAGGAAACTGCCCAAGGCCAGCAAAGGAACCACTGGAAATAAGAAGGCCTAACAATTCCGAGAGCTCACAAAGGGCTGAGAATGGTTTGTGTTGCAGAAGCCTGAGTGGAAAGGTTCTGCACAACATGGGCATTGGATAGAGACCTCAAAAGAATGCCACCTTAGTTGGAGGGCTAAATTATCCCTAGACTGAAGACAGCTCTGGACCTGCCCTAACAAAGATTATAAGAAAGAGAAAGATTTGAAAGAATCCAACTGATTCCAAACAGCTGTGTACCAGAAGAAAATCTAACATTATTTAAAGGAATACAGCAAAATCAGATCTTCAAAAATGTTCAATATCCAATTATAAAATATTAGCATGCAAATAAGTGGAAAATATTATCTATAACCATAAGGAAAACTATCCATGAAGCACAGAGAAAAAAAAAACACTAAGAAATACACACAGCATCAGTGACTGTGAGCAATATCAGGGATTCTAACATGTGTGTAACTGGGGCTCACATTATATGTTGGAAAAAATGGGAGGATATTTGATGATGCAATGATTAATTTTTTTCCAAATTTGATGAAAACTATAAACTAAGAATCTCCACAAATGCCAAGCAAAATATGCATTCAGAAAACAATGCCAAGACAAATTATGGAACGTTATGTACAGAGAACAAAGATGAGAATGACAGCAAACTTCTCATCAGAAATCACGCAAGCTGGAAGAGGCTGGAACAATATCTTTAGAGTACTGACAGAAAAAACTTTCAAGCTAGAATCACTTACCCAAAGAAAATATCAGATAATCAAAAAAAGAGATAATTCATTGCCAGAGAATTTATAAAAAAAATATTAAGTGAAGTTCTACAGGCATAAAGAAAATAGTACTGGTTGGTTTTATCAAAGCATACCTTCAATGAATTGATATAAACTCCTAGAGATTAAAGTCATACACACATATGTCTTACATTTTAGAAAGTATGTATAACACTTAGTCCAATTTTGCCAAATGTACAATAAACCCAATTCTCACCTTGTAAAGTTTACTTTCTGTTCATTAGTTCCAAAATTGGGAGAAGCAGAAATTAGTTTACTACTTAATTCATTGAAATAGAGTTTACTAGATGAAATATATTGAACCTATAAAAATAGTATGTAGATTTTATAGGCTCAGTGCCTGCAAGTGGTCATAAAGCCTGACCTGATATTAAGCATTTCCTAGGGTATTATCACCAAATTTCTAAACTCACTTTGTTAGCAATCCAATATTAGCTGCTTCATAAAAACAAAATAATTTATTATAATCATGACTATCTGCCAACACTCATTTCAAAAATATAAAACTACGATTGTTGTAGGAAGTCTTTATAATAACCCCTAATGATCCTCTCTGCCTGATAGTCATGCCTTTCTGTAATCCCTCCTTTGAGTGGGGGGGTTGAACTTCTTGGCTCACTGCTAATGAATAGAATATGGCAGAAATTATAACATGCCATTTTTGAGATTAAGTTTTAAAAAGATTGAGCTCTATTTGACTTATCTCCCCTTCTCTTTCCCTTTCTCCTCCTTCTCCGCCTCCTCCTCCTCCTCCTTCTCTTTCTCTTCCTCCTTCTCCTTCTCCTTCTGCTCCTCCTTCTACTCCTCCATCAGCTGTCATGTCATGGGGCAGCCCTATGGACAAATCTGCTGGCAAGAAATTGAGGGCTGCAAACAACCACATGAGTCATCTTCAAAGCAGACCTCAATATCATTACCAGTTGAGCTGTTAGATAAGACTACAACCCCAGTCAGTAGCCTGATTATAACCTTGAGAGATACCTTGAGCCAGAGGCACTCAGCTGAGCTATGCTTAGATTCCTGATCCACAGGAATTATTTTAAGCCTCTAAGGGTTAGGGTAATTTATTATATAGCAATACATAACTAATATAGCTATTATTCTGTAGTTTAAATACTTATTCATGAAGAAAAATCAATGACCCTTTTTACATAATATAGGGGAAAATAATTCTACTTGCTACTTTGTGTACAATGTATATTCATGGATCAGCCAACAGACCAACATGTAGCAGGCTATTACATGAAGAATCAAAATTTGGCACCATGAACTCTTCAACCACTGTCTCCAATGAACAGTCTGACACAGAGGTTAAATTTACCAAGAACCAAAGTAACACTCACACTATCCAACTCTTGTTACCATTTTGTAAGCTTGGAGAATTATTAGGTTCTTTGAAAAGTGTTCCAGAGCAGAATCTTTAATAGTGGATGTTAGGTTCAAGTTAAACAGCTTTATGCCCATACAAATGGTAGAATTACATGATGACTTACTAATTCTCCCACTGAACAGAGATGCATACAACCCTTTGACTACCTGGCTAAGATAGCTCTTTGGGAACTAATAACCTAGAGCTCCCTGGAACCTAATAATTATATCAGACTAATATATAATAACTCTAAATAACATCTATGCTGGAGCCATGAGACAAAGAAGATGATGATAAAAATAACATTGGTAGACAGTTTAAAGTTTATAGTATTATACTATTTGTCATTCATAGTTTCATTTGTTTTTCACCAAAAATCTTGTGTGATAGATATGATTATTATTATAAGCCCCTTTCACCATGCTATGCTCTGCCTTGCACATAAGACAGAGTTTGATAACTCTAGAACAATTTGCCTCAGAGTAGTTGTTTACCCCCAGACTGTAAAATGCCTACATAAAAAGTAAATTGTTCCATCATAAAGAGAAAAATCCTACTATCGTACTGTCTTCCCAACCTATCCTAGGCTGGAATTTGAGATTGTTTCTATTCCACATTGCTTAAGAAATTTTTTTAAGTTGCTTTACTCTGGCTTAATGAGCCACATTCTCCGAGCCAACGGCTACCTTTCCTACCAGCACCATAAACAAAATGGATCATATTTGTTAAGGAAAAAGGCAGTCCAATGACATGGTAATGAGTACAGACTGTGGAATGTTCATCTCCTGCAGAAATTTATGTCCCCCATTTACAACAGCATCATATGCTTCCTAGAAAAGAAGCATCATATCCTCCTGCTAGAAATTGATGTGTAGCCAGGGGTAGCATGTGCACATTCACATCTGCCTAAAGCAGGATGTAAAATGTGCCCATGATTCAAACATACTCTAGTATTTTTAAATCACAGAAGAGTCAGGACTAGCTGCAAGAGGCAGGCTTTTATAGCTAGCCTGCACTTTGCTGAAATATGAGCCTTGGTCTGTTGCTACTCCATTCCTTGGACTAGATGTTCTTTATGGGTCCTTTGGGCTCTAATGTTGTAAAATTTGTGGATTCGCTAAGTTGGCTTAAAGAATCCTCCTGAACTGTGTTAGCCATGTATTGGGTCTTTTATGTCATCTGATATTTTTCTTAGGTGCTTTGGGTTAGGAGATACAGTGTACATGGAAGAATATTACAGATTGACTATGACCAGCAAGGAGTCATCAAAATTAGTTAGGATAAAAAAAAATAAATGTTTGAATGAGCAAGAAAACAGGTTACAAAATAATGTGTTTGGGCAAACACCACTAGTGGTGTCCTAATTTCCATTCTCACCTATTTCCTTTATATTAGAACTCCTGCTTTTAAGCTGGGCATACAGCCATCTGAAACAAAGCTATATCTCCGTAGCTCACCAGCATATATGGTCATATGTCTAAGTTCTGGCCAATGGACTGTAAGATGAAGTGTTATGTGCAACCTCTAGGGAGTGTCCTGCTGGTTGGAATTCAGACAAGATGCCTGGAGCACAAGTAGCCATACTGAATTATGAGATAGAACTTGTATGCTGAGGATGGCAGAGCAACAAGATTGAAGAGCCTCGATCCCTGCCATCATGGAATGCCATGGCAGCCAGAACTGCCTCCCAACTTCATTTACCTGACAGAAAAATAAACTGCTCTCTTGTTTAAATCACTACTATTTTGGATTTTCTGTCATTCACAGAGAAATTAATCTTGCTAACAAACCAGAGATAAGTGTATCTCATTTTAATAAAATTATGTAGGTGTGTATGGTACATGTGTGGGCATGTGTGCACATGTGAGCATGTGTGTGTGTGTTGAGTCCAGCAATCAGCATTCATTTTCCTCCTTTTAATATCATTCTAATTTCTTCAGAGGGAATTGCCTCTCTCTCACTGTGTGATGTCATTGTGGGATGGTCAATACACATGCCCTATTCTCTCTCCGAGTAACTCAGGGGGGTCTCTGGAGGTCTCTTTCATAAGGTCATTCTTCTCACTGCCCTATTTCAGTGGGAGGTAAGTTACAGTTTCTTAGACCTTGGTCCTTAATCCTCTCCATTTCTCGGCTGTGCTCCCTCACAAAGGATTTATTATCCACACTGGCTTCTGTGACATCCATAAACAGATGATTCACAAAATGCCCTCCCAGCCTGAGATTCTCCTCTGAATTCTATACTCAAGTATTCGTTAGTATCCTGGCAGAAATGGGCGATACATTCAGACTGAAACAATGGGAGTGAGTGGATGGGAAACAGGGACATGATAAAAGGTCATGTGGTATTCTGGAACAAGCCAGAGCATATCCAGAACCTGGAAAGAAAAGAGAGGTGGAGAAGGCACCTGACAAGGGCTATGGCCTGTGGTTCTGAGATGCAGCCAGCCCACAGCAACCCTGCAGGGAGGAAGGCAGAGAGATAAACATCCCCCGCATTCCCTTTCGTTCTCTGATCTGCTGCTATTCCCCACTGAACCAACTCAATATGAAGCCAGAAGTAAAGGGATTTTAATACAGGTCAGCCTCCCACGGCCTACAGCAGGATGGAGAAGGATGGAGAGTAGGTCTGGAGAGGCAGAGAATATGCAGCACAACCCATCTATCCACTTGCCTACTAAAGATCTTTTGATGTCTCAAGGCACCTTAAATTCAATGTAAGCCATTCACCTAACCACTCCCTGGATTTAGCCAGCCTTGTCCTCTGTCAGTGTTCCCAATCTTAGGAAATAGCACCATTACCAATTTAAGCAAGCCAGAAACCTGGAAATAATTCCTGACCCTTCTCTTTCTCTCTCCATCCGTGGTCAGTCTATAGCCAAGTTCAGCTAATTTTAGGTACCCTACTTTTAGCAAAACAAAACCCACTCTCACCTGGTACTTTGATCCTCGAGAAGAGTGGGGTAAGCAAGGCAAAAATCCAAGGCACGTTCATTGAGTAGTTCCTCCTGTTTTCTACAGCTGCCACATTCTTGTTTCTTATGAGCCCTATTCCTCAGCTTCTCTTCAATCCCAATACCACAATCCATATTCTTCCTGTAAAGCCTCTTTTTGCTTCATATAGTGAGAGCTTCTGCTGCTTGAACAAGAGCCTTAATGAGTAAAGTAAAAAATGTAATTAGGAACCTAACAGAAAAAGTATTTTGCTCCTCAAAGATGTCATCCCTCTTCAGAGCCTACAGGACATCTGAAACTATTCTCTATTTTTAAAACATCTTCTCCAAAAAGAAATAATTAAAGATAATTTTGTTAATTAAAAATGGTAAAGTACCACTATGTATAATTCAAACATTGCATGTACTCATATGTTAACACTGGGCATCCCTCTGAGTGAGGATCAGAGGTGATTTGTTCTTTCCTCTTCGGATCTCTGATCCCCATGTTTTCAACTTCGAATACACACTACTTTTGTAACTGGGTTTTACAAAGTAGGTAAACATTATCGTTAAAAGTAAAGTATGTGTATCAATGCTGGAATAATAGTAAGGAAGCTTTGATACTGCATACCAAGGTAAATGGCAAGAAAGCAGCTATTACAGAATTGCTTTTAAGAACAAAACAAAGATTTGGCTTTTGCATGGGTGGTCCCAGTACACACACACACACACATGCACACACACAGAGAGAGTAGCTGAAGTCATCATTCAATAGATATTTATTCATTTATTGAATGTCTGCTTATGTCTAGGCACCTTGCAAGTCTTGGAGATACAAATGAGTGAAGCATGGCATTCATTCTTGAAACGCTTAGAGTATTGTGTAGCGTTTACCCAAAGTGTGGCCTCTGGACCACCTGCATCAGAGTCATCTGTGATGACTGTTAAATGAAAATACCTAGGTTATTTTTCAGGGTCTAAGAAAGAGAGCACAGTGGGGATGACAAACTTAATTTTTAATGATACAAGGAATTAAACAGGGAAAAAGACAAGGAACTAGGATAACATTCAGTATAAGACGAAAGCATTCAATAACATAATCCTACAGCTTCCCAACTTACTAGTTTGTAAATAACATGTCATAATGACAATATTATAGACTTATACCATTATAAGAGCATATATGCTAGAGTTAAAAGCTGAATGCTGGCAGTGTCCATAGCTTGAAGGAATAATTAACATATTTATTAATTACCTTCCTGCTAATCCTTCAAACTGATTATACCTCCATTATAAGTCATCTGTGGACAATAATAAGTAAAGCTGAATTTTTATGGTTATCTCTGAATTAAAGTTAACTTATATTTTATACCAGGAGCCATGTTCAACTGACTTATACTAATACTGCCTTTGAGTCATAAAACGTAAAGAAAATGTACATTTAAGCTTTTTGTAAAAAAAAAATTGCAAGGGAAATGTTAACAAAATGATTATTTTAAAATTGTAACTTAATTAATACATAATTTAAAATTATAACTCCCTGTGCTGCCTTAATTGTACATTACCCTGCCTTAATTGTACATAACTCATTCATCCATGCATCTGTTTATTTATTCTTTCAGTCAGTCGTTCATTCAAGCATTCATATACAGAGCATGGCAGATAGGTAAGAGAAACTGTGGAGGTTCAAAGATAATTAAGCTCCTCTCACAAAAAAAAGTTTACAGATAAGACATGTGAAAGAACAGGTATGTTGTAAATATCACAAAATTAAAATATGCAAAGTACTAAGGGAGCCTGGAGGTGAGAGAGATGGTTGTCATTTGGGTTCACCGCGGCTGCCTTGCCACTGACAGCTCAGATAATGAGGGATGAGACAGACAGGCTTGGCAGCAACTTGGATGTGGGAGTGAGAGAATCAGAGATGCTTGGAGTCTGGGTAGATAATAGGAATAATGGGAAGATGGAAGTCAAGAAAAGAAACAGATTTTGAGAGAGGAAAAATGAATTCCATAGGGACTGTGTATTAGTCTGTTTTCCCACTGCTATAAAGAACATGCCCAAGACTAGGTAATTTATAAAGAAAAGAGGTTTAGTTGACCCACAGTTCTGCATGGCTGGTGAAGCCTTGGGAAACTTACAATCGTGGCAGAAGGGGAAGCAGGCACATCTTACACAACAGCAGGCAAGAGAAAAGTGAGTGTGTGAGAGTGCAGGAAAAACTGCCGTTTTTAAAACCATCTGATCTGGTGAGAATTCACTCATTATGATGAGAACAGCATGGGGGAAACCACTCCCATAATCCAGTCACTTCCCTCCCTGGACACATGGGAATTACAAGTTCCTTCCTTGACACATGGGGATTACAATTTGAAATGGGATTTAGGTAGGGACGCAGAGCCAAATCATATCAGACTGAATCTGATATACTAGTACAGTATTTATGGAATAGTGACAGCAAGCACAGAAATTAGGACAACTAGTCCTGGACTCTGGAGAGATCACAGGACTCAATGTAAGGCGGCGTACAAGTCATACCCAAAGCTCCACTGCTAACTGGAAATATAGCTTCAGTTGCTTCATTTAGCCGCTTTGGTTCTCAGTTTCCCTTTTCCTCTCTACAAGGTGAAGATGCAGTGCTGAGCCCAAGTCTCCCACAGTGTGGTCTGCAATATGATTTTAGGTGGTCCACATAAAATCTTAAAAAAAATTTTATCACTCACATTTATGTTGATGTGTTTTAGAGAAAAAGATTGCCCAGGTCTGATACAGTGGCTTATACATATAATCCCAGCACTTTGGGAGGCTGAGATTAGGGGATCATTTGAGGCCAGGAGTTTGAGACCAGCCTGCACAAGACAGCAAGACCCCACCTCTGCTAAAAATTTAAAAATTAGTTAGGTGTGATGGCTCAAGTCTGTAGTTCCAGCTACTTGGAAGGCTGAGGCAGGAAGATTGCTTGAGCGCAGGAAGTCAAGCCTGCCGTGAGACATGAGTGTGCCACTGTACTCCAGCCTGGGCAACAGAGCAAGACTCTCTCTCTAAAAAAAAAGACTGTCCAACATACTCTTCATTTTGCTGATATTTCTTGGGCTAAGTAAAGTGAGAAAGCATACTGATTTTTAAAAAATGTAAATAAATAATACATGTAGTAAACTGATAGGGTGGAAACAGCAAAGGTCATTTGCCAGTGATAGGATTGAGAAACCAAAGTTTAGGTTGTCGATACTGTGCTTCATACTCAATAGTCCTAAGATCCTAGGTTTTATGGCATTGTCACAGGTACAACAGGAGGAGTAGATAAGAACATCAAAGGGCCAGGCACGGTGGCTCATGCCTATAATCCCAGCACTTTGGGAGGCCAAGGTGGGTGTATCACCTGAGGTCAGGAGTTTGAAATGAATTTGGCCAACATGGCAAAACCCTGTGTCTATTAAAAATACAGAAATTACTCGGGCATGCCACGCCTGTAATTCCAGCTACTTAGGAGGCTGAGGCAGGAGAATCACTTGAACCCAGGAGGCAGAGGTTGCAGTGAGCCAAGGTCATATCACTGCACTCCAGCCTGGACAATAGAGCAAGACTTTGTCGCAAAAAAAAAAAAAAAAAAAAAAAAAAAAAAAAAGAAAAAGAAGAAGAAGGAGAAAGAAAGAAAGAAAGAAAGAAAAGAAAATCATATGAGAAGGGAAAAGGGCTTAGGGCAGAGCACTGAGGATTTTTACATTAAGAAAGAAAGAAGGCAAGCAGGCAGGAGACCAACCAATCCTGTCAGCAGCCTTGGATGGAGTTGGGGGTACTGTGAGCGGAGGAGACAAATTGGAGGGGCGAGGAGCTGCCACCTTGGCTCTTTGGTCTCAGAGGCGGGATGCTAGAAGCTTGTTCCAGAGGTAGTTGAAGGTGGAAGCGATGAAACAACAGTTCCTTGTTCTTCCTGAGGACTTCCATATGCTAAGCAGACATTCTCTTATCCTAGGATTCAGTAATCTGAGGGAACGGGGAAGGGAATTGCATTATGCCATTCTTGCATTGCTGTAAAGAAGTACCTGAGAATGGATAATTTCTAAGGAAAGAGATTTAATTGGCTCACAGTTCTGCAGGCTGTACAGGAAGCATAGTGCCTAGTACACAATCATGGTAGAAGATGAAGAGAGAGCAGGAGCAAGAGAGAGGTGAGGAAGTGCCACACACTTTTAAACAACCAGATCTCATGAGAACTCAGTCAATATTGCAAGGACAACACCAAGGGGATGATGTTAAAGCATTCATTAGAAATCCATCCCCATGATCTAATCACCCTCCCACCAGGTGCCACCTCCAACATTGGGGATTATATTTTAACAAGAGATTTGGGCAGGGACAAGTATCCAAACTATATCAGGGACATTAACTGCACACAGCAGAACTACAAACAAAATCAGTGATCCCTACGTCTCACACTGTATCTGCACCTACTCTTTTAGGTATGGGCAATGCATTCCAACTGACATTTCACTGGTGCCTGCTAAGTTCCAGATGCTATTCAAGATAGTGAGGATTTAGAAATAGTTTAGATACAGTTACTACCCCAAGGAGCCTGCAGCAAGGGAAGGAAAGCAAACATGTTTATAAATAAATTAGAATTCAGTGTGATGAGTCTAACTATACAAACATGTGAAAGGAGCAGAGGTAATAAAGAGGAGAAAGTGAAGAACTCTGCTTGGATAAGAATAGAAGGACTGGTGGTCAGGAATGCCCAGCTAGATGTAGATGACCTCAAGTTATAAAGGAAAGCTTACATTTTACATCATACACTTTGTTTAAGATTTATTCATTCGCTGGGCGCGGTGGCGCACACCTGTAATCCCAGCACTCTGGGAGGCCGAGGCGGGTGGATCACGAGGTCAAGAGATCGAGACCATCCTGGTCAACATGGTGAAACCCCGTCTCTACTAAAAATACAAAAAATTAGCTGGGTATGGTGGCGTGTGCCTGTAATGCCAGCTACTCAGGAGGCTGAGGCAGGAGAATTGCCTGAACCCAGGAGGCAGAGGTTGCGGTGAGCCGAGATCGCGCCATTGCACTCCAGCCTGGGTAACATGAGCGAAACTCCGTCTCAAAAAAAAAAAAAAAAAAAGATTTATTCATTCAAATAATATTTACTGAATGTCTGTTATGTGCCAGACACTATTCCAAAGCAGTCAATAAAACTGACAAAAATCCCTGCTCTTACGAGCTTATAAGTTAGTGAGGGGAGACAAATAACAGGTAAACAACTACGCAGCATGTGAGAGGCAGTAAAGGATGGAGGGCTGGGTGCAGTGGCTCACACCTGTAATCCCAGCACTTTGGAAGGCCAAGGCAAGCAGATCACTTGGAGCCAGGAGTTTGTGACCAGCTTGGTCAACATGGTAACACCTTGTCTGTACAAAAAGATTAAAAATAGCCAGGCAAGATGGCACATGCCTGTGGACCCCGCTACTTGAGAGGTTGAGAGGAGAATCACTTGAGCCCAGAAAGGTTGAGGCTGCAGTGAGCTATGATTGTGCCACTGCTCTGCAGCCTTGGTGACAGAGAGAGACTCTGTCTCAAAAAAAAAAAAAAAAAAAAAAATTTGCAATGGAGAAAAATAAGATTGGAAGAGAGGATCAGGAAGGCCTGAGCAAGAGTTATTGTTGTTTTAAAAAAGATATTCAGGGGAAAACTCAGTTAAAACAGAATATTTAAGAAAATCCCTGAAGGAGATGAGGAAGAAAGCCATGTGGACATAGAATAGTGTTCCAGGAAGAGGGAGCAGCAAGTACAAAGGTTCTGAGAGAGTGGCATGGCTGGTGGTTCTGAGGGAGCCCCATGCCCAGTGGCTCTGACTGAGCCGCGTGCCCAGTGGTTCGGAGGTAGGTCCGTGCCCAGTGGTTCTGATAGAACCCCGTGCCCGGTCGTTCTGAGGGAGCCCCGTGCCCGGTGGTTCTGAGTCAGTTGGTGCCCGGTCGTTCTGAGGGAGCCCCGTGCCCGGTGGTTCTGAGGGAGCCGCGCGCCCGGTGGTTCTGAGGGAGCCCCGCGCCCGGTGGTTCTGAGGGAGCCCCGCGCCCGGTGGTTCTGAGGGAGCCCCGCGCCCGGTGGTTCTGAGGGAGCCGCGCGCCCAGTGATTCTGAGGGAGACGCGTTCCTGGGACTCTGAGACGGACGGACGCGTGCCTGGTATATTTGGAGAACAGCACAGGACAAAGTGAGTCGGAGTAATGGGAGCAATAGAAAATAAATTAGAACGTTAAATCAGCTAAGTTAGATAAGTAATAAGTTAGGTGAGTTAGATAACCGGTTAGGGCCAGTTCCAGTTTGAAGATAGTAAGAATGAGAAGCTTGTGAAATATCACGGAGGTGAATATATCCAGTGGGAGTGGGCTCTTTTAATCTGGAGTTTATTAAGCAGCTATCTCTTGAGCTTCTGCTATGTACTAGACATTGAAAGAAGTGCTAAGGACATAGAGGTGACCCCAGACATAGTTATTCTTGTCTTCGAGGATCTCGAAATCAGACAAGTAAGCAAATGCTGACAATACATACATAACTGCAATGCTAAGGGTAGTATGTTGTGCTAGGGAGGGTGTCGGAGGGGCACCTAACACAATTATTTGGAGTGAGGGGGATCAGGGAAGTTTTCCTACAGAAGTGACCTCTAAACTAAGACTTGAAGTAGAAGCACTTTGCTCCACAAAGGAGAAAATAGTCTGTTTCTTGACAAGTGTGAGAGCCACTGTGCTCCCAAACCATCTACAGAGACCTGGGGTAAGAAACAAGCCAGACATTTACATGGGGTTGCTGCTTTTCAAGGCACTGTCCATATATTATTTTATGACACCTTCACAACGGTCCCCAGAAGTAAGCAGTGCAGGGTTATTATCACCATTTTACATGTGACCAGGTTGAGGTCCAGAGAGATGACGTGTCCTTGACTCCCCAAGGACACAAGACTGGTACCTGCTCCTGGAACCAGGGTATGAATGTGGTTGATACATATGCATCACTTACTATGTGTCTAGCAATATATTAAGCACTTCACATGTAATAATCTATTTACTTCTGACAAAAATGCTATGCCATCCCCATTTTACAGAGGAGGAGACTGAGGCACAGAAAGGTTACCTCTTGCTCAAGGCCACAAGGCCACGCGACTAATTCTGGTAAAGCCAGAATTCAAACTCAGTCATCTGGCACGAGAGCACACAATCATACCCTCCACACCATGTTGCCCATAGTTAGAAGAATTGCAGTCATTACTAAGACAACATCCCTGAGTTGAGCCTCTGGAGTTTACTGCTGGTTTACTCCTGTAACTAAGGAGAGAAGCTATTACATGCAGACAGTGATCCGTGGCAAAATCTCAGAAGACTCCTCTGTAGTGAGCTAATAAAATAATAACAACCTTGTAGTAATAGTTATGCTCCAACAGCCATGCAGCTTCCCAGAAACTGCTTATTAAACCTCAGAGCATTACACATACTTCATGAGCAGTTTCACTAACAGGTTTTAATTGATAAGTTAGAGGATTTGCCTCATACAGGTAGAAAATCTGTCAAAGGAAATTAAATGTGTGTATGTGTATACATACACATACATATATATTTACTTATTACTGTAGAATTTGGCATCATTTTATCATCCATACTAAAATGTCTAGGCAGACAGCCAAAAGCCTCAGTGCATGCTTATTTTTGGTCCAAATAAATAATAATGGATAATTTGGAAAGTATTAATTATATTGAATTACAATTAGTAATATCTAAGTAAGAGGTTGTTATGTGATATATTTCATTCACTGTTCAACCAACTGCTTTAATTATAATTTTGGTATGTTTTCTGCACTAATAAAAGAAAAATATCACACACTCTTCTGGATTATACCAACAGGCACAATAGTGTTAGGAAGTAATTAACCCAAGTAGAAATTCACTAAGAAAATTTACATAAACCACAATCTAAGACTATTTTAGAAAATATTGTATCAATATATATTTGAATGGACTTGTAATAGGCAATTCATGCTAACAAACATTCCTCTACTTTATAAAAATAACAATAAAATGTCATTAGCAAAGTCATCACAAAATCTTTACGAGAGACAGAAAATCACAGAGAGAAGGAGGAAAAGAGAAAGGAGAAAAAAAACAAGACAAAATACCAGGTGTCAGATCCTGGAACAAAATATGTTAGAAATATTCTCCTTTCCAGAGAGGTCTCAAGGCTCATATCTATATTAATGTATATGAATCCATATTGTTTTCTATTCTTTTTGATTAATAGTTAAAATTATTCATTTTTTTTTCTCTTAGCAATAAGCACAAACTGAGAAATATTAGTGAAATGTTAGTAAACCCTACCTTGGAATCTTACGTCAGTGAAATGGCCCATGGGGCTTGAGTCAGGTGACTCTGGTTAGGAAGGACAAAAGTGTTCCAAGGTCTTTCTTAGGTCAACGGTAGTAATTTCATGTGTATGTACCAGAAAGTTTTGATTGATAAAGATGGCAAAGGACTGGGAGGTTTACTAAGTGCACACACTCACAGAGAACAAAAATCTTTTTCAGAGGACAGGGTTTTAAACAACTAAATGGAAAAGAGGCCGTCCCCATTGAGTCCTTTACAGTCATCCAGACACTGGAAACTGGGTTTAACCAATCTTAGAACATGCTTTTTGAGGTCAAGAAATAGAATCTCAAAAGAACAATGCGAAGTGCACCACGTGGTGCCAGCTTAGCTGACGGGTTCCTATCAGAGGGCTTCCTGAGGGCAGCCAGGTCAGACCTGGCTCAGCTCTTCCTGCCTTCCTGCAACTGTGTTGAGAGACTGCTCTGCTGGGCCTGGCAGAATGAGAGAGAGAACATCTGCCATGCTGTCCGCTGTTTCTGCTCAGACGACCCCCACCTCCACCCCCAGGTTGTAGAAGAGTCAGCCAGGAAAAATACCCCACCCCCAGATCTGGGCATACAGAAAAAAGTGGGTGGCTAGTCTAGGTCTTTGAGTTTCAACCACTGCACCACTAACTGTAGACTTCTCTTTAAGGTGCAGATGCAAAGAGGACTCCATTCTGATGACTGTCTATATCAAGGCTTCCTACCATCAGGGAAATTGGGTGAGCTGCTCCTGTTGATGATGCTATGGGGCTCTCCTATGGGAGATACCAGTATTAGCATATAGGACTTGGTGCCTAGATTGGGGCTGGCTTTGGGGTAGGTGGGACAGAGACTTCTTGAAGCTCTCATGTAGGCTAACCCAAGTATCCTGGAAGTGGCTGCTATGTCTCACCTTCTCCCTGGCCCAGTGTGACTGCCCCTCCTGGTCCTTCACACTAGGGACTTCTCCATATTATACCTTCAGCTTCTTGGCGCAGGAGGGATCCTTAACAATCCATTATCTCAAATAGATGTAAAACCCAGCAACATAGAGATACTAAAAAGACCTCAGAGACCAAATCCTGGTGAAAATAGCTTAGCCCATGTGAAGATCTCATGACTCTAAAAGACACAAAGAATTCACTCCTGAGCTACTAATGTCCACCTACTATTCGCCCAACACTGATCAGTGTGCTGGAGATTCATCAGTGCATAAAAGAGGTGAAAATCCCTGCTGGGGAGAAAAATAAAGTAGGGAAGAGGAGGACAGAAGGGGATAGAGTGCGTTGCAGTAGCAAATAGCGTGGCCAAAGTTTTCACTGTGGAAGTGCTGCATTTGAGCAGACTTGAAAAGGTGAGACTGTGAGTCATGTAGTACCCAGAGGAAGGGCATTCCAGGCAGAAGAGACAACGAGTGCAAAGGCCCTCGGCTGTAAGCATGGCGGTTTGGGCAAGGAGCAGCAGGGAGGCTGATGTGCCAGAATCAGAGTAAGAAAGAGAGAGAGCCATGCAGAATGAGGTAAGGCAGGAGGGTTAAGACATGTGGGGCCTCATAGGGCCTGGAATGACTTTGGCTTTGCTCTGGGTGAAATGGGTACTCCTAGGAGCATTTTGAGCTGAGAAGAGAAAAGGCCTGACTTACACCCTGTTAGGGGACCTCTGCCTGTGATGGATCAGCTCACATCACTGGTTGGCCTGATGATGCCCACACTAAGTGCAGGTGAAGACTTGAGAAGGGAGAAAGGAAGTAGAAAGAGCAGCCAAGTAGGAGGAGCAGCAATGGGCACAGCAAGTGAGGGAGGCTGTGATTTAGAGCAGCATGGGGAAACCTGGAGTATACATTTGCTGACAGTGAAGGAGCGACAGATTACACAGAGATGGAGGTGATATGAACACAGGTGTAGAATCACATCAGTCTACAGCCAAACCCCTAACCCACCTTCAGGACCCTGGCGGGCTTCATAGCCCAGAACAATTATGATTTAACACATGAAGAAAAAGTAAAAATGTGACCAAAAGAGGGCGTGTTTTTCACTTTCTTCTTTCATAAGGTCACACCGTCTTGGGACAGTCTGCTAGACATGCCTTGCCACTTACATTATGCGTGTCCCATGCTGGTGTCTGCTTTTAATGAACATTGTAAGCCACTTTGCACATGAGCATATACCAGTTGCTACTGGTAAGTTATTAAACATCTATTTTATAATCAGTCTTTGAAAAATCCAAGGTATACAAGGGAAGAGTACAAAGAAATCCCAAAGGTCCAGTGCTAAGCAAACACAGGAAATGTAAGATTTCTGATAAGCAACATGGAACAAGTGACCAATTTGACACTGACCGCTGTGCTGGGTGTAAAGTAGAGAATCACAGATGTAAAGGCCCTGGGAGAGGCAGGTGGATGGAGATGTGATGATAGGTGACTTTTTGGGGGGCCATCCTATATCTTTTCTATTTGATTTCAAAAGTAAAGCTTATTTGTTACCATTAGCCTTGTACAATTACAGAAGAGTATGAAGTTTAAAAAAATCCTTCCTCTCTAATCCTTCTACTCAAAAATAGTCATAGTTAACAATTTGATGTTTATCTTCTAGAGTTTTTTCTGCACATGTATAATTTCTTATGTATCAATATATGTATTATATATATTCCTATTACATATATGTACACAAAAACATATGCATATTTAAACAATGAAACAGCAGTTCTCCTTATTTTTCTCCCTCTTTCCCTGAACCCCTTACTTCTTCATGGCTTTCACTCCAGATTACAGTGTATAGATCTGTCCCATTTCCTTAAATAGGTTTTTTTTTTCTACTCTAAAATTCATATGGGACTGGGGGCAGAGGCTCACACCTGTAATACTAGCACTTTGGGGGGCTGGGGGCAGATCACTTGAAGTCGGGAGTTCAAAACCAGCCTGGCCAACATGGTGAAACCCCATCTCTAGTAAAACTACAAAAATTAGCTGGGTTTGGTGGCATGCACCTGTAATCCCAGCTACTCAGGAGGCTGAGGCAGGAGAATCACTTGAACCTGGGAGGTGGAGATTGCAGTTAGCCAAGATCATGCCACTGCACTCCAGCCTGGGTAACAGAGTGAGACTTTCTCTCAAAAAAAAAAAATCATATGGAACCCACAAAACGCCCAAATCACCAAAGCAATGCTAAACAAAAAGAACAAAGCCAGAGGCATCACATTACCCAACTTCAAACTGTACTACAAGGCTGCAGTAACCAAAACAGCATGGTACTAGTACAAAAACAGACAGATGAATGGAATAGAATAGGGAACAAAATAGGGAACCCAGAAATAAAGCCACACACCTACAATCACCTGATTTTTGATAAAGTCAACAAAAATAAGCAATGGGGAAAGGATTTTTTTTTTTTTAGAGGAAGCCTTGCTCTGTTGCCAGGCTGGAGTGCAGTGGCACAATTTCAGCTCACTGCAACCTCCACCTCCCAGGTTCAAGTGATTCTCCTGCCTCAGCCTTCTGAGTAGCTGGGACTACAGGTGTGTGCCATCATGCCCAGCTAATTTTTGTATTTTTAGTAGAGACGAGGTTTCATCATGTTGGCCAGGATGGTCTCGATCTCTTGACCTCATGATCTGCCTTCCTCGGCCTCCCAAAGTGCTGGGATTACATACATGAACCACAGCACCCAGCCAGGATTTTCTATTTAATAAATTGTGCTAGGATAGCTGGCTAGCCATATGCAGAAGAATGAAACTGGACCCTTACCTTTCACCATATACAAAAATTAACTCAAGATGGATTAAAGATTTAAAGGTAAGGCTTCAAACTATAAGAATCCTAGAAGAAAACCTAGGAAATACTATTCTGGACATCAGCCTTGGGAAAGAATTTATGACTAAGCCTTCAAAAGCAATTGCAACAAAAACAAAAATTGACAAGTCAGACCTAATTAAACTAAACAGCTTTGCACAACAAAAGAAACTATCAAAGAGTAAACAGATAGCATACAGAATGAAAGAATATATTCACAACAAAGGTCTAATATCCAGAATCTATAAGAAACTTAATTCAACAAATAAAAAACAAATAACCCCATTAAAAAGTAGACAAAAGACAGGAACAGACACTTCTCAAAAGAAGCTATACAAGCAGCCAACAAACATGAAAAATGTTCAACATCATTAATCATCAGAGAACCGCAAATAAAAACCACAATGTGATAACGTCTTACACCAGATGTTATCTGTCAGTCAGAATGGCTATTTTTAAAAAGTCAAAAAGCAACAGATATTGGCGAGGCTACAGAGAAAATGGAATGCTTATACATTGTTGGTGGGAATGTGTATTAGTTTAGCCACTGTGGAAAGCAGTTTGGAAATGTCTCATAAAACTGAAAACGAAACTACCAATCAACTCAGTAATTCCATTAGTGGGTATGTATCCAAAAAAATGTTCTATCAGAAAGACTCATGCACTCATATATTCATCACTATTTACAATAGCACAGACATGGAATCAACCTAGGTGTTCATCATTGGTGGATTGGAGAAATTTTCATGTGGCACATATACATCATGGAATAATACATGGCCAGAAAAAAGAACAAAATCATGTCCTTTGCAGCAACATGGATGCAGCTGGAGGCCATTATCCTAAGAAAACTAAAGCAGGAACAGAAAACCAAATGTTGCATGTTCTCACTTACAAGTGGGAGCTAAACATTGGGAACTCATGGACATTAATTCCATGGCAACAATAGACATTGGGATTACTACAGCATGAGGGAGCAGGGAAAGGGTTGAAAAACTAACTGTTGTGTACTATGATCACTACCTGAATACAGGATCATTTGTACCCCAAACCTTGTCATCAAGCAATATACCCATGTAACAAACCTGGACATTTACTCCCTGAATCTAAAAAAAAAGTTAAACTAAAAAAAAAAAAAAAAAAAAACAAAAAAAAACGGACTGAACTTAGCCAACGGCTCAACACTTGCATCCTAAAGCAACTTGTTTATTTGATGCCAACATGGATTATTTTCATTAAGAACCTGTAGGGTAACTTAAATTTTAATGCTATGTGGATGGGGTAGAGAGCAGAAGGCTAGAAAGTCAAGAGGAAAGGATAAATAAATTACAATTTTTTTCTTGATCATTTTATTATGTAGTATCTGTATCATGCACATAAATGTAATTATAGTTTTTGTCCCCCTTAATATAATTGAATATTTTATGGCTTCTATTTTCCTTTAGTTAGAAAGTATTCCACTCTCTAAAGTTATATAAGAATTCTCCCATGCTTACTTCTAGAACTTTTATGGCTTCATTTTTTTCCAGTTTACCTTGAAGGATAATGGTTACTCTGGGGATAATGATCATATTCATTATCTTGATTGTGGTGGTGATGGTTTCATAGATACATCAAAACTTATCAAATTGTATGTCAGTTAAATATTTTAAATATGCCCATTAAAAATTTTACTATTGTAATGTAAATTAAACAGATTTTTTAAAATTCTGGTTTAATGTACATAGCATAAAATTTACCATCTTAACCATTTTAAGTGTACAGTTAGTTCAGTGGTGTTAAGTAAATTCGCATTGTTGTGTGCCTCACTTTTCTTAAGAGATGGGATAGCAGAAGAATCACAAATATGAGCTTTGGAAGCTGGCTGCCTAGGTTCAAATCCCAGCTCCTGTGCTTCTGTGTGGTCTTGGGCAAGCCATTTATCCTAGACGACTCCATTTAATAATCTGCATTGTTATTATCTCAATTTCTAAAATTGGAATAATAATACCATCCATCTCATAGCAGTGTTGCAAAGCTCAAACATATATTAACAATTAAATTACTTAGAATAGGGTCTAGCATGCAAGAAGAATTAACTATAGCACAAATTATATTTAATTTGAAGAATATATCATAATTTATCTAACTAATGCCCTACAAATGGCTGGTTAGTATATTTTGATAGATAGCTGTTAGCCATACTGGAGGCACCAATTCAAATTTGAACCTGTTCTTTTACATTTTCCTTTGGACAAATGATACTGAAGTAGTTAGCCTTTTATAAGGTAGGATATTTCATATATCTGAGAAACCTAAGTCACAAGAAACTTCCTGCCCTGGCATAAATTTAGTTGGATCTATCTCACACAACACATAAGGATAAACTCCAAGGCCATCAAAGACTTCAAGATAAACTGGAAAAAAATGAAGCCATAAAAGTTCTAGAAGTTAGCTTGAGAGAATTCCTATATGATAACTTTAGAGAGGGGAATACTTTTAACTAAAAGGAAGACAGAAGCCATAAAAGATTCAATTATATTAAGGGGAAAAAGAACTGCAACTACATTTTTATGCATGATACAGACACTACAATGTAAAAACGATCAAGAAAGTTTGTAATTCGTGTAAAGACAAAAAGGGTAATCTCCTTGATATATAAGATGCACTTAGAAATTGTGGGGTTTTTTCTTTAAGAGAAATGCAATTGAAGCTATACTAAGATATTATTTTTCCTGCATCAGATTGGTAAAATCCCGAAGTTTGACAACACTCTGTTGGTAAGACTGGGGAAAAGGTACTCATATATCACTAAAGAAGGTATAAATTTGGTTTGAACTTTTTGGATGACAACTTGGCAACATCTATTGCAGTAAGCTAAATAGTGGCCCCAAAAAGATGTTCATGTTCTAATCCCTGGGACCTGGAAATATTAATTTCTATGACAAAAGATTAAGTTAAGGATCTTGAAAGGAGGCATTTATCCTGAATTATTTGAATGCGTCCTAAATGCAATCACATGTGTAATACAGTCACATGTATAATGAGATCACATGTGCAATAAGAGAGAGGCAGAGGGAGTTTTCAAGTGACATACAGAGAAGACAGAGAGGATGGCCATTTGAAGCTGGAGGCAGAGACTGGAGTGATATAGCTGCAAGCCAAGGAACTCTTACAGCCACCAGAAACTGGAAGAGACAAGGAAGGAATGTGACCCTGCTGACACCTTTTTTGCAGACTTGATTTCAGAATTCTAGCACCCAGCATTGTGAGAGAACAAATTTCATCATTTTAAGCCACTACTGCTGTAGCAATGTGTTATAGCAGCCACAGGAAACGAATACATTATTAAACTTAAAAAGATTAGTACAATTAAAAATTCAAACAAATTACAAATAAAATGAAATGAAATGACAAATATAAACGTTGGGAACATGACCATCCCTCCTCCCACTCAGAGGCAGTTGGGAGGGTGAAAGAGCACACATTAGCTGCCCTCTGTGATTGCGGGTGCTTCTGACATTTTGGGAGTAAGGGGCAGTAATAGTAAACAGGCATGTAGGCAGACCAGTTCCAAACACTGATGAATTCCTTCACCCTGAATGTCATTAGCAGAGAAGCACTGCCATACCTTTTAATGCTGCAATCCCACTTCTTGTCATTTTTTCCCACAGATTTACTTGCACACAAACAAAATGATGAATATAGGAGCTCATTCAATGCAGTGTTGTATCTAATAGTAAAAGATTGGAAATGGCCCAAATGTCCTCCTCAACATGGGAGTAGTTAAATAATAAGTTATAGTATATCCATACAATGGACTACTATGCAGCTGTTTTAAAAGATTGAGAAACTTCTCGATGAACTAATATGGAAAGATTCCAAAATATGTTAAGTGGAAAGGGTAAGGTATAAGACAATGTACACTGAATGCTAACATTTATATAAAAGGGAAGGAGGAGACTACAAAGTTATATTCATATATAATTTTATAAATATGATTATCCAAGAAATGGTTTGCAGGCAGAGGTGAGAATGTGATGGATGGAATTAGGGTGGCAATTAGCCTTTTGTGATTTGACTTTTGCTATATGTTTTTAAGGTTTTTAATCATGTGAATATTACGCTATTAAAAAAATAATCTAAGGCATGAGGATAGGCTTTCTTCAAACACTTGTGCAGCCTGCGGCCAGAGTACAGATGGAAAGCTACATACTATTAAGTCTCAACATTTAAAAGTTATAAATCAAGCTGGGTGTGGTGGCTCATGCCTATAATCCCAGCACTCTGTGAGGCCTAGACAGGCAGATCATTTGAGGCCAGGAGTTCAGGAACAGCTTGGCCAACATGCTGAAACTCCCATCTCTACACAAAATAAATAAATAAATAAATAAAATAATAAAAGTTGTAAATCAAGCCAACAAACAGTTAATTAAAATATATTCTCTTCTCCTATTTTGAAAAACTTTCTTAATGATAAAATAGAAAAAAGATAAGAATAAAATGTAAAATTTGGCCAAGTATCACACATGATAAAATTAAATTATTATTGTGCATGTCTGAGTGGTCCACTGATAGTCCAGAGATCTTGAGAAGAGTAGTAAATATAGACATTTAATTTACAGTGTATTTTATATTTTTTCCATATGTTCTATTTTCTTGCCTTCATTTCAATAAAATCACTAATTATGTAGTTATAAGCAAGATTTTTGCATAATTTGACCCCTGTAAACAGTAATACCAAATTAGATAATATTTCTTGAGTAAAGTTTTTAGGTATTTTTTTCTTAATTAGTTTCAGTTTGAGGAAACCACTCTGCTGAGGCAAAAACAGCTGGAATTGTCCATAACTTTTCAAAGTTACATTTAGATTAGAAGCAAACCATAAAATGTTTGAACATTATAATGTTCATGTTCAAACATTATAATGGGGTCTTCACTGCAGAAATTATTACAAAATACTTTAGTTTCATCACATAAATCACTAGTACTCAATTACCCTTCTCTCCAACTCTCAAAGACATATTTAGATTTATACAGTATTTCTTACATTTCAAAAATTTCGAGCCAGGCATGATGGTTCACACCTGTAATCCCAGCACTTTGGGAAGCCAAGGCGGGTGGATCACTTGAGCTCAGGCATTTGAGACCAGCCTGGGCAACACAGCAAAACCCTGTCTCTAAAAAATAAAATAAAATAAAATAAAAACGTCAGTGCTAAGAAATTTAAAGCAACCTAGAAGTAGTATACGTCCTTCAGCATTCTATTCAAAGGACTCAAACTCTCAGAACTTGCCCAGGTCTTCCTGAAGTATGAATATCATTGGCTTCTTTTAAAACGAGGGACTATGTTAATCAAAATAAAATAAATTATGAAAAAGCATCTGTAATACCTAAAAACTTATTATTACAAAGATTGATAATGTGGTTTTGGAAAAAAAAGAAACTCTAAATGGACACAGGTGAGGATGTGGTCAACATAATGCAGTCAGCAACAAACCAATTCTTCATTCAAAATATCTCAAATCATAATAGAACTGAAGATGCAATAGCAAACAATTTTACAGAACTGCTAAGAGCACATAGAAAAACCCAAACCAGCCATCTAAGACAGATGGAGATGAAAGCATACAGCTATACAATAAAACTTTCTCTAAAAAGAGTTACGAGGGGGAGAAAAATCTCAAGTCTCTGAAGACAAGGTAATTAATACAATTATTTCAATGAACTTGAGTTTCTCCTTGCTACAATGTTTCTGGAATCTTTATGTGGCTGTAACCTTGACAGTGTGGTCATCTATAATATAGCAGCCAAGGGTCTGATACAAAATTCTAATACCCTAAGAGTACATCATTAAAATGCTTTAAATAGAGTAAGAATTTGAAATTCCATTACTTATTAAACGGATATATCTTAAAGTTAACTCAATAAGGGAAAGTGGTTACAAGAGAGAGAAAAGGGAAAGAAAACTGAAGGAGGTCAACTGTAGAAAGAGGACTGAATGAAGTGAGCATTGAGTGGATTGATTTATCAATGGACACCTATGTTCTTCATAATCCCTATGCTCACCTCTCCTAGCATGTAAATTACATTGTGTGGCCATGGCCTTTTTGTTTGACTGCCCCACCACTGTACTATAAGCTTAAGGATAAGATGATGACTGTTGTATTCTCCATTGTGTCTTCAGAAATTATACAAGGTCTAATATACGGTAGGTACTTACTGGTAGATGTTAAGTAGATGGATGGACGGATGGGTGAGTTGGTAGGTGGAAGGGTAGAGAGGGATGGAGGAATGGAAGGTTGGGTGGAGGAGTGGATGGGTAGGCAAGTGGATGAATAGATGATTAGACAGATGGATGGATAGATGGGTGGATTAGCCCATGCATCTGTGGTATCAAGAAGCTGCAGGTTTCTTGGCAACAGTAATTACAAGTTTCTTCATATCCATGGGAAGCTCAACTACCAATGCCACAGCCATAGCCACAAACATCTCTTAGACACCATTAACCTCTCTGCAATAGCTTGATCAAATTCCCCGTGTTCACCTAAAAGGAATTCCATATATTGGAAGAGAAATTTTAGAAGTCAAACCTGAAAAAAAGGAAAAAGAAAATATACCACTGTCTCATAAATGGCAACATCTTTCAGGGATAGTTCTGGTCAGGATCAATGTAAAGCAATCTTTTTTATTGAAATCTTTTATTATTTTAAGTGTTATTGAGAAATAACACATACCATATGACTTCCCCATTTAAAGTATATAATTCAGTGGGTTTTTAACATATTCACAAAATTGTGCAACAATCACCACAATGAATTTTGGAACATTTTCAGCACCCTAAAAAGAAATCTTATACTTATTAGCAGTCACCTCCCATTTTTCCAGATCCTGGAAACCACTAATCTGCTTTCTGTTTCTATAGATTCCCTATTCTGGACACTTCATATAAATAGAATCATATGACCTTTGGACTTTGATGACTAGCTTCTTCAATTAGTGTGTAATGTTTTTATTCACCCATGTTGTAGTATGTATTAGTATTTCCTTTCTTTTTATTGCCAAATAATATTCTATTGTATAAATATATTACATATTGTCTGTCCATTCATCAATTGATGAACATTTGGATTGTTTCCACTTTTTGGCTATTATGAATAATACTGCTATAAACATTCATGCACAAGTATTTGTGTGGACATATGTTTTTATTTTTGGTGGTTTATATATCTAAGAGTGGAATCACCGGGTCATGTGGCAACTTTACATTTAACCTTCTGAAGTACTGCCAGACTATTTTTCAACCTGACTTTGCCATTTTACATTTCCATCAGCAAAGTATGAAGGTTCCAATCGCTCTACATTTTCATTCACACTTGTTTTCCCCTGTTTCTTTTGAACAGAAGGCAGCCTTGTAATATATTCAAAGTCTGATTCCTGAGCCCTCCTATTTCCCTTTACTTCTCTTTCCTTCCTAACCAGGTTTTCTTTCAAGTATGCAGTGCCCTCCCTGGGCAGTGTCCCTTCCCACTTCCATATACTGTTGTGACCTAAACTCTATAAGGCACTGATCCCTCCTTAATTCTCCAGCCCTGTGATTTTCACTCAAAGACTTTGAGGAGCATCACATTCAAGAAGCACAGGGAAACAAGCCAAAACACTTTCAAAATAACTCAAGTTCTTTACATGATTTCTTAACACTAAGGAAAGGCTTGGGATAGACATGTAACAAAGTACCCCCATATTTCTAAGAAAAATAAAATGTTAGGTTTTTAAAATAGTTTTTCTCTTTTCTTTTTTCTCCATTTCCCCCGTTCCCCAATTCCTACTTAGCCCTTTAGTAATACAATTATAATCTTTTACCTTCCCTTCACCAGACACTCTGCAGGGCAAGTTCGTCTATGTACTAGAAGCTCCAGAGTGGAGCTCTTACCCTCCTGGAGGTTGCCTTGAGAGATGACAGTCAATCTACAATGCAAAGTATGCCTGCTATGAAATTCTTTTCCACTTGGAGAGTTTCAGCCCCCTTTACAACCTAGTTCTGCCCACAAGGACACCAGTGGTTACCAGATTGATCACCTGGTAGATAAGGCACTGAAGCAAGTTTTGTGGACTCTCACCTGCTTGCTTCCTCTCCTGCATATCATTCAGGCTACTCCCCCTTTTAAAAGTGCCTGCTTTCTGCTCCAAAAGCAAAGTGGTACCCTTAACACAGGAAGCCAGTACTTCTTCCCCTAAGCTAGCTTTGGAATAAAAAAGTCACTTTATTTATATGAGACCTCACTCTCATTAATTGGACTCTGCAAATAGCAAGCAACTGAACTTATGTTTCAATTACAGACACATAGGTAGGTGGCCTAAATCCCTTTCAAAGAAGGACTGGCTTCCCAGCTGGGGGTGGGTGAGACGGGGTGTGCAGTGAGCTACTTCAGAGGCCTCTTCCTTTCCAGAGAAGCACACATTCTATGATGAAGTCCATTGAAGGTGTATAGGCACATTCATTCCGGCTTGGCACAGAACACTCCCTCCATAGCTCCCTGCCAAATTGGCCAAGGCTACTTTCAGTCTGCACTGCAGTTCAGCTTCTTCCTTTGCCCAATCTTATTTCCTTCTTCTTCCCTTCATAGATTTTGATTCTTAATAAATACCTTGCACTTCAAACTCCATCTCAGCATTTGCTTCCAAAGAACCCTAGCTATGTGAGTTGGTACCAGGAGTGGCCCAAGAAAACAGGCAATAAGATAATGTTGTTGAGCAGTTATCAGTTGCCTCTGGCTGGCAATGAGGACTGGTAGCAGGAGGAACACAGATAGCCCTGGGGCAAGGTGACAGTTCAGTTGTTAAAACTTTGTGAATTTGGAAGGTGTACTGATGGTAGGGAATGAACTAGCTGGAGTGATTTTGGACATTTTGGGTGTATGGAGAAAAGAACAGCTGCAAGGATTAAGGGTATTGGATGGGACTGCTAAGTGCCAGTGATGCTATACAGAAAGATAATGAACATTTAAGCCCTGAGTAATAAGCTATTGGAAGCCAGGTGTGGAAGCCAGAGGGCCTCTGTTGATTGCATACAAAGAAGCTCTTATTTCTTCAAGAAGGGTGGAAAAGCCAAGGAACAAGTTCTCCAGACTCATCTGAACTTACTGAGCCCATTGACTACAGATGTTGTTTACTAACATGATGTGGAAGGAAAATAAAATCTTGGGACCCTGAACTCACTGTGCCAAAGGGAAAGTTAAGCTTATAACCTGAGTCACATAAAAACTGCCTTACTTTTGTTCCCAAATAGATAGCTGTAATTTCACATGCTTACTTTCTTCTATGTGAAATGTAGATCTACTAAGCACAAGACCAATGCATAATTGGCTTTTCTCTCCACTTTTTTTCTTTGCACGTATAAAATGTAGATTCACTGAGTGCTAATTAGAGCCTCAGAAGACTGCAACCACTTGCCTCATCACTTACCCACTCCCCTCCTTTTTGACTTTCCTCCCTACCCTCCTGCTCACTCTTTCCCCTTTAAATATTGAAGCACTCAAAACCCTCTTTTATAAAAAGCACAGGACACAGGATTCTACTGTGACTTGTGACTCTTTCTCCTGGGCACATCCTAAACCTTGCCAAAATAAACGTCTAAATCAATTGAGATGACTCAGTCACTTTTTGATTTGCAATTATGAAGGTACCCTTTCATCCTCTCACCCCAGAAGACAATTCAGAAGCCTCTCCCTATTCTTCATGTGACATTTATTCTGATAACTGCAATTGGAAAAGGGGAATATCTAGATATTTTTCAGACTGCCGGAAATGAAATTTGAGTAGATATTGATATCTAAAGACCTAAAGCATCACCATAACACCCTTGTTACAGTGAAGGATATGGGGACTAGGTGATAAATACAATTTTAACCAACTTCTGGCTTAATGATCTACTGTGTCTGTGAACCACCCTGTAATTAGTTCCCCTGTCACCAACTGTACAACTAAAATGGACATAATTGACAGTTGGTGTAACTCCCATCTAGAGCTCTTGGTCTGTGAGGTAAGAGTAGGCTATCATAGCAGCAAAGACCAAGTAAAAGACTCTGAACCTCTCCTGCACCCCACCTGAATGTAGTGATGTTGTGAGAAAAAGCAGAGATTTATGTCATCTTTAAGAATCAAAAAGATGTAGACATGGTGATCCCTAAAATATCTCCCTTTAATTTGCCAATTTAGGCCCTGAGAAACCAAATGGATCTTAGGGGATTACTATAAATCCAGAGTCAGCAAGCTTTTTTCATAAAGGGCCAGATGGTAAATATCTTAAATTTTGCAAGCCATAGAGCTTCCTGTTGCAACTATTCAATTATGTTGTTGTAGCATTGTATTAGAGTTTTCTAGAGAGACAGAACTAATGGAATATATATATATATATATATATATATATATATATATATATGAGTTTATTAAGTATTAACTCACACAATTACAAGGTCCCACAATAGGCCATCTGCAGGTTGTGAAGTAAGGAGACCCAGTCCAAGTTCCAAAACTGAAGAACTTGGAGTCCAGTGTTTGAGGGCAAGAAGCATCTAGCATGGGAGGAAGATGTAGGCTGGGAGGCTAGGGAAGTCCCTCTTTTCATGTTTTTCTGCCTGCTTATATTCTAGCCATGCTGGCAGCTGATCAGATGGTGCCCACCCAGATTAAGGGTGGGTCTGCCTTTCCCCAGCCCACTGACTCAAATGTTAATCTCCTTTGGCAACACCCTCACAGACACACTCAGGATCAATACTTTGTATCCTTCAATCCAATCAAGTTGACAGTATTAACCATCACAAGCATGAACGTAGTCATAGATAATTTGTAAATGTGGCTGTGTTCTAATAAAACTTTGCTTACAAAAATATGTAGAGACTGGATTTGGCCTTCAGGCTTCAGTTTGCTGACTCCTGCTATAGACTACAACAAACACAACTAAGTAGTATAGTATCCCCAGTTATAGCCACCAGGTAATTGTACTATGGTTTGAATGTGTTTCCGAAATTTTGTATATTGAAAACCTAATCTTCAAATTCATATGTTGATTGGAGGTAGATCCTTTGGGAGATAATTAAGATTAGATAAAGTTCATCAAGGTGGGGACCTTATGATGGGTCTTCTAGGAATAGGAAGAGAGGCCTAAGCTGGCATACATGCTCTTGCCCTCACTATGTGATGCCTTCAGTCATGTTACAACCCAGCAAGAAGGTCCTTACAAGATGCCATGCTCTTGGCTTTCCCAGCTTCCAGACCATACTAAATAATTTATTTTATTTATAAATTACCCAGTCTTGGGTATTCAGTTATAGCAACAGAAAATGGAGTAAAACATATGATATCTTTGCTAGATAAAGTATATGGCATTAAATATATGGCATGTCGTCATTGATTTGATGAATACGTTTCTTTTTTATCACAGTCATGAGTCACATTCACATTGGATAGGCAATAATATATATTTTCAGTTTTGCCCCAGAGCTGTGTAAAAGTCTTCCCTCTGTCATGATGTACTAGGAAGATATCTGGTCTACAGTGCTCATGAACCACCCTGTGATTAGCTCCCCTGTCACCAACTGAACAACTCAGATGGACATAATTGGCAGTTGGTGCTACTCCCACGTAGAGCTCTTAGTCTTGTTCTGTGACATTCCACAGAACAAGTTTTAACTTACTACATGAGACATTATGTTGACTGGATCAAATGAGTAAGAGGTGACTACCATGCTGGAGGCTGGTAAGACATGAGTGCTCCAGAAGGTGGGAGACAAACTCTTTGAGTATACAGAAGCCAGCTATATCTATTCAAATGTTACGGTACAGTGGTCAGGGACATGTGGGCACCCCCTCCTAAGGATAAGACAAATTACTGCATGTTTTCCTTCTGACCACAAAGAAAGCTACACTGTGCCTGGTGGATCTCTTTGGGAACTGGAAGCATCATATTCTATGGCTAGAAATATTTCTACAGTCCATAATCTGAAAGAGGTGAAAGACTGCTGGATTTGAGAGCTGCAAAATAAGAAAGGGCTCTGCAGCAGGTCCAGGCTGCAATGTATGCAGCCCTCCTGCATGAGTCAACTGAGTCAGCAGATCCCATGACGTTGCAAGTATCAGTGGTGGGAAAAGAAACTATGTGGAATTTGTGGCAAGCCCCAGTGGAAGAATCACAATATAGGCCACTGGGGTTCAGGAGCAAGGCAATGCCTTTTGAAAAACAACTTTTGGTATGCTCCTGGGTCCTGGTACAGACAGAATGTCTAAACATAGGACAGTAAGTGACCCAACTCCTAGAACTGCTAATTTTAAGTTGGGTCCTGTCAGACTCACCAAGTCATGATATTAGACTGGCCCCACAACAGTTCTTCACAAAATGAAGAGGTATATCCAAGAATGAACATAAACAGGACGAGAAAACACAAGCAAGCAGCATGAGAGGGAAGACAGGCCTCCATAGCACCCATCACTCCTGCACCAGCTTGCCTTCCTCAGGTCACACTTGTGGCTGCATGTATGATTCTGTACAACTAACTAAAGAGAGACGAGAAAGCCCAAGCTTGACTTATGGGTGGGTCAGTATGTGCGTGCAATTTGAAAACAGACACTAGCTACGCTTCAGCTCCACTCAGGGTGGCCTTGAAAGACAGTGGCAAAGGAAAATTGTTCCCATGAACAGAACTTATGAGTACCTATGGCTATCTACTTTGTGGATAGAGAAGTGGCTCAAGGGTAGAATCTTTTCTCTTTTTTTCCCCCCATTTATTTATTTTATTGCATTTTAGGTTTTGGGGTACATGTGAAGAACATGCAAGATTGTTGCATAGGTACACATGTGGCAGTGTGATTTGCTGCCTTCCTCCCCATCACCTACATCTGGCATCTCTCCCCTTGCTATCTCTCCCCAGCTCCCCACCCTCTACGTTCCCTCCCCTATTTCCCCCCAACTGAACCCAGTGTGTAGTGCTCCCCTCCCTGTGTACATGTGTTCTCATTGTTCAACACCCACCTATGAGTGAGAACATGCGGTGTTTGATCTTCTGCTCTTCTGTCAGTTTGCTGAGAATGATGGTTTCCAGGTTCATCCATGTCCCGACAAAGGACACAAACTCATCATTTTTGATGGCTGCATAATATTCCATGGTGTATATATGCCACATTTTCCCTGTCCAGTCTATCATCGATGGGCATTTGGGTTGGTTCCAGGTCTTTGCTATTGTAAACAGTGCTGCAATGAACATTCGTGTGCACGAGTCCTTACAGTAGAACGATTTATAATCCTTCGGGTATATACCCAGTAACGGGATTGCTGGGTCAAATGGAATTTCTATTTCTAGGTCCTTGAGAAATCACCACACTGTCTTCCACAATGGTTGAACTAATTTACACTCCCACGAACAGTGTAAAAGTGTTCCTATTTCTCCACATCCTCTCCAGCATCTGTTGTCTCCAGATTTTTTAATGATCATCATTCTAACTGGCGTGAGATGGTATCTCAATGTTGTTTTGATTTGCATTTCTCTGATGATGAGCATTTTTTCATGTGTTTGTTGGCCTCATGTATGTCTTCTTTTGTAAAGTATCTGTTCATATCCTTTGCCCACTTTTGAATGGGCTTGTTTGTTTTTTTTCTTGTAAATCTGTTTTAGTTCTTTGTAAATTCTGGATATCAGCCCTTTGTCAGATGGGTAAACTGCAAAAATTTTTTCCCATTCTGTTGCTTGCCGATTCACTCTAGTGACTGTTTCTTTTGCTGTGCAGAAGCTGTGGAGTTTGATTAGATCCCATTTGTCTATTTTGGCTTTTGTTAATGATTTTGGTGTTTTGGTCATGAAGTCCTTGCCTACATCTATGTCCTGAATGGTTTTGCCTAGATTTTCTTCTAGGGTTTTTATGGTGTTAGGTCTTATGTTTAAGTCTTTAATCCATCTGGAGTTAATTTTAGTGTAAGGTGTCAGGAAGGGATCCAGTTTCTGCTTCCTGCACATGGCTAGCTAGTTTTCCCAACACCATTTATTAAACAGGGAATCCTTTCCCCATTGCTTGTTTTTGTCTGGTTTGTCAAAGATCAGAAGGTTGTAGATATGTTGCGTTGCATCCGAGACCTCTGTTCTGTTCCATTGATCTATATCTCTGTATTGGTACCAGTACCATGCTGTTTTGATTACTGTAGCCTTGTAGTATAGTTTGAAGTCCGGTAGTGTGATACCTCCCGCTTTGTTCTTTTTCCTTAGAATTGACTTGGCTATGCTGGCTCTCTTTTGGTTACATATGAAGTTTAAGGTGTTTTTTTCCAGTTCTGTGAAGAAGGTCATTTGTAGCTTGATGGGGATAGTGCTGAATCTGTAAATTACTGTGGGCAGTATGGCCATTTTCACGATATTGATTCTTCCTAACCATGAACATGGATTGTTTCTACATCTGTTTGTGTCCTCTCTTATTTCGTTGAGCAGTGGCTTGTAGTTCTCCTTGAAGAGGTCCTTTATGTTCCTTGTTAGTTGTATTCCTAGGTATTTTATTCTCTTTGTGGCAATTGTGAATGGAAGTTTGTTCTTGATTTGGCTCTCTTTAAGTCTGTTATTGGTGTATAGGAATGCATGTGATTTTTGCACATTGATTTTGTATCCTGAGACTTTGCTGAAGTTGCTTATCAGTTTCAGGAGATTTGGGGCTGAGACGATGGGGTCTTCTAGATATACAATCATGTCGTCTGCAAATAGAGACAATTTGACTTCCTCCTTTCCTATTTGAATACACTTTATTTATTTTTCTTGCCTGATTGCTCTGGCTAGAACTTCTAGTACTATTTTGAATAGGAGTGGTGAGAGAGGGCATCCTTGTCTAGTGCCACATTTCAAGGGGAATGCTTCCAGTTTTTGCCTATTCATTATGATATTGGCTGTTGGTTTGTTGTAAATAGCTTTTATTATTTTGAGATATGTTCCATCAATACCTAGTTTATTGATGGTTTTTAGTATAAAGGGCTGTTGAATTTTGTCAAAGGCCTTCTCTGCATCGATTGAGATAATCATGTGGTTTTTGTCTTTGGTTCTGTTTATATGGTGAATTACATTTATAGACTTGCGTATATTGAACCAGCCTTGCATCCCCAGGATGAAGCCTACTTGATCATGGTGGATAAGCTTTTTGATGTGCTGTTGCAATCGGCTTGTCAGTGTTTTATTGAAGATTTTTGCATCTATGTTCATCATGGATATTGGCCTGAAGTTTTCTTTTCTTGTTGAATCTCTGCTGGGTTTTGGAATCAGGATGATGTTGGTCTCATAAAATGTTTTGGGAAGAATTCCCTCTTTTTGTATTGTTTGGAATAGTTTCAGAAGGAATGGTACCAGCTCCTCTTTGTATGTCTGGTAGAAGTCGGCTGTGAACCCGTCTGGACATGGCCTTTTTTTGGGTGGTAAGCTCTTAATTGCTGCCTCAACTTCAGACCTTGTTATGGGTCTGTTCAGGGTTTCGGCTTCTTCCTGGTTTAGGTTTGGGAGGAGGCAAGTGTCCAGGAATTTATCCATTTCTTCCAGGTTTACTAGTTTATGTGCATAGAGTTGTTTGTAATAAAGTCTGATGATGGTTTGAATTTCTGTGGAATCTGTGGTGATATCCCCTTTATCGTTTTTTATTGCATCAATTTGGTTATTCTCTCTTTTCTTTTTTATTAATCTGGCTAGTGGTCTGTCTATTTTGTTGATCTTTTCAAAAAACCAGCTCCTGGATTTATTGATTTTTTGAAGGGTTTTTTGTGTCTCTATCTCCTTCAGTTCTGCTCTGATCTTAGCTATTTCTTGTCTTCTGCTAGACTTTGAGTTTTTTTGATCTTGCTCCTCTAGCTCTTTCAGTTTTGATGATAGGGTGTTAATTTTTGATCTCCTTGCTTCTCATGTGGGCACTTATTGCTATATATTTTCCTCTAGAGACTGCTTTAAATGTGTCCCAGAGATTCTGGTAAGTTGTGTCTTCATTCTCGTTGGTTTCGAAGAACATCTTTATTTCTGTCTTCATTTCATTGTTTATCCAGTCAACATTCAAGAGCAAGTTGTTCAGTTTCCATGAAGCTGTGCGGTTCTGGTTTAGTTTTTGAATTCTGAGCTCTAAGTCGATTGCACTGTGGTCTGAGAGACTGTTTGTTATGATTTCCGTTCTTTTGCATTTTCTGAGGAGTGATTTACTCCCAATTATGTGGTCAATTTTAGAGTAGGTGTGATGTGGTGCTGAGAAGAATGTATATTCTGTGGATTTGGGGTGAAGAGTTCTGTAAATGTCTATTATGTTTGCTTGGTCCAGGTCTGAGTTCAAGTCCTGGATATCCTTGTTAATTTTCTGTCTGGTTGATATGTCTAATATTGATAATGGGGTGTTAAAGTCTCCCACTATAATTGTGTGGGAGTCTAAGTCTCTTTGTAAGTCATTAAGAACTTGCCTTATGTATCTGGGTGCTCCTGTATTGGGTGCATATATATGTAGGATTGTTAGCTCTTCTTGTTGCATTGATCCTTTTACCATTATGTAATATCCTTCTTTGTCTCTTTTGATCTTTGTTGCTTTAAAGTCTAATTTATCAGAGATGAGAATTGCAACTCCTGCTTTTTTTTTGCTCTCCATTTGCTTGGTAAATCTTCCTCCATCCCTTTATTTTGAGCCTTTGTGTATCCTTGCATGTGAGATGGGTTTCCTGGATACAGCACACCGACGGGTTTTGGCTTCTTATCCAGTTTGCCAGTCTGTGTCTCTTGATTGGGGCATTTAGTCCATTTACGTTTAGGGTTAATATTGTTATATGCGAACTCGATACTGCCATTTTGGTGGTAGCTGGCTGTTTTGCCCATTAGTTGATGCAGATTCTTCATTGTGTTGATTCTCTTTACCATTTGGCATGTTTTTGGAGTGGCTGGTACTAGTTGTTCCTTTTTATGTGTAGAGCCTCTTTCAGGAGCTGTTGTAGAGCTGGCCTGGTGTTGACAAAATCTCCGAGTACTTGCATGTTCACAAAGGATTTTATTTTTCCTTCACTTATGAAGCTTCGTTTGGCTGGATAGGAGATTCTGGGTTGAAAGTTCTTTTCTTTAAGGATGTTGAATATCGGCCCCCACTCTCTTCTGGCTTGTAGGGTTTCTGCTGAGAGATCTGCTGTGAGTCTGATGGGCTTCCCTTTGTGGGTAACCCGACCTTTCTCTCTGGCTGCCCTTAGTATTTTCTCCTTCATTTCAACCCTGGTGAATCTGACGATTATGTGCCTTGGGGTTGCTCTTCTTGATGAATATCTTTGTAGTGTTCTCTGTATATCCTGGACTTGAATATTTGCCTGCCTTGCTAGGTTGGGGGAGTTTTCCTGGATAATATCCTGAAGAGTATTTTCCTGCTTGGATTCTTTTTCTTCGTCACATTCAGGTGTGCCTATCAAACGTAGATTAGGTCTTTTCACATAGTCCCACATTTCTTGGAGACTTTGTTCATTCCTTTTTACCCTTTTTTCTCCAGTCTTGCCTTCCCGTTTTATTTCATTGAGTTGATCTTCAACCTCTGATATCCTTTCTTCTGCTTGGTCAATTTGGCTGTTGATACTTGTGCATGCTTCGCGAAGTTCTCGTGTTGTGTTTTTCAGCTCCATCAATTCATTTATATTCCTTTCTATTTTGTCCATTCTCATTAGCATTTCGTCAAATCTTTTTTCAAGGTCCTTGGTTTCTTTGCATTGGGTTAGAACATGTTCTTTAAGTTCACAGAAGTTTCTTACTACCCACCTTCTGAAGTCTGATTCTGTCATTTCATCACACTCGTTCTCCATCCAACCTTGTTCCCTTGCTAGTGAGGAGCTGTGATCCCTTTTAGGAGGAGAGGTGTTCTGGTTTCAGGTGTTTTCATCATTTTTGCGCTGGTTTCTTCCCATCTTTATGGATTTACCCACCTGTCGTCTTTGTAGTTGTTGGCTTTCAGATTGGGTCTCTAAGTGGACGTTCTGTTTGTTGATGATGAGGTTATTTCTGTTTCTTGGTTTTCCTTCTGACAATCTGGCCTCTCTCCTGTAGGTCTGCTGAGGTCCACTCCAGGCCCTGCTTGCCTGGGGATCACCTGCAGCAGCTGCTGAACAGCAAGGGTTGTTACCAGTTTTCTTCTTCTGCTATCTTTGTCCCAGAAGGATACCTGCCAAGTGTCAATCTGATCTCTCTTTTATGAGGTGGCTCTTTGGATATACAGGGGTCAGGGAGCTGGTTGAGGAGACGGTCTCTTCTTTATTGGAGCTCAAGTCCTGAGCTGTGAGCTCCGTTATTCATTCAGAGCTGCTGGGCAGGTACATTTAGGTCTGCTGCAGCAGAACTCATAAACCGCTTTTTGTTCCCAGGTGCTCTGTCCCAGGGATTTAGGGCTTTATGAGTTTCCGTTATGCTGCTGCCTTCTTTTTTTTTCCTTCAGAGCTACCCTGCCCAGCAAGGAGGCAGCCTAGTCACTGTCTGCCTATAGGGGCTTTGCTGAGCTGCTGTGGGCTCTGCCCAGCTGTCGAGTGAACTTCCCTGCAGTCCTGTTTATATGGGTGTAGTTAGAACTGCTTTGGCGATGGTGGCCCACCTCTGTTAAGGCGGAGCCTCTCTGCAGTGGCGGGTTACCTTGGCAACGGCGGGCTGCCTCAGCATTGGCTACCTCCGTAGTGGTGGGCTGCCTCAGTAATGGCGGACGCCCCTCCCCCACAGAGCTGGACCGTCCTGGGTTCAGCTGCGCTTGCTGTGAAACTCTCAATCCAGAGAGTTTCTGATTGCTGTTCTTTTGTGGGGGTGGGACCAGCTGAGCCTGATCGCCTGGCACCCTGCCTCAGAGCCTTTTTTTTTTTTTAAGTTGGTGTTCCAGTCGCCTGTTGAAGAGGCGCCGGGGTCTGTGTTTTTTCCCGTGCAGCGACTCACTGCGCTGGCTTAAACAGCGGCACTGAGATTTGTGGCTCTTTTTTTGCCCTGGGATCTACTGTCCTGGTTCCCTGCTCAGTCCCCTTTTTAAACAGACAAATGGGTGACTTCCCGTGGCTCCAATTGCCAGCCAAAAGGGCACCCGGACCGGTGTATTTTGTACAGAGAACCGCTGCTCCGGGGCGCCAACAAAGCAGCCGTGCGGGGCAAATCAGCGGCGCCGGCCGGCACAGCCGCTCTGGCCGAAACAGCCGCGCTGGCGACCCTTGGAGCTCCTCTGCCTGGGAATTGCCTAGTCTGTGGGCAATAAAAATGCGGCGTCTACTCACCCTCTGCGCTTTTACTGGGATCTGCAATCCTGAGCTCTTCCTAAATGGCCATCTTGGATTGTATCGGTCTCTTTTTTTTTTTTTTTTTGAGACAGAGTCTCACGCTGTTGCCCAGGCTGGAGTGCAATGGCACAATCTCTGCCTCTTGGGTTCAAGGGATTCTCCTGCCTCAGCCTCCCGAGTAGCTAGGATTACAGGCCCCTGCAACCACACCTGACTAAGTTTTGTAATTTTAGTAGAGACGGGGTTTTGCTAGCCAGGCTGGTCTCAAACTCCTCACCTTAAGTCATCTGACCGCCTAGGCCTCCCAAAGTGCTGGGATTATAGGCATGAACAACTTCACCTGGTCCAGTAGAATCTTTATGAATTTACAAGTGGTATCAGATGGGCCAGCCAGCTGGTCAGGGACCTGTACAGAAAATAATTAGAAAATCAGGACAAGGAGGTTTGGGGGGAGCATGTTTTTAGACAAATGGGGACAAAGTGTGGACGTGCTTGTATCACATGTTACTATCCACCAGACAGTGTCCATTACAGAAGAGGCAATAACACCTAAATACACAAAATGCCCAGGCTAGCCTCTGTCATCAGCTAGCCAAGGCATTCCTCTGAAAGTATGGGGTGCCAACCTCTAGGATGCAGGTATTCACTGAATGAAAGCCCATTGCATACTCTAAAAGAAAGGACAGATAGGATCAGAAGCAAGGGTGAATCAGGGCTGGGCCACCCACAATCCCTTTTAGCAACCTAGCCACTGAGAAACTTTGTGGCACACTTTTTTGTCAGGGGACATAACAAGAGTCTCTTGAATTATAAACTATGGCTTTCACCTGGGCAGTTTGGGCTCCTTGTGTCCAGGACCAGCAGGAAGAGAACTTACCATCTTGGCAGGAGTTATTGTGTCTGACCGTTGGAAGGAGGAGGCAGGCCTGCTGCTGCACAATGGGAATGGGACAGGGAGGTCTGCAGGTGGAGCCCAGTTGTGACTATAAACAGGCAAGTATAGCAATGCTGACCTACAAAGGGCATGGTGACCAGGTGCTTAGACCTTTTCAGGATAAAGGTCTGGGTTATGGCACTTGGTAAGCTCCTGAGTCAAGCAGGGGCAGTATCTGAGGGTGAGGGGATTTAGAATAAAGAGTGAAGGTGGAGCCTATGAATATTATTTATAGCCTAAGACCATCAGCAGCAGCACCTCCTTCTTCCACATTTCCTCTCAGGAATAGAAGCCCACGGAGCAATGGACAAATTGTGCTGCAAATGGCTTGGGAAATGTAAATCTGAGCCCTGTGTTGGGAGAATGTGGTAGTCAGAGACACGCATACCCTTGTTTCAGACTTGGGAGTGCAGTGAGCAGACAGTCACCAGCCCTCAGGTTGGCAGTGTCTGTCTCAACTTTGCAGAGACCCCCTTGGCCAAGGTCACACTCTTCTTTTTTTTTTTTTTTTTTGAGACAGAATTTCGCTCTTGTTACCCAGGCTGGAGTGCAATGGCACGATCTCGGCTCACTGCAACCTCCGCCTCCTGGGTTCAGGCAATTCTCCTGCCTCAGCCTCCTGAGTAGCTGGGATTACAGGCACGCGCCACCATGCCCTGCTAATTTTTTGTAGTTTTAGTAGAGACGGGGTTTCACCATGTTGACCAGGATGGTCTCGATCTCTTGACCTTGTGATCCACCCGCCTCGGCCTCCCAAAGTGCTGGGATTACAGGCGTGAGCCACCGCGCCCGGCTTTTCAAGGTCACACTTTTACTGGGGAGCCCACATCTGGAGATTGAGTAAGGCAGGAGTGGAAAGGCCTGGCCCTTCTAGACTGCTGGGCTCCCCCTTACCCTCCCACCTCTGTCTGTGAGCCGCAGACTCACTCCAGGGCCAGGGTCCCACACCAGACTGAAGTTCTTCCTTCTTCTTCCTCCCTCTCCCTCCAAGCCATAGATACTAACCAATCACTTACAACCCAAACTCTGCCTTAGTGTCTTCCAGGGAACCCAACCCTAAACAAGAAGTATATGAACCATAGCAATAATTCTTTAGAGTCCCTTTTTCTCCCATCTCCCATCAACTTCCTTCCTAAACTTTAACTGCTCCGGTCTTCTCCTTTTAGGGATTCCTCAAAGTACTCTGACATTTTTGTCAGGCTACATTATTGAAAGTGAGCCCTCAGACTTCACACCCACCTGGCAGAGAACCACCATGACAGAGCCCTGCCCCTACCCCTTTTGTATTTCGTCTTCCACATTCACTGCCAATCTCCTGGGAAGGGGAAGCTGTTGAGGCTCATAAGTTAATTTTTGTTGCAATCACACATATCCCACAAGGGCAAATTGTTGCCAAAGGTCTAATGAAGTAAACCCCCACAGGTATTTGCATATGTTTTTTAGAGATAAGGTCTCTCTATTGCCCAGGCTGGACTACAATCATGGTTCATTGCAGCCTTGACCTCCCAGGCTCAAGCAATCCTCCCATCTTAGCCTCCTCAGTAGCTGGGATTACAGGTGTGTATCACCATGCCTAATGTTTTATTTTTGGTAGAGACAGGTTCTTCCTATGTTGCCCAGGCTGGTTTTGAACTCTTGGCCTAAATCAACCCTCCTGTCGCAGCCTCTGTATTTCCATTTTTTAAAAAAATTGTTAACCTAAGGAATGCCTCTCTAGCAGACTTTTATGCACAATAAAGTAAACAAAGTTGCTCCTTCCCCTATTATTCCAAACACTCCTGTTTCTTTGCCTGCCCCTTTGGCTTCCTCAAAGACCAAAGAACATTAAAACTACAAAAATAACAAATGACTGAGTCCTTGTTAAATGCTGGTCCTTGAGCTGGGCCTATTGCATTCCTCCAAACCTCTCACCAACTTCATTTTAGATAAATGGCTGAGGCTTGGAGCGCCTAAGTGGCTCCCCAGGGCACATGGCTCAGAAGTGGTAGAGTGAGAATATCCACTCAGCTCTTTTGACTCCAAGTGCCCAACCCGCTGGAAAAGAAGGAAAGCCACTACCAGCTGGGCCCAGACGCAGGCTGTCATTAGCAACGGCTTGACAGCACACCGCAGAAATCATCACACACTTCATTGCTGAATAATAATCAAAGGCATTGTTCACCAGCTGGGCCTAAACAAATATGCTGGACTGCAAGGAAAATATTTGTGTGGGATGTACTTGGATCAATAGGAGAATTTCTGAATTTTTTATTTTCTTACCCAAGCTTTAAATCAACAATGAAACCTTCTATATGTTTGAGTGCTGTGAGCTAGAACAAGGGCTCTCCATTTGGGAATGCGGGTGTCTCAAGGGGTGGTGAAGAGCGGCTATTTACTAAATGTTAGTGACTGTTGGTTGTTTTAGATGTGTACTCAGGGGTAATGACAGGAATGCCATGGCCTCAGCCCCAGTGAAGCAGCAGTTTGTTTCAGAGAATGAAAGCTGATGAAGGCAAAGCACCTATCATCCACTTCCCCTCTAATGTAACATTGCCATATATGTGAATTCCAGTCTGCCTGGTGGTAGCAGTTTTTGGAAAATGTGGGAAGTGATATTTCAATTGTTCACACAACCATCTTAACAAGTACACCGCCCTGTAATGTCCTCTGTGAAAGTGGCAGAGATTTAAGGACAGGGTAGGATGGTTGTGACCCTGGGGATATTTAAAATATTCTAACCCTTATGGTCTACTGTAAATTCTGCAGATCCCCAAAGAAGCCATGCAGGAGTGACTCCTGGATGCAGGCAGCAGGAAGCTGCAGCCTTGTGGTGGCCAGGTGGGCAGGGGGCATAATTCCCTATTGGGTGACAACCTTTCCATAATCCCCACCAGGAGTGCCAGTGTCCACAACTGCTCTGGAAGCAGCGATGAGGGTGCGACATGGAGGGAGGAGAGGTACACAAAACAACCTCAGGTGTGTCAATGAGTGCATATGACATTTTGGAGATCTGCAACAGCTGATTGTGATATGAATATATCTGTAGTTTCTATCATCAAAAGCACTGCTAAATTCTTCCATGATTGACTGCCTCCATTAATAAAGGAAGGAAATGCTAATTTTCAGTTTGTTCATGAAAATAAAGATGGCATTGTTTTTCCTCTCATTCAAAATCATAGACTCCTTGAATTCTAACCATGGACCCTTTTGGGGAGGGTGTGGGGACCCCAGGCTAAGAACCCCTAGTTGAGACTGCAGCATAGACCCAGCCACTTTTTTGTCACATTGTTCTCTAAGACATCCAAGACTGGAGTTCATTGAAGTCCTGAGCTTGTACACCAGCAACTAATGTCTATTATTTACCTAAACTGCATATCATCACACAACTTCCTCGGAGGATGCTAAGGGAGGATGATGCACAAGTGTCCTGGTTTTCATCATAGCCCAAATCATGGCCCAGTTTCCAAGGAAACAGAAAACTCTTCCTACTGTGTAAATTCCCTGGGAAGCTCAGGTGCTCTAGGGTCCATGGAATTGAAATGCAGGCACCATGGATCCAGGCATTCACTAAAGTGGCAGCTCCCTGTGGCAGTGTGTAAGTCTGGGAGCAGTCACTAACTCCCTTGGTCATGGCAGAGCTGGAAGAGAAGGGTGACTCTAATAGAATCCATCTGCTTTGGCATCGATTGCACATGCCAGGTAGAAGAATGGCTGGCATCTGCTCCTTGACTATGTTTGTAAGAGCTGTACATTCTTACAGGTTGCTTAATTTCTAATTATCTCCTGGTAGAGAGTAGGACTGAAAACATTATTTTTCAGATGTGGACCTTTAAATAAAAATATGCAGTAGATTTTGACAATGGCATGAGTAGAGTAAACTGGCACTAACACTTTTGGAATATAAAGTAAAACTCAAATTTGGTCATTACCATTTACTATATTTAAATTGCAGCTATTACGGCATGGAAGGAAAAAGTAAACAGCTTCCACCTGGGACATCAAATGATGTTGCTCTGAGCAAATGTCAACCCAGAATTTTGGTGTAGTTGCCAATAAACACGCAAACACTTTTCTTGGCTTTTGCCAAGTCCCTCTCAAACTCCAGAAGTAATTGTAGCTGAAGTCAATGGAAAACACATGCCCGGGCCTTGACCTCTATGCTTCATTCCTTGAATGTTTCATTCTTTGACCTCAGGCTTGCTCTGAAATTACCTACACAATACAGTTCCCCTTTAGGCTGTTTATTTGACTGTCTCATTCTCTTGGCAGTGAGGTGTTGAAAATATTCCTATCAGTGTAGCATTCAAGAGTACAAACCACATAGGGACTTCTGTACCCTGTAGACTCTGTATAGACGTATTAACAATAGCACCCAGGAGCCCATAATTGGCTTTGTGTGAGCTGTGACTTTGCCTGTGGACTTGCTGACTGCCATTGTCTGTCCAGCTGCTCCCAACAGTGGAACAAGGATAAGTCCCTTCATTTCTATTCAAAATCCTGCAAGATAAAAAAGATTTGAGTCTTTGGGGACTAATAAGATTTTGGAGTCTATTCTTCCACACTTAATCCCTGTCCAAATCACATTTCTCCTTATACCTTGTCAGTTCTCTTGCCAAACTCAAAGTCTATAAAAAAGGAGAGAGATGAACCTGAACTAACATGACATCAGCATGCAATATGCAGAGAAGTAGGCTGGTAGAAAAATTGGTAATTATTTTCAGGCTTAGTGATGACAAAGGTGATAATGATGATAATAGTAATAATGGCACATCTATCAAGTGCCTGGTATATGCTGGAAACCATATTATTTCTGGGCTCTCTATATTAACCCTTTGGTCTATACTTCTGTCTTCATGCCAGCACCACACTGCTTTGATTACTGTAGCTTTGTGATACATTTTGAAATCAGGAATTATGAGATTTCCAAACTTGCTCTTCTTTCTCAAGATTGTTTTCGTGATTCGAGTCTCTTGAGTCCATATGGATTTTAGGATAGATTTTTCTATTTCTGCAAAAAAATGCTGTTGGGATTTTGATAGGGGTTATGTTGTGGAAACTATATTATACACTTTGAAACATATCCAATCTATTTCTTATGACAGCCTATGACATATATACTATTATTTTTTCCAAAAATACATATAAGAAAACTGAGGCACACAGATATTAAGAAACTTGCCCAAAGATACACAGTGAGTGAGAGAACTAGGTTTGCACCTAGGCAGTCAGATTCCAAATACCATCTACTTGAACATGATTCTGCACAGCCTCCCGACTGATGATTTGAGAAACCTAAAAACTTTCTGCCCTTATACTGTACAAGGGTGCATAAAGCAGATGCAGCTAGTTGTTTACCAATCTCCATTCTCTTTTCAACAATAAAACTACTGAATTTGGGTTGGCCATATAACCACCCAGCTGGTGACCACGTGTCCCAGCACACTCTGCAGTTAAGGATGGCTTTGTGATTAAGTTCTGTCCAATGGAGTGTGAGCAGAAGTGATTTGCGCACTTCTGTGGTGTGCTCCTATAAAGAAACAGACATGCACTCCTGTGGCTCCTTCCGCACATTATTCATTGGGTTGGAAGTCCTATGCAGTGATGGCCTGGCAGCCTTACTGTCAAGGACTATCAAGACTCTGGTGGGAGATTCAAATAGACTCTTGGTTAAGTCATGTGTCTTTGGGCCTTTTTGTTACAGCAGTTTAGCCTAAAACTGATTTATTCTGTGGCAATTCTAATTCTATTAGAATTAGCTTTGGGGGGAAGGTTCACTTGGAATTTTTGCCCTGGGAATTCAGCGTAAGGGGGGTTTTCAAACACTTATCCAAAAATAGAACATTGCTTTGTGTATATAACATTCAATCTTTGCTGGTGTTTTTTTTTTTTAAATTTTCTTGTTAATTTTTAGGTTATACTTCCCAATCTATTAATAGTGTCTTTTTATAGAGACATTGGCGCTGAGTTGTGGAAATCAGGGCACATGCTTTGAATTTCTTTCCCAGTAGTAGTAATAAATATGCATCTGTCGTCTACATTTTTCTTTTACCTGTTCCTATGATCATCTGCTTTTGTCGGTGGGAGTGCCTGACTGGAGCTGGGAATTTGGCCCCAGTGTTGAGGACAGGGCCTGGCCAGCTGGCTTATTGCAGCGGCAGGATCACGGTTGGCCTGGAAACACCACTTTCAACAGCTCTGACAAACTGCTACTTATACATATTGGCATGATTGATGTGTTTCACACAGAATGCACACTAGATACATTAATAATGCTCAGACCTTATTCATATTGGTGACATCAGCAACTCTCCCAGTGACTCACATATGGTAGAAGTTGGAGAGATGGTTCTTCAAATTCCTTGCCCAGGTGTAAAGTCATGTGATATTAGTTAGAGTCATCCTTAGGAAGAATGTGTTTGGTGCAGTTCATGTGAACATAGACTTTTAAAAACTTTTTTATTAGGAACATTTTCAAACATATCCATCAACAGAGAGATAGGTGTGATGAGTATTCATATCCATGAATATCTGCATATAGATGAAACCAAGTTAAAAAGAACATCAAGAGCAGCTTTGAAGAGGAAAAGAATTTGAGAAAGGGCAAACAAAGGGGGGTGTGATACAAGAAAGGGGCTGTGCTCAGTTGAAGGCTCTTTGTAAGGTGGACAACAAGGGCTACCGCTTACCTTGCCTGCTACTGCCCATAGGATTTAAGGATAAATTAATCATAATAAAAACAGTTAATATTTATTGAGCCTTTCCTACGTGCTGAACATTATTTTACAAACTTATGAGGCAGCCATTATTATTGTGCTCATTTTACATATTAGAATATTAGGACTTTGAAGTCCCATGGCTGATCACTCCTGATAGCATCAGAGCCAATATTTGTACCCAGGACCTTTTGACTCAAGAGCCTGCATTCTTAACAGCATACCTAGGTTTATTAAGTCTGGTCTGCGGATTTTTGGACTCAAAATCAGTTGGGGCACTTGTTAAAAAGGCAGATTTCTCACTCTCACCCTAGACCACCTGCATCAGAATACCAAGGTGTAATGTCTAGTAATATGCATTGAAACAAGTTTGTTTTTTAAGTCTATCATAGTTTAAGAACCATTGCTCCATGATATTCTGGAGGTGTAGTCTCCATCAGAGGTTCTCTGCACTGTTTTGATTAATATGTATCTAATGGATTACATATACTATAAATATACACAAATGAAAAAAAATTTTTTTTAAGTATCACCTGGGTGTATTGACTCCACCCTACTTTTGGGAACACTGGTTTATAGCCAATATGGTATAAATTTGTTATTCTATTTTACCACGTCACACGTATCAGGAGTCACAACTAGAATTAGTTGTCACACAGGAATTAAACATTAGGAAATCTCAAATAAATATCCAGATTTCTGATTTCTTTGAAAAACAGAAGATTTAGCCACCTGTGCCCTGTTTCTGCTATAGCAACTGCCAGGGCTGCTTAGGGAAATGGGCTGGAGCTAAGCAGTCAGCCCCTTGGGTGAGGGGAGGGGGCACGCACACACATGCCTCTGGGGTCGCTGTAGTCCCTGCCTAGCTCACTTCACTCACTCATATTAATTACCCATATGGTGGGCACTTCAGGCTTTGACATCAGATCTACTGCCTAGACATGAGGATTTCTAATTCTAGCCTAACATGAAGTTTAGATAATCTTTGTCTTGGCATGTTGTGTGCTGCCAGATCATTTTTACCCCCTCAACTTTTAAAGTTAATCATCTTAGTTGACTCATGTAAATTTGCTGTTTTTGTAGGCTTCAAATGCTAAAAATAATTTTACAGAGGTCAACCTGATCATAAGCCCACGATTATTGTGTGCACCGTCGTGGTAGCTTGTTTTAATAACTTAACCTGGGTTGTTTATCAGGAGCGGAAGATAATAATACGCTATTGAAAGAAGGAATATTCACTAACCAAGACATTTAGAAAACAAGATTAGTATTATCATTGGTTTCAAGGGAGATTTAAAATAACTATGTTGTCACTTTCTAAGGAAAGGAAGTGTGCAAAGATAAAGCTACCCTAAAAATTAATGAGCCAGACTTCTCTCCAGAGCTTAAGCCATTCCTTGATTGCAAGACAAAAATAACTATTTCATTAGTGTCTCAGAATTTCACTGGTAAAGGAGAAACTAAGTTTCACCCTGAGGTTTGTGTTCATCTGTTTGTTACTGGATTACCACTAAACTCTCTTGTGGCCTGCCTCTTCATGGCACTTCCAAAAAGAACACAGAGTTAACTGCAGAAGCCTCAACAACAGATTTTTAGTGAGGAACTTTTTTTCTTGGTCATAATCAATTTGATTAGAAAGAATAATCTCCTAAAAATTTCACACTGAACAATTTGTTAGAGATTTTTAAAAAGATCAGATTATTTCGATAAAATTTAGACCTACAAATATGTGTCCAGAAAAATTGGGTTTGATAGAAACGATGGTCACTATAGAAAATTCACAAGGGCAGAAGTTTAATAATGGATACAATTTGGTAGATGTATTAAATCTTCCCTGTATAATATATACAAAACAAAATTACATTTTTTTTTGGAAAATGATGTTAGTAAACTAAAAATAAAAGTAAAAAGCATTAGAAACACATTTACTAGACCAGGATAGGAAACTGACCAAGGAGTGAAACTGGCTTAATAGAACTTGCTTCAGAAAATTTATTACGTCTGTATTCATAAACATGGAGTCCAAGGACACCATGGCTGAAACACACATCCGGTAGGAATGCTCAAGTCCACACTCCGGGGACAAAATGCCTCTGGTTCCCACTAGGGGGAAGTATCCTGAATCCATTCAAACTCAGGCACAGGTGTGGAGACTCCTGGCTGAATCTACTCAGACTCTACCACCTGCCCTTAGAGACAGCCATGCCTGGAGCACTGCCCGCTTTTCAAGATGTCCTTGCAGTTCTCTTCAAAGTGGGTGATTCCCCAGCCCTGGTTCCTCTGTTCACGCCACTTTCCCTGCCTAGCAGGTCTTCCCATGTTCTGATTCCTAACGTTCCTTCAAGACTCAGGCTCTGTGACCCATGGTTGCCTCCCAGGTGACCTCCATCCCCTGCAAACCAGAACTTTCTCTCCTCATAAACTCCTCTGGCCAAAGTCACCCATGAACTCCATGTTGCCAAATCCAGCCGAAGCTCTCTGATTGCCTTCCCTACTCATCACTTGCTCCCTCTGGTAACTGTTTCTTCACAAATTCCCATAAGTCCATATAGCTCCTTTCAGCCAAGGGAAGTTCCCATAAAGGAACACAGCTCGTGACCATTATCAGCCTACACCAGGCCAGCTAGGGAAAGAGTGCCTCATTCCTGAAGGAGGGATCTGAGCAGTTTCCACTACATGCCTCAAACTCAGCAGGATGAAGACCAAACTAGGTTTTTTTTTTCTCTTTGCTTATTGGGCTTACCCACTCACTAAGCTCAAGGCCAACCAAGAGTGTGACCATTTCCTTTGCAGGAGCTCTATCAGGACAGTGCTGCTCCCACCTTCCGGAGTTCATCTCCCACTGCCCCCACACAAATGGCAGCTACTCTTTGTGTATTCTCCCAGGACTGGTAGTGAAGAATGTAGCTGGTGCTCTCAGAAGGCAATTCATTGATTGAAGTAATCCAGGGCCATGCTGAACCCCAACTGAAAGTTCCCAATTTTATTTTCCATTTCTGTCTAAACATGTTCAGATAATGTATGAGAATAGTGTATAGGTTCTGCAAAGAGATAATATGGCAATGTAAAGTTGCTTCAATAAAAAACATTCTAGTAAAATATTGATGTTTCAAATTTAATTACAATCTTGACCACTGTGAATCTCTCAGGGAGAAATTAAAGTACAAAGATTGGATTCTTTTGTCTGAGTTAAAGTTAGAAGACATTAGAGTCTAAAACTCATCCTTCTCAATTTCTGATTCTGCTCATTCTGAACTAGAGGGGTTCTTGATGCCAGGATAGCACTGTGATTCTTCCAGCAGCTTGGAGAGTGTCTCATTAGAATCACTAGTGTGGCTTTCTTCTGATCTTGGAACGTGAAGTTAAACACCAAGTTTCTGGTATATCTCACTTTTAAGAGTATCATGAAAGCACTAAACACCAACAAAACTAAACAAAAGAAAATGAATCAATTCCAAGATCCTCAGTAGTAAGACAAAATGATGCTCCCAGAGCCCTGCATTTTCCGTAACAGAGACTTAGCGGTATCTTGATTTTGGATTCCCCAGGATACTGCTCCATCTGCATATTACCTGAAATCCTTGATCTCTGAATTTAAACTTGATTGGGAGGAATCCTCCTAACGACATTAATGCATTTTACCATTCCTGGAGAAAGAATCCAGATATTTCTCTCAGGGTGACATTTGAATTCTTGCAAAGCTGATTAATAGGCAATGATGCCAAGCCCAGTTATGCGGTCTGAGTCCTTTCTTTTCCATTCTGTATTTCCCTTGAGCCGTCTCTCTTCAACATCCCCTGATCCAGGGAGTTTGCACTCTAGATAATGACGGCATGGTTTCCATACTCTCCTGTGTGCTTACTTCTCAGTTCTTTGCCATAGTGGCTCCTGCTGTTGCCTTGTGCTTTGGAATTGCCTCGGCTTGTGAAGGTTGGCTTCTAAGAATAGTTTCTCATTCATTCCTTCATGTTTCAGCTGGAAAACATCCTCAGCCTATTCCTGAACTAAAACTGCTATTGATGTTTCTGCAGCTTGAATTCCTAGGTGTATTGGTTGAAATAAGTTTCGGCTATGAATGATAGAAAACCTTAAATAACTGTGGGAAGGTAGAAGCTTATTTCCTTCAAGCCACTGTGTATTTCAGCATTCCAGGGCTGTAGAGTCCTCCATAGTGTCAAGGATCCCAGATTCCTTTGACATTGATATCTCACTATGCATGACTTTGACCTCAATGCCTCACATGCAGTTATCTACATCCTAGGCTACAGGAAGTAGGAAAGGATGAAAAGCAAAGCTGAGGGTGCTTCCAGTATCTTAAGGAAGACTCTTGGAAGCTGTCATATGAGACCTTCTGCTTATGTCTCATTAGCTGCAATTTGGACATATGAGTACCCCAAACTGTAAAAGAATGGCAGTTCAGGATAACTGAACCTGGAATGTAGTTTTCATTTTTGGCAGCTTTACACCCAACCATACTTCATTAATTATTGAAAAGGAGGACGGGTATTGTGGGCAACTGGACTAGATTAGTTGCACTGGGACCTGGTGAGGACAGACACCTCTGCTGAGCCCTCAGCATACCATCATCCCTTGCTTTCGTTCTGTCCAGTTTCCAGCAATACTTCTTTCTGCTCCTTTTCAGCAGTAGTGGATGTGTCCTAGTGCTTGGTTTCTCTTTAGGCCTTTTAGGGAGGAACAGCTGAATTTGTTACAATATAACCTACTTTTTATGTTGATCCCTTTCCTTCCCTAATGTAAACAGGTCTAATGTTAGTTGTAGTTTCTGATTTTTTTTTTTTTTTTTAAACTTTCACTCTTTCCTGGGCCAGACATGTGCTTATATAACATTTGGTTCTAGATTTATCTAATGGGGCCTTCAGTTGTGAAAGATAAGTCTCTAGGTTTTGGTCTGCCAAAAGCAACTATTGTCCAAAAAAAATCTTGGCCACTCTCACTTTCTTAAATAATCTTAACTGGCATGCATTTTCTGATTGTATTAACAGCTAATCTGAGCTTGGATTCCATTTATCACTGTCCTGCCTGGCTCTCTTCTGTTACCTGTCATCTTTTTGCCTTAATTCTTACTTAATTCTAAAAATTTCTCAGGCATGTTTCCTTTGGGGCACAAGAAGCTCTTGTATTCCTTTCTATAATTATAGTGACATCTGGAAATTCATCCAATAATTCCTTGAATTGTTTTGCTTTCGTCTGGTCTTTCCTCTCAACTTGTCCTGACTTTCACTGTCCCAGTCTTTAAAGGGTAGTTCCCAGTTGTTCTTACCAAGAAGTCTCTATGTAGCTTAGAGCGACATAAAGAGTCCTTTGCCAATAGTGGCCTATATTCTTGGTCCCTCTAGGAATCAGTACAGTTCACTGAAATTTTGCTTCCATTCTTGTTAGATTTCTTTGGGTCCAAGTTGCTATTTCTGTCTCCAATAAATAAACCTGAAAATGTCTAGCCACTTAATCAAACAACTGCTAATATGAATTAAACCCTAAATACATCTTTTCTCTTTTATGTGTTGATCTGTTCTTCAATTTCATTTTTCCTTTTATATCTATTTGACTTGTTCTCTATCGACTTTTCCTCCAAAAAAGCTTTCTCCTTCTCAAGTTTAATTATTCTTAGTTTATTATGTTCTCATTCTTCCATTGCTCCTGTCCTAACACTGAAGCACACTCTAAAAACCTCTTCAGACATTCCTTGATGTCCTGAACAAACCTATTTCCTGGAGACAGACTGTTCTAGGCACAGTTTAATTGCCTAGACTAATTGCCCTTTAATCTCTGGTTTTAAAACATTTAACTTAATTGTGTCTTTAACTTAGGTATTTTTTGTTATAATACCGGCTCCTATATCTTTGTTTGCTTAGTTTTCAATAAAAGCCTTCAATGGTGTCTGCAGAGTGGGAGGGTTAGAAATCTAGAGCTGTGGTCAGGGTCTATGTAATTTACAAATCCAGTTAAGTTAGGACCACATGGTGGGAGAAGGTTGACTCTTGAGTCTCTGGATAGGCAATATGACTCCAAGATGAGTTTTGGGGCATCACCTATGCAGGATAGCATTAATAATTGAAAAACAAAGCCTCAGACTCCAGCATTCTGTAGCATACATGCTGCATAAAGAACCCACTGTAGGACCCAGGTACAGTGGCTCACTTGAGGTCAGGAGTTCAAGAACAGCCTGGCAACATGGTGAAATCTCATCTCTATTAAAACTACAAAAATTAGCCAGGCGTGGTGGGGGTGCCTGCAGCCCCAGCTACTCAGGAGGCTGAGGTGGGAGAATCGCTTGAGCCTGGGAGGTGAAGTTTGCAGTGAGCTGAGATGGTGCCGTTGAACTCAAACCTGGGAGATAGAGTGAGACTCCATCTCAAAAAAAAAAAAAAAAAAAAAAAAGAACCCACTGTAAAGAAAGGTCAAAAAGGCCCTCAGGAGGGTGATTAGGCCATGAGGGCAGCCTTCATGGATGGGATTAATGACCTTATAAAAAAGGGTTTGCTCTAATTTCAATGATTTGATGTTCCCTCCAAAATTCCCGTTGAAACTTAATTCCTGTTGCAACAGTATTAAGAAGTGGGGCCTTTAGGAGGGTGATCATGCCAAGAGGGCAGAGCCTTCATCGCTGGGGTTAATGACCTTATAAAAGGGCTGGAGGGAACTAGCTAGGCCCTTTTGTCTTTCCATCCTTTCATCCTATGAGAACACAGCCTTTGTCCCCTCTGGAGAATGCAATATTCAAGGTGTCTTCTTGGAAGCAGAGACTGTGCCCTCACTGGACACTGAACCAAGATCATGGACCTCCCAGCCTCCAGAACTGTGAGAAAAAAATCTAATTGTTTACAGGTTCCCCCAGTCTCAGGTGTTCTGTTATAGCAGCAGAAATGGACAGAGACAATGGATGACAGTGGGACATATTAAATAATATAAAGAAGACACAATCATCTAAATCTAGAAAGTAAGACAAATAATCCAGTTGCTATGACAAATAAGTGGCATTTAAAAAAAAGGGTGAATCGTTATAGATTATAAGACCCTTAAGAACCACACCAACCACTTGGAACCTGATTAAACAAACCAATTGTAAAAAGACGTTTTAAAAAACTTTTAATTTTTTTTTTTTTTTTTTTTGGAGATGGAGTTTCACTCATATTACCCAGGCTGGAGTGCAATGGCGCGATCTCGGCTCACGGCAACCTCCGCCTCCTGGGTTCAGGCAATTCTCCTGCCTCAGCCTCCTGAGTAGCTGGGATTACAGGCACGCACCACCATGTCCAGCTAATTTTTTGTATTTTTTAGTAGAGACGGGGTTTCACCATGTTGACCAGGATGGTCTCGATCTCTTGACCTCGTGATCCACCCGCCTTGGCCTCCCAAAGTGCTGGGATTACAGGCTTGAGCCACTGCGCCCGGCCAAAAACTTTTAATTTTGAAATAATTTCAGACTTTCAGAAAAGTTGCCATAGTACAAAGAATCTCCATATACTTTTTACCTAGATTCCCTAAATGTTAACATCGTGTCATGTTTACTTTACTATTCTCTATATATCCATGTTAGTTTCTTTGGAGTAAATAGCAAACAAAATGTTCCTTTACCTCTAAATACTTCAGTGTATATAAATATTTCCTGAAAACAGACATTCTCATACATAACCACACTACAGTTATCAAAATTTGGAAATTAAGAATACCATAACATTTACTACAGATCTTATTCTAATTTTGCCAACTATCCTGCTAATGTCTTTTGTAGCAAAGGAAAAACTTTTTTTTCTTGGTCCAGCATCCAATCCAGGATCATGCTATGCTATCTTTAGCCACCTTTAATCTGAAATAGTTTTTCAGTCTTTGTTTTTTTATGATCTTAAGATTTTTGAAGAGTAAAGGCCAATTATTTTGTAGAATGTCCTTCAAACTTGGATTTTTTTTTTCCTTTTCTTGAGACAGAGTCTTGCTCTGTTGCCCAGGCTGGAGTGCAGTGGCATGATCTAGGCTCACCACAACCTTTGCCTCCTGGGTTCAAGAGATTTTCGTGTTTCAGCCTCCTGAGTAGCTGGGACTATAGGTGCATGACACCATGCTTGGCTAATCTGTGTATTTTTGGTAGAGACAGGGTTTTGCCATGTTGGCCAGGCTGATTTTAAACTCCTGACATCAGGTGATCCGCCCGCCATGGCTTCCAAAAGTGCTGGGATAACAGGTATGAGCTACCGTGCCCAGCCTCAAAGTTGGATTTGACTGTTTCTTCATTATATACAAGATATGCATTTTTGGTATAAATCTACAAAAGTGATGTTCTGCTGTCCTCAGTGCATCTTATCAGGAGGCACACAATATTTATCAATAATGAAATGGATAATATTGTAAACATACATTTTGAAACAAGTGGGGAAAACTGAAAACAGACAATATTAAGTTAATGTTAATTTTTTTTAGGTGTTATAATGGTATTGTGGTTATGTTTTCAAAAAAGTATTTATCTGTCAGTGATACACACATTTCAGGGAAAAGTGAATTAACTGGCTTGATGTCTATTTCTAGGGAGTCTGGCAACCCTAGGCAGAAAGCAGTAATGATAATACAGTCAGCTCTTGATTGTTCTAATATAATGGCCAATTTGCATATTACCCAGGTCTTTGACCATTTCTTCTTTCTTCTATGGCTTTTCTGTTGGTCACTACATTTACAGCTCTCCCAATACAGTACAAAAAGGATATTCAAATTTTGCAACTTGTTGGATGAATAAGATCCTTGGGGAGGAGACTGAAACTACTGATTGAAAAAATCAGGTTTATAAATAATCTGAACATTTCATTTCTTTGTAATTGGCATATCCTTCTATGGATAATTATGAGTTTAATGAAAGGAGATCACTTAAGATGATCACACAATAAAACTTTACAGCCAAATTACAAAGTCTTCATCTTATTTTCCTACTTCATTTTTTATGTAGTTCTTAGTAAGTGCATTTTTCTACTTTATTTTTTGAAAACAACATTCATTTTTGAAAAGTTTATTTCACGAAGGACTAATCCTTTGCTGATGTTCAAATTTAAATTTTTCTTTCATGTCTGTCTCATAGGAGAAAAACATGAAAAATTGCTTCTGTGGTAGTTTCTTCTAGTTTTTCAAGCACTCTTGTAGTAGCAACTGGTTCAAAATACTGCTTTGTTTCAAAGCATACAGTTTAGATGTATCTTCACTGATGATGGGAACATCTTCATTTTGTTCTTGAGCTGTCAGGTCACTTTCACTGTCAGACAGTGTACACAGGAGAGTGTCATTTTCATAGGTTGGAAAATAATACCTGAAAACAACCACAGATACATAGTATTAAATTACCAAACTAATACTTTGTCCAGGCAGCTGAATGTACACATTCACTGTAATTTTGCTAGGTTTCCTTGCCAACAATTTCATAGCATTTTGCAAAGGCTATATTGGAGACAATTTCTGAGTTGCTTTCACTTTGACTTTTACTGGTTGACATCAATCTTACCAAATCCTTGCCTGCTGGCCTCTTAGCCACTGCTTGATAATCTATCATGATAAGAAACACACTATCGTCAAAGGCAGCCGACCCCAGCAGTGGGTAGCTCTAGTTGGTGGATATACCTCCTCATATGAAGCTAAAAATGACATCTTTCTCATTTCTACTCAAAGAAATGAGAAAGATGTCATTTCTAATTCTTCTTTATAAGTTAACAAAGTTCAAATATAGTGATTTTTTCAAACACAAATTCTTAATACTCGAGAATAGTAAGTTCTCCCTTGTGTTTTGTTTTCCAGCCCAATCATTACTTGTTCCTTCTTTCTAGGTAATCACAAAAGAAAAGATTTATGGACTATAAAGTTTGTTATTCTGGTTCCTTCTTGGAACACCCTTTGGAGTTACTTTTGGAATCCTACTAAGGATTTTAATTTATATAAGAAGTATTATAAGAACAGGGTACCTTCACAAGTATGGGATTTTCTGAAGGAGAAAAACTAGAACATTCTGGTTAAAGTTCTGGGGGACCTGACTTAACAGTGTCTAAGAATAGAAGGAGCTCTGGGCAGCTAGAAACCCACAGCCTCTCATAGGAGTCCTCAACTGAGGTTATCCAGAATGACGTGAGAACCAGTCCAGAAGGTTCTGGCAAAGGATGCTTGGGAACCAGTCCAGAAGGGTCTGGCAAAGGATACTTGGGAATCCAACAACAAATGACCAGCTGCTTAACGTTTTTAAAGTGCCACTATAAAAAATATATATCAAAAGTCCTAGCAGTGTGCAAACTCTGACATGGTAATTTTATTTCTAGGAGCTCAGTTTAATGACATAATTAGATAAGTGTGGTAAAATTTAGACATAGATATTCACTGTATCATTATTCATACTTACATTTATACTTACATTATTTATACTTTACTTATATAGGTTGTAAGTATAACCTGTTTCTAGGGAGTCTGGCAGCCCTAATACTTACAGCCTAGGTATCTAACAGATCAGATTATATCCATACAATGAGATATTTGGCAACCATTGGAAAGGATACAACAGATGGATACTAGCTATAGAAAAATATTTACCATATTTTGTTAACAAAATATAATTTAAAAATCTGCAGCTACTTCACCTCTCTACAAATGTATCTATCTCCACACCACAAATACTGATAAATATTTGGTTTCATTTGTAAGAGGGGAATTATTTTAAAAATAAGCATTTTGACGGCTTTTATGTTTTTCCCCACACTATACTGATGTATACTTTTTATAATAAATATGTATTCCTTTTTTCTGTAAGTTTAAAGAAATTAAATTAAGGGACAACATAAAAGAGTTGGAGCAAAGAAGTGCACATGTGGTTTTGCAGTACGTACTCCAGTTGATCCCACGTCTTTCTATCAGGGAGAAGTGAAGTGTGTTTAGTTTCTTCCATGTGAGTTCTTAAGTCTGCTTTGGATTTGAACTTCACATGACAGCCATAACATCTGCACTGGTGAACTTGCCTCCGAATAAAATTGACCAGTTTCACTTGTTGATAGAAATTTAATCCTGAAAATGACAGAATACAGAATCATTAGACAACTGCTCAGACCCATTCTTTGCACTGTTATAATTTCTTAAAGGAGCCACTTATCTTTATTAACCAACCTGAAGAGGTAGTGCAATTATAAATCATAACATATACCAAATAATAACAGCCCATACTTACAGAGGGCTTATGGGCTAGGCACTATACTAATCATTTTCCATGTATTAATACATTTAATCTTCACAAAACCCTATCAGACAGGTAGTATCATACCTACATTACATATTAGAAAACTGCCTAAGGTCACATAAATAGCTGTCAGCTGCAAAGACCATGTTCTTGACTACTAGGCTAATTACATATACAATGTATATACATGTCTATAAAAGCAGCAAAGTAACACATCCAAGGACCTAGGAGAGCAGTGACTGAGCTGAGATGTGACAAGTGAGCTTTTTACTATCTTGGATCTATTAGCGAGTCAGTACTTTATTCATGTCTTAACGCCCCAAATTCTTCTATTGTTGTGATACTGAGAATGATACAACCGGATATACCTATAACAAACAATCCTAGCTATACTGCCCAACAGTGCAGTAGGTGTTTACCCTATTATTCACTCCTTATAACATTTTTTCTGACCTGAGGCCCAATGTCATATAACCAGTAAGTACTGGAGCTGGAATCTGAACTCTAGTTTGACATAAAAATCCATATACTACTAGCCCCCTCCAATTTATGATATATTATTAACCACTAACATATTTCATTTGAAGTACTTATATATGTAGGAAGAAGGAGTATATGAAATCAAAAACCATATTTGACTATTATGGTTGAGCATCACTGCTTCACAGAGCGTTCTGTCAAGACCATCTATAGAGAGACATATTTTGGTGGTACACTCTCCAATCATAGCTACAGAACATAGGCATAGTTTACAGGTTGGTTTACAAAAAGTGAAGCATCACAGAAAAAAAACTTCTGAATCAAACTTACCAAGTTCTGACTTTACTTTGAGAAGATCAAATTCGTGTGCATCCTAAAAAAAGGAATGAATACATCTGTAAGCATATGAATTATTTAATCTTTGAAGATTAAATAATTAGGCTGAAGTTACAAACAGCTTATTCACAGAAGTTTGAGCAGTTTAGAAACTCAGTCTGAGTTTGGCGTCTTCTGCTTTGGAAGTCTTCTAACTACTTCCTTCCACACCCAACTTCTTTTTAAAGCATAGTCCAAACAAGTCATGTCAATCAGTTAAAATATTATAATTGGGTTGGGTGTGGTGGCTTATGCCTAATTCCAGCATTTTGGGAGACTGAGGCGGCAGATCACCTGGGGCCAGGACTTCAAGACCAGCCTGGCCAACATGACAAAACCTCGTCTCTACTAAAAACACAAAAATTAGCTGGGGATGGTGGTGGGTGCCTATAATCCTGGCTACTCAGAAGGCGGAGGCACGAGAATCGCTCAACCTCAGCAGACAGAGTTTGCAGTGAGCTGAAATCATGTCACTGCACTCCTGCGGGGGTGACACAGTGAGACTCCCTCTCAAACAACAACATTGTAATTGCTCAGAGTTTATATCTATAGTTTTTACAATTTACAATGTATGCACTTTTGCAGCCTTCTAAAAATGTAGAAGTCTATGTATGCATTCTGTTGTGGGATAAAAGTATAGGTAAGATACCTTCTATTGTACTATGCTTTTGGACTAGAATTATGGATATAGGTTTATTGCCCCACAAGCAGATAGGTAATTTTTACAAATTCTGCTTTTCATTTTTTGCTGTCTATAAATACTCTGTTTAAACCTGAAGGTTTCTCATCAGTCATACCTTCCCATACATCATACTTACTTTTGATTTTCACAATGCAGGCTTATTTTTTTTCTTGTTTGACACCTGCAATTGTCTGTCTGTGTAAATGTTTTAACCTACAATCTCACAGAGGATAAAAATCATTTAACTCAATGGGATGGCATTTAGTGTAGCATCATATGCAGGATGATTAGGAATTCGTGATATGTTACCACTGAAAGTGACTAAGCAGAGGTTAAGGACACCTGTCAAGGATGCTGAGAAGGTAATCCCTACATAGGATAGGCATACTAAGGCTGCCTTCAATCCAAAGACATTAAGATATTATGAATTAAATCTAACACAGGAAATTATACACACATACTAGTGGGAACCTGTTTCAGAAAAACTAAAATTGGGGTAAATGCTTATGTTCTTTTGTGCACTTTCTAGGTCCTTATTGTACTAAACTAAGAACAGTATTTTTGAATAAGGATGAGGTGAAAGTGAGTGAAAGTGGAGAATACAGTTCACTATGAGCAGAGGTGGCTGCAGGAGGAAGAGGAAGAAATATCAGAATTGTCCAGTAATATTTTTCTCTTATAATCACCCCTCTGCCCACAAGCTGCAATACTGTCATGAATCATTAGATGTTCACTTTCCCTATCACCCTTGTCGTAGCTAAGGATCAGATGTGTAGTGTGTGTGTCCTCTCTCAGGTCTGCTGAGGTGAAAAAGGTCTAGAACTGCTAGCTCCAAGCTTCACTATAACATAAAAATGGCATCCCGAAGGGAAAGCGCACACTAGAAAGTTCCCTATTTTCTTCTCTCCAAATCCTGGTACCTGAAGGAACTGTAGGATCATGCCCTAGACCCTCTCTACTCACCCTCCTTTTTACCATTCCTCCAGGGGCTTTGTAAATGGCAATGTTCTCCCTTTTTATTCTCCTATTCACCAGCACAAGAAGCACTGGAAAAAAGACTCAGAACCTGTTCCACCTTCCGAGCTAGAATGATCTTGTAAGCATCTAAAGGGTGAGATGGCATCAGTGGTCTGAGAAATCTCACACTAACAGCTCACTCAGGTCGAGTCAACTGTACCAACTAAACTGCCCTGAGCTGTGGTTCTCCCTGACAGCCCTAGTCTGTCTCTTCTGTTTGGAATAATGATTGAAAAACTACAATATAAGCAGATGAGGGTACAGCAATTACCAGCTTTCTCCTGTCAGAATAAAACAAAATTCAAATAAATACAGGTATCTTACCTCCATGTGGACATACAATTTCTCAATTGTTTCTGCTTGCTTTTCACAAAATAAGCAGACAGCAAAGGCAGGGTGTTCTTCCCAGTCAGACCAGTCACTGGATTAAAAAAGAAAAGATGAAATATGGAGATTCCCTTCATTAAGAGAATATACTGCACAGTGACTTGGTATCACTGTCTCCCTCCTAAGAAACCCTGCCAATCTCTTTCAACTCTGACATTTTGGTAAAGACTGTCACATCATATTATGAGTCTCTGATAGAGCTTTTGAAATTCAAAGCAGCACCATGAAATTAATATAAATAGTGAACAGGTGCCACTCCATTTTCTCCTATTTGCCATTCTTCTGGATAGCTATCTCAGTCTAGAGTCAGAGGAATGTTGTCGTGAGACAATGAACTTTAATTTGCAAAGGAGACATATCGGAAAATGTGATGCCCTCTCTCATTAAACACAGCCACCGAGTGCACACGCTGTGAGGTGTGATGCTTGGAAAGTGTTTCTGCACGACACATGGTGTATTTTAAAAAGGCAAACCATATCTCTCTCATGAGGGAAATACTTATCATTTTAAATTGGGCAAGCGTTAAATCTGGTGGAGATAGGGAACTCAAAAAGGATACAGGATCCCTTTTACCACTTTCCCTGCTCCTTGCATTTACTTTTTGAAATACTGTCAAGTTCTTATCATTCCCAAATCAGGAAAACTGATGGTAGGGAAGGGCTGCAGAGATGAGGAACACCCATTGAAACTCAGATGAGAGAATTTCTCATGGCAAGCTCAGAAACGAACAGTGATAAGACTCTCAAGATCAACCTAACCCAATTCACACAGAAGCTTCCCTATTAGAAAACAGGAAACATTTTTCTTAATCCTATCCATCTAGGAGGCAATCGCCATTCCTGGCCCAGGTCATGACTTACTATTTATAACCTTTTGTGTCATTAAAACTTCAACATTCACCCATTAAATATTCCAACTAGTATGTCTTAATGGGAAAGACGTTTTCATTTCAGTCTGGAAGATTCTGTGTGATTCTTTACGCATCAAGAAAATTCAACAAAAGGCAGCTCTCTACCTTTGGGTTTTACTTCACCATTAAAATAATAATAATTCAAAATCCTGAAGAGAAAAAAGGCCAAAAAGCGTTGACTGAAAAGAAGATGAAAAGTAAGGAAACGTTTTAGGTTGAGAAGAACATTTCTCAAGCTTATAATTTCAAGCAAAGAAGCTGTGAATGTTTAAAGTTAGTCATCAATGGCCTGAACACAGAACAGGATTAACTTCAATGCAGTTATATTCTCTATTCCAATGACAGCAACACGGAGAGGTCAAAGATCATATCACTTCAAGGTCTAAGCACCAACTCAGCATGCAAAGCACTTCAGAATGTATTTTTCTCTGAATTGTATATTATTTGTGTGTTCAATTAATAGCTTTAATTTAATTGTAATAACAGTGTCTTGAGGAATTTTTATGTCAAAGTTATTTCAAATTCAAGTTTTTGCCACATTACATGAAGGGATGCATTTTTCTTATTTTTTCATATTTTTTTTCCTATTTTTCCTATTTTTTCTTTTTATAGTCCCTCTTCATAATTTAAACCAAACTAAAGCATTGTTTTCTTACTCATGAAATACTACAATTAATTAGCAGCAATAACAAGTCTTACTCTTCCTGATGGTCCAGCAACTCCCGATCATCTTCCAACTGAACTTCTTCCCATGATTTTCCAAGTTCCTTTGTAGGAAGAACAATAGGATGAGAGAGATTGGGGGAAAGAGAAGGGAGAGAGTAAGTAGAAGTGCGAAAAAAATCAAAGCCAAAAAATAAACAAAAACCACGTTGTTCAAATGGTTTTGAAACAGTACAAATAGGATATACGGACAGTCCACAACTTATAATGGTTTGATTCAACAACTTTTTTGACTTAATGACAGTGCAAAAGCAATACAAAGTTGAAAACTTAATAACATAATTTTTGGAGAAACAGCAATATCCTTTCAATCAAGTTCTTTTCTCTTAAATTTGAACCAGTGTTTCTCAACCCTGAATGTGTATTAGAATCTCTGGGATTCTAATGGCCTTTGTTCATTGTTATATTTCCAGAGACTGGCATACAGTGGGTACTATTACTATAAATTATTTTTTGAGTTGAATTAGAAGGTTGAATTCAACTCGTTAGAACTAAAAAAAAAAAAAAAAAAAAAAAAAATACATTTGAGGTCAATTGAGATTCTACCTCAAAAGGTTTTTTTAAGGTGATTAAATGAGTGAGTTACTGTCTATAAAGAAATAGTACTAGGCTTGAGTAGGTGCTTTAGTACCTATCCAAATCTCTTTTATCCCTTACCATAAGTGGAAAAGTTCACTTTTCTTGGGCTATGTCTGGCAAGCCTAGTCATAGCGTTAGCAAAACTTTATGGAGTGATGAGTAGGAACGATTTATTTTGGCGCAGTCATTTCTTTTGTTTCCCTTGGGCCACTTCTTCCTCTCTTCTTGCCCTGTCTTCTTCCCAGTCTTCCCATTGTGCCATGCAAAAGCAGACAGTGTTGCAACGAGAGATGCAGGAACACCAATGGATATGTTTTTAAGCAGCAAAACTACGGTTAGGATCAAGCCCACCTGACATGCTACAAGCACAGATAGCTTTGTTGGTCAATATCCTTCTTTTGGGAAAACACAACCAAAATTCACTCAATTATGAACCTTTTTTCCTCCAAATAAAGATATTCATTTAGCTAAAAACAAAGAACTATGAGTGCCGCTATGATTCAGGGGAGAAAGAAAATCCATCATTCATCAACTTAATGAGAGGTTTTGAAGCTGTCATTGTCTTATCAGCTAAATGATTCATACATTTAGATACACAGAAATCTATCATAATGTCATTAGAGCTGGTTATAATGTACTCTATAATGTACTCGGACTCTATAATGTACTTCCCAGAGTCATCATGAAGTGTCTGAACCTCATTACAGAACACCAGAAACAGCCTCAACTCTGCCGACAGGATGCTTATTAGGAAGTTTGGTAATGAATTAAATCTTTCATGCCTTACTTGGTTTTTCTGTACTTGGACTTAAGGTCATGCTTTTTTTGCTACAAGCTATTATTGAAGTATGGGCCTTCTGTGATTTGATCATTCTGAATGATAAGGACAAATGTTGCTTATCAATGAATATTTTGAGCCAAAAGTAACAAAAATTAACTTCCACTGTTAAACTTCTAAACTCGAAGCATTATTTTGCAAGTTCCTCAGTGTTTGGTACAATATGTAGAGATTTATCTAGGCCATTCAGCATTAACCACTCATTTCACTTGAGAGGAAAATGAATGCCCATGTTTATTAGTATATTAGGAAATAAGCAATTTGCATGTGACAGTGGCCCAGTTTCCTAGAGTGCTCTGCTTTGGTTACAGTTAAAGATATGACTTATTATAAAAATAAGTCCAAAAAAAAAAAAAAACCACATAACTCTCTAATTAAGACACTGTGCCTGCTAATGAATCATGTCAGGAAAGCAAAGAATGTGAAAAAACAAAGTTTGGAAGGCATATGAGTAAAGATGTTCAAACACCCCCTCAAATCCCTGCATCAGATGGTACATGAACAATAAGAGGGTGGAAAAAAACATGGAAAAGAAAAAAAAAGATCTCCTTCACCCATCACACTTCTGCCTAATACATACTCACTTTACATGTGCTTACAAAAAACTCCATCAAAAACAGAAACAGAAATGTTTGAAGTGTAAATAATTTCACTAGAGAGAAATATAAAAAATGATGAAAAATCAGTTAAAAGCCTACTTTTTTTTTTTATAGTGGCTTTGTGTACTTTAAGAATAAAAATATTTAAATCAAAGAATGATAAAAATCATGGCAAAACCAATTCCCTTTAGGAAAACTCAGGGTTTGAAACATGAGCATCGTAGGAATGTGTAGCTGAAGCCTCGATGATGCTAAGCAGTCTGTTGCTCTCTAAGGCAGGGTTCTCTGAATGTGAAATTAACTGGCACCTTGTCCCTGACTCATCCTCACTACCTGCTGAACTCTTTTGTCTGTAAGAAAATGAAGCAAGAATTTGAAGTAGATAATTCAGACTATGCAAAAGACTTAATGTTTTTGTAAGTCTGTTATATTCAGAAACTGATATAAATTATTAAGCACAGAAATTATCTCACCTAAGAAGGAAAGTGGAACTTGTCAATTTGCTGAGCTCAGAAAGCCAAAAGAAGCCTCTCTGTCCATTGGCTGTCCTGCCTATTACAGTGTATCCTGCCACGGATATCCTGGATGCTCCCATCACTGCTGTGCTGGCAGAGTCTATGGCGTTTGAAGTGGAGGTGCGGAGCTCTGTGTGTGAATGCCTCAATGACTGCACGTATCTGCTACAGGAGAGGTCAAATGCTGACTTTCCATATAACATTACAAAGGGTTCATGGTGGTCAGCCATATTGACTTCTGAACTCTTTGAAAGTAGTGACTCAAATCAGCCTTTCTATCTACAGTATTTTTTCTTTCTCTTTTAGCATCTGGTACCTGGAAGGCACTCAAATGTAGGTAGAATATATGAAGTCAATAAAATTAGATGTATAAACACTGACTACTAATAACAATTCTATCTTTCGCCCACACTCATGTCAGCCTTTTCTCGCAAAGGGATAACAAGAAAATATCTTTCTTCTTCTTCTTTTTTTTTTTATAAATAATATATTGTCATTATTCATTGCTTAAGTAAAATTTTAGAATTTATTCTTCATGTTATTTAATATTCGAGTTCATCATATTAAATATTATTCTTTAATGAGGTCTGAAATAATACTAAAACGATACTGAGAAGACACTGGCCTTTATTTTTCTCTATACTCTGTTAGTATTTGGAACAGTTTTTTACACACTCATTCTATATATTATTATGCTTTTAATTTATGACAATATTCCTTCAACTATTCCTAGAATGTTATCAAGGCTGGTAGCTCTGGTAAGCACCCCTCTAGTTTAGGGCATGTATATACCTTCAGTGAAGCCAACAGTCTTCTTCACTCCTTTTCAAAGGTGTTTACATCATTTTAATAATGCTAAAGCATCATAACACATTTTAGGTTTTCTTTTTTGTTAATCATTCTTACAGCTTTTGATTATTTACCTCAGCAGGAAATTCCACATAGGAATAGGGAATAAAAATAGGGAATAGGAATAGGAATTGGAAGCCTAGGAAGACTAAGATTGTGGAGGACAGCCTTAAAGTGCTGATTAAAGTCAGCTTTACTTTGACCTTGGCTCACTTTTTAGTTTATTACAAAAGAGAACAGGCAAGGGTGGGTGAATAGATCATTATGAACTCATAACTAGTACCTGATCAGAATACCCACCCCAAAGCATAAGATATAGGTACTAGTATTGTCTCAATTGTAAAAATGAAAGAGACTGATACAGAGGATAAGTAACTTGTCCTAGCTATACAACCTTCGAAAACTTACTCAACCTCTCTGTGCCCCACTCTCCTTACCTATAAGAGGCTTAATGATAATACCTGTGTCATAGAAATGTGACTTAAATTCAATAACTTAATATAAACACCTAGTATACTGCCTGCAGATACGTATTCAAATAGCTGCTAGTTAAAAAAAAAAGGACTTCTATTGATAAGACTCTAAAGTTCTAATTTGATTTTCATTTTATATGTTATGAAAGCCCTTACTTTCTCTTGAAACGCTTCTCTTCATCTGTGATCCACACCAAATCAATTCTGTGCCCTGTGTGAATGGTACAATCTAGCATGCTCCTCTAGAGATGGCTGGCCTTGGCAGATGATTTCAGTTTTGACGGCTACCCTACTTGATGCCCAGGAAATGAAGTATCATACCTTTCCAAAAGTGCTGGCAGAATAAGAGTGAGCAAATCCTTTGAAGTCTCCTCTAAAAGGTAAAAACCTCCAGCTATATAATGTTCCTCTAGTCTCAAGCTCTTGAATGTTAGTTTTAAAAGAGCCACAGAAGGAAGAACTATTAAATTGCTCCCATAGCTTGCTGCTGTAGCTGAATATTTCTTAGAGCTAGCACTGAAGTCCACTCCCTATTAGATTGGGCAGGGTCCTGAAGCAGCATTTGCTCTAGGAAGTAACGATCAAGTGATTTCAAGAAAAGACTGACGGGCTCAGAGGGTACATTTGCCTTTAGTGGGTTGTAAAACATTTGTAGAAAACCATAGCAACCTCTTAGAGTCAATCTTCAAACACATGTTAAACTTGCTTCTCAAGGGGAATTTTATTTTAACACTACAAGGATTAGTTAGAACAGACAAAATTCCACCCTAAAGCAGAGATTTCCAAAATAAATCAGGATATGCTTGCATCTATCCAACAGATACAAAGCCTGATTATATTCAATTAGTCTTTTGTGACCAGTGGGTTTAGGTTTTAATTCATTTACATTGAGAGGAAAAAAAATTTTCCATTTGCTTCAGAAAAATGCCCATTCAAAACAGAACTCTCAATTTTTCTTCTAATTCCTTTGGAGAGTTACTTAACTGTGTCTTTTATATGAGTAGTTTCCCTCCTTTGTCATATATATTTTTAAAAACTCAGTAGTTTGAAGGCAGGCCCAGGAAGACTCCCCAGTCATTGTGGTCTATCAAAAATCCCCTCCCATATTTCTAAATGCCTCTCCCCCATCTCCCACTGTCTCCATCTGAATGCTTTTTCTTGAAATCTACAGAGTCCAGCAAATGGCATTGAGTTTTCTGGGCAAGGAGAACTTTCAATGCATTTAAAATCCTTGCCTTGGTAACCTGGTTAGTCTACCCTACAAGCCAAACAAATAAAAGTCTCCTTCCATAGTAAAATGGTTTGGGTTTCTTGAAACTTCCCTTAAAAGAAAGCTGACTGCAGAGAATTATGAAGATACACACTTTTGTAGGGGTGAAAGGGAAAGAGCAAAGAGACTGTTTTTAAAATATTATTTTGCAGAGCAGCTACCATATCCAGTACTCAATGTTTTTTTTTTTTTTTTTTTTTTTTTTTTTTGAGTAGAACATAGAAGTCTCTCTGGCCAAGTGAGGTGGCTCACACCTATAATGCCAGCAGTTTGGGAGGCCAAGGTGGGCAGATCACCAGAGGTCAGGAGTTCGAGACAGGTCTGGCCAACATGGTAAAACCTCGTCTCTACTAAAAATATAAAAATTAGCCAGGTGTGGTGGTGTTCACCTGTAATCCCAGCTACTGGGGAGGCTGAGGCAGGAGAATTGCTTGATTCCAGGAGGCAGAGGTTGTAGTGAGCCGAGATTGTGCCACTGCACTCCAGCCTGGGCGACAGAGCTAGACTCTGTATCAAGAAAAACAGATTAAAAAAAAAAAAAAAAGAGTCTCTGGCCCCAGAATAAAAGGTATTACATAAATGGGGGTACTCAAATGCTGCATTTTGGCAGGGGGGGGTCAAGATGACTATGAGTTGTAGAGACATGACATTTTTACTACATAAACACTGTCAAATAAAAGACAAATCAAATGAAATGTCTTGTACTCTAACCATTTTAAAGCTAATCACCACTTGAATGTATCCCTCAATTACATTTTGACCTTTGCATTAATTACTTATTCAAATATTGTTGGTCCTTAGAGAGATTCTGTTTGCAGTACTGCAATCAAGTTTTAAATTGTGAAAAGAAAGCCTTACCAAATAATTGATTACATAAAATCGATCATATTCTCTGTTCTTAGGATTAATCTTACGATGTTGTTTTTTCCTCATGTGATCTTTAAGTGTATTTTTGTCCCTGAAGGTCTTCTCACAGTACAAGCACTGCAAACTAAAAGAAATACACAAACACTGATAAACAAGTCTCTTGTACAGTTGCTGCAATAATCCTTTATTGAGTTTTGTATTTATTCACTTTAGGTCACACAGAACCTTCAAATGGGATATACCATCCTTGTCAGAATCCCCCCTCACTTTACTCATTTGGCTTTGCAGAGTGCATACTATGGAGTATTTTGTAGTTAGCTAAGTTGGCCAACTTGGCTATTTAGTTACGACTGTGACAAAGATAGGTAATATCCAAAAATTGTTTTGGTCCTTCACTAACTGAATTACCTATTCTAAAGTAAGTATGTAGGTATGTTCTTCAAATAATTATGATGAATTGCACTTACTGCACCCATTGTATATAATAATTCATACATGGTTTAGGATATCTTGTGAGCTGATCTGCAGGGTTTAATTTCTTGCTCCAGTGCCAGCTAGATGTGGGACTTGGTAAAGTTACTTGCCTTCTCTGTTGCCATTTTTTGATTTCTAAACTGAAGATAATATCAACATTTTAGAGATTTTTAAATGAAAATTTCATATATATATATATATATATATATATTTATTTATTTATTGAGCACTTACTGTGCATGATGAACTGTGCTAGGTATTGATTCATGTATATGAATAAGATAAACAGTAGCTGTTACCACCATATAATCCTCATATACCTTCTGCTTGAATATTTCCACTGACTGGGCATTTATTGCTTAATGAGGCAGTGATTACCAGTTTTGAGCAGATTACTAACAAAAGGTCTTCCTCATACTAAGCCTGACAATTGATACAACATGTATTAAAACTGCTACTCAGCAACAAGTAGAGAGTTCTATTTTGTGGAGCCACATGGAGTCTAGTATCTTTTACATGGGAAACTCTCAAATGGTTGCAATCTGTTACTGTTTCAATTTTGAATTTGTTTTTATCTCTACTAAATACCTTTTCATCAATTTTGTATGCCAAAGAATATATTCCAGGGTATAAGAATATCCTTTTGTAGTATATTCTTTTATAGTAGAAAATTTATGAATGATAAGCTGATTATAGATATTCATTATTGCTAATCTTGCTAGAAGACACATCTGGTCTTATTTTATAAATAGTCATTTAACAAAAGGGTGAAGGGACTCAATTTAACATAGTGTTGATATCAGAATTTAAGTTAAGAATTTTTTATAATTAATCTGTATCACTTGCTATGTATGTCTTTTCTTTTAATGTTGTTGCTCTAAATGTTGTGGGTTGAGGCATCACATTTGTTAGTATTTTACTTAAACAACAAAAAAAATGGGGTTCTGAAAGAAAAAATCTTGGACCCTTTCCTAGAAAGAAAAGTGGATGCATTTTTGAAAGTCATTTTCTTGACCTAAAGAATTTTCTTCCTTTTTCAACAGGCTAAGCTCTAGATATGGTTGCCAAGGTAGCTAGAATATGACCTTGAGGAAATAAGAGTATTATATTATATAAAAACATGAATGAAAACCAAAAGACAGAAGAATACAAGCAGTATGCTATGTTTCACACAAAATTAAATACTATACCATCATTTGACAGTATATTTACCTTATTAAATATATAGAGAAGTTACAGTGAAAAGTAAAGGAATTGCAATTCCAAAATTAAGAATAGTGGTTTCTGGGGAAATCTAATAAGGAAAAGCACACAGGGAGATTCAAAGGAATTAACAATGTTCTATTTCGTAGACTAGGCAGTGAGTATATTCTTCATATCCTATATGGTATATGCTGTATGATATGTATATTGTTTGGTGTATATGACATGGTATATTTAAAAAATTTAAAAAACACCAAAAGGCAATATGATTTAGACAAAATAAGGACTGTCGTACAAAATGTGAATTCCTCGGAAATGGGAAATTCCCACTTCTTAATTACTCTGACTATTAAATGTTAAAAAATTCACAACAGAGTCCAAGATTAAAGTAGCTTTAGGCAGTGTTTCATAAATCAGTACCTACTTGTCAAGCTTTTTCTGTAATGTACACAAAAATTCATTGCAGTTTACAATGTTGTCAGGCAATCCAATGTTGAAAGCATGTTCTCTGGCCATGTGGTTCAAAAGAACAGATCTAGGAAGAAATTTGAGCAACTAGGATTATTCACAAATCATCTAAGAACACATCTGGGTTGATAGCATTCACATAATAAAAACGCTAATTAGAGGTATAAGCAAGTACTAAACACTAACACAAACATTTTAGCTATTAAAGAGTAACATTATAAAGTATGTAAGTATACACAGTCACATTAGTTCTGTAAAGGGATGTCAAAGTTTGTTCTACTATCTATCGTTTGGCTACACTCCACAGAAGAATCAGGTTCTGTTCTTTAAACCAGGAGTATCGGTGCATGGCCTGTTAGGAACCAGGCTGCACAGAAAGCGGTGAGAAGCGGGCAAGCGAGCATTACCATCTGCGCTCTGCCTCAGATCAGTGGTGGCATTAGATTCTCAAAGGAATACAAACCCTATTGTAAACTGTGCATGAGAGGGATCTAGGTTGTGCACTCCTTATGAAAATCTAATGCCTGATTATCTGAGGTAAAATACTTTCATTCTGAAACTTGTTCCTGGTGCCCAAAAGGTTGGGGATCACTGCTTTAAACCATTAAATTAATTGTGTTTCTTTTACTTTTCCAACTCATCATGGAGAAGAGTAAGAAGCAACTGCCTAACAGAAATATGACGTGCTATGACCTAAGATCAGAGGCATTTAGCCAGTGTATCACTCGACAGTGACCTGGAACCCACAGTTAATAGGTCTAATTGCATGCAAGGGCTGTGATAACCTGCAAACACAATGACTAACTTCTTGATTAATTTATACAGAAAAGGACAAGTGTAATTATATAACTTTTACATAGCAAAAAAGTATATTTGTATAATATGTTCTACAGAGCCTTTATCACAAATTTAGTTCATAAAATAAAGGTGGCCATTTTGGATATATCTGTATAAGTACCATGGATAGACTGACTATGCATGGTCAGTATAAGTACCATTGATAGAGCATTGATAGACTGATTATGCATAGTGACATATTATGTGGTTTTATCTAGATTATTTAGACACCTACCTGGTCCCCCTAAAAATGTTTTTAGTGTTTTTTTTTTTCCCCTTGAGAAAGTGAAATAAA